>NC_064615.1:676477438-676831438 GCF_023898315.1 Schistocerca nitens | reverse complement strand
CACAAGACAGCGGTCCTGAACACGTTAATAGACAGAGCAGAAGTTATTTCTGACGACTACCGCCTACAGTCTGAACTGCCGCAGTTGAGACAGGTGCTCAGAGAGAATGGTTAAGCCGGCCGTTGTGGCCGAGCGGTTCTAGGCGCTTCAGTCCGGAACCGCGCTGCTGCTACGGTCGCAGGTTCGAATCCTGCCTCGGGCATGGAAGTGTGTGATGTGCTTAGGTTAGTTACGTTTAAGTAGTTCTAAGTCCCATAGTGCTTAGAGCCATTTGAACCATTTTTGAGAAAATGGTTTTAGCAAGTTAGGACGTGTACTGCAGAGACAAAGACTACAACCACTGTTTCGGTCCGCCCTCAGGATACGATATATGCTGCGTCCTGTTAAAGACGACGTAGCTCTTCGTGTGCCCGGTGTGTATGGTGTCCTTTGCGAGTGCGGCAATATCTGTATATGTCAGACAATTCGTAGAGTTGCAGAGCGTTGTGGCGAGCACAAGAGACACATTAAACAAAAGAAGCTTGACAAATTGGCCACAGTTGAGCATTGCCTGGAAAACGGACACAAAGTACAGTTTGAAAACACGAGAGTCTTGACTCATGCATTGATAGATTGGGATTCCTCTCTGACTGATAACAGCGGCCTTAATCGTGGCTATATAAGCAGAAAATATCAGTACCTATGTATGACATCATTGTAGGATAGAACAAATCTACCCTTTCATCAAGACAGTAAGACAGACATCCACCGGTGACACTGTACCTCAACCTTAACTCCTGACTACGACGACGGAGATAACCGTCGAAAGCTCGAATTTTATTGGAATTGACGCGGCTTAATAACCGAGACAATTTCATTCATATCTGTTTTTTTTTCTAGCTATCCAGCATGTTGTGCAGGACGCACTTCTTTTCGTAAATTATAGTACGTTGATTATTAGTGGGACTCCTAATTTGCTTGTGACAACGACTGGAATGTGTACAACTATAAAAATAGCCTAGCTAACATGTGTGTATATTCTTTGTTCTCTCCGTCTGATACATATGTGCTATTTACGTTTAGTTTTTACGCAATTACAAGTAGAGCCGTTTCAGATATACTATTTTTAATCTACAACTTTCTACATCCAACCCGAAGCTCTCTATACGGGAAAGTAATGGTAACTATGTTTAACCATAATATAAATTTCCTTTGGTTATATTACTTTCAACAGTAATGTAAGAGAAAAATGAGGATGATGGTGACACCTACGTATTCCTTATTCTCGTGGCGGCGCTGGATGTAGAGGGTGTCCAGTGAAGGAGTCCTTGATTTCAAGATGAAATATGTCGAAAACTAAGATGAATACACGAGTACAACGAACGGTATTTTTGTCGTGAAAGTTGTCAGAATTTTGTAGAGAAGTTTCGAAATAATTCGAAAAGCTGCTAACAGATGGCGCCATAATCGCAATACGTGGTGCCTATAAGCAGTGCGCCAGAGTTCAGAGCGATCAGCTCCATCGTTGAAACGTGAAAGGAAGTCACCGTACCGAAGAAAGAGGTTGAAATCGTCTATTCCACTGAACAACGTGTTTTTCTGGTACTGGAACACTGCAGGTAAGATCACAGTCCTACGGCAACAAGGCGCGGCTCTAAAACACGATTTAATGTTCCAAAAGGACCCGATGCGAAAATCAGTCACGAGATCTACGCCAAATTCCAACGGACAGGCAGCGTGGCCGATGATCTAGCGGTGAATGTTAGCTCCAGGGAAACTATAATTCATCCTGAGAATGTCGCCACGTTTTATAGAAATTTTAAGGCGAAATCCAAGGTAATCGGTCTGAAGAATTACAGCAGAGACTGGTTTGAAGCGTTCCAGCACGCAGAATATACTGAGAATGAGCCTACACTTTTCCATTCAAAATGCAGAGCATTGCAAGTGTGGCCAGACTTTGGGAACCAGATTCTCACCGTGAAGGAGTTGATGTTGGCTGCATTTGGTTCACGGATGAAGCACACTTCCATCTGAATGCAGTCCTGAATAAACAAAACTGGCGATTCTGGCGTTCCGGTAAAATCCCCATTTGTGCGAAGCGCACTCAATGTGTTCTCCCTAAATTACTGTTTGGGCTGCGGTATGCAATAGTGGTATTACTGGCCCTTTGGCATGCGAGAAACGATCACCAGTGATTGTTACGGTGGAATTTTGAAACAGTTTGTCGCTACAGAGTGAGCATTGGATGATAGACCAGGCATTGACTGGTTCGTGCAAGATTGATCCACACCAATCGCACCGAACAGGTGTTTCGCTTTCTTGGTGAATACTTCGGGAATAGAGTCATTGTATTGAACTGTAGCAAATTTAATGGGGCAGGGGTGGATTGGCCTCCATATTCGCCCGATCAAACTTGTTTCACATGGAAAGATCCTGCCTACGGGAACCACGCCACCACGCTGGACGAGCTGGAACCGGCGGTCTGTGTAGCATCTGAACCCAATTCCATTGAGACACTGTTGCCAAATTTCGTTGATCATTAGCGCCATCTAGGCCCTGCGAGTGGTGGACACTACGAAAAGACTGTGATGTGACCGCACAGACTGCTTGCAAATTATGGACACTGACACTGCACGAGTTGCGCAGCGTACAGCGGCATCTCTCAGCAGCTTTTCGAACAATTTCGAAACTTCAGTATGGTATATGTATAAGATTGTTACAGCTTTCACAATAAACATAGCTTTTGTTGCACTCGTCTGTCGGTCATAGTTTTCGAGACAGTCTTGAAATCAGAGGCTTCTTCATTTTCCATGTAAGATGGTGGGGATTCAGAGGAGTTCTGTTGTTCGCGCCTAAGCTGCGGCTGTAACCGCCATTGTAACTGTGGTGTCACCGCCAGACACCACACTTGCTAGGTGGTAGCCTTTAAATCGGCCTAGGTCCATTAGTATACGTCGGACCCGCGTGTCGCCAGTGTCAGTGATCGCAGACCGAGCGCCGCCACACGGCAGGTCTAGAGAGACTTACTAGCACTCGCCCCAGTTGTACAGCCGACGTTCATAGGAATGGTTCACTGACAATCACGCTCTCATTTGCCGAGACGATAGTTAGCATAGCCTTCAGCTACGTCATTTGCTACGACCTAGCAAGGCGCCGTATTCAATTAATATTGAAATTATAAAACATGTACCGTCAAGAGCGCTGTACACCAAATATGGATTAAAGTTAAGTATTCCAAGAACTACGTTCTTTTCTTATTAGACTCAACTCCTTTAATTGTTCCAGACCTCACGCCAGTCTGCGTGTAATTAAACGCGTGCATTTCGGCCTCCTCTAGCATTACGGTGTTGGCTCTTCTGCCAACACTACAGTAACTATGTCAAACACATCATTAAGAGAAACGATATAGCTCGTCTCATTGCCGCTACCGACTACGTACCGTTGACTGAATAAACTCAAATTTACAATGCCTCCTCTCTCTTGATGCTGCAGGTAAGCCTAATGCTCCGTTGCACCCATTATGCCGAACAGTATGTTGGAAGCGGTGAAAATAAATTAGTGGACTGTTATTCTTCGATTAGGTACGTCAGGCGTAGTTCAGTGGAACGGAGAGGCTCGCAGCTCGAAATTACCATGACTCATCGTCCATTATGCACCTGTTATGATAAATCGAACTCAAGTTGTCCCCGTTGTAGGCCATTACTATAAGCATAAAAATTAAGAGGGTTGTAGCGCACTCCTCTAATCAATGCAGTATTAGTATGCTAGTAAGGTAACCGTAAAGACAATTCGTACGGTGTGGTACGTGTGAAATGTCCCACAAGAATTTGCAGTGAGTGTCGAGACTGTCCTTACGCTCAGGCTATCGAATCGTGCGATAATAATGAGAGAAATGTAATGCTTTGTTAGTCGGGAGAAAATATTCCCTAAAAACAGTTGCCGATAATTGCGGTTAATAATTATCGAAAGATGAAGGATAAATTACTTAAAAATTATTTCAAGTGCTCCATGCATTTTTTAGACCACCAGCAAAAATGTTGCCAGCTGGACCAGCATTGGTGTTAAAGTCCCCGAAATATTTCATGCAGACATGCCAGCTAAGAGTATACAGTAAAAAAAGCCTTATGCAGTACCTTAAGTTAACCCCCCCTCCCCACCCCCCGCCCCTCAAAGAAAAAATGTAAGTTACGGAACACACAGGTATAGCGCCGTGCCGCGTGGAAGCACGAATGTTACAGCAGAGTGACTGCTGCAGGGAGGTACGGCATTGCTCAGACACTTGGCACTCACCACTTTCTTCGGTATGGGGTCCCTGGTGGCCAGGCCGACGATGGCACCGATGACGATGATGATGTAGCCGCCGTACGTGATGTACTGCAGCACCGACTCGGAGAAGTTGCCCGGGATCGTGTAGACCACCAGCGCGATGCAGACGCAGCACAGCATCTGGAACAGCGGAGAAGGGCTCACTTTGAGGCGTGTGAAAAAGTAAGAAAAAAGGAGGATGTATTTTGGACCAGCTGCTGTTCTCACGTAACGTGACTTTCAGTAACACTACTGTTATCCTCTGCTGTTTTGTGTGGTAACGGATCCAGTATGTTCGTGATAAAATGCACCTTTCTGCATTGTTTCCGCGGGGGAGGGGGACGGTGGGGGGTCGAAAAGCAAGCTAATTGTTGTCGTGGAACTGGTATTTTGTCATAAATGCATTGACGGAAAATAAAATCGGAACACCAAGAAATAAATAAAGTAGATTAATGAAATTTCGGAAACATATTTGTCTTGGTAACATATGTAAGTGATTAACATTCCGAGATCAAAGGTTAATAATGTAAGCGCGAGATAAGCCATTGCAAATGTGAAATGGTGATAAATTAATAACCGGTGTAACCGCCAGAGTGCTGAACGCTAGCAGGCAAAAGTGCATGCATTGTGTTGAACAGTTGTCTGATGTCAGGTTTGTGGGATGGACCACCATGCCTGTTGCACTTGGTCGGTCAATCAGGGACGGTTAATGCTGGTTGTGGATGACGCTGGAGTTCTCGTCCGATTAAGTTGCATATGTGCTCGATTGGAGACAGATCTGGTGATCGAGCGGGTCAAGGCAACATGTCGACAGTCTATAGAGCATGTTGGGCTACAACAGCGGGATGTGAACGAGCGTTATCCTGTTGGAAAACACCCCCTATAATGCTGTTCGTGAATTGAAACACAATAGGTCGAATAACCAGACTGAGTACAAATTTGCGGTTATGGTACGTGGGATAACCATGAGAGTGCGCCTGCTGTCACACGAAATCGCACGCCAGACCATAACCTCAGGTATAGGTCCAGTGCGTCCAGCATGCAGACAGCTTTTTTGCAAGCTGTCAACTGATCTGTTTCTAACGAACACACTGATTTCCGCAGGAGTTTATGTCTGGGAGTGTTTCGGCTAAAGCTCCAGCAAAGTCTCCGCAGCAAAGTCTCCGTTGTAAAACTTAGTGGCAGAAAAGGCGCGAAACCGGTTCCGTAGCTAGGAAAAACCGTAACCATCCGAAAATAGTTCGAACGCCAGTAAACATTAATCGATTGTAGGAAAACTTGGAATAGAGTGCGACGAAATGTCAATGCCGTTCACCTGTGCAAATAAGAATTACAGAGATCGTCCCTTCGACAGCGCGATAATTAGAGACGGAGCACAGGCTCGGATTACGAAAGGACGGGGAAGGAAATCCGCCGTCTGTTTTCAAAGGAAACATCCCGGAATTTGCCTCGAGGGATTTAGAGCAATCACGTCAAACCGAAAACTGGATGAACGGACGGGGATTTTAACCGTCCCTCATTCGAACGCGAGTCCAGTTTGCTAACAACGCCATCTGGCTAGGTTTAGCGAGGAGGAAGGACGTAATTACACTAGGTGTTAGTACTCCACCGTCGGTTGCAGCTGTCTGAGTTGCGTATTTCGAGTACTCAGTAGGAAAATTTGTGCAGTTTCTACAAGGGTTAACCACATTCAGAGAACTGTAAGAGTAACTTTTTTCGTCTGCGTTCGTGTAAAAACTCACAATAAATTACGAAGATCCTTTTCATGAATCGGTAGTTATTTGTCTACGTTGTTTTATAAGTCTGCACTAAAATATACCAGACTTCGACACTTGAACGAAATGGATAAATGTTGAAAAACAGCGGTAGAAATTTTTGATTTTGATGAAAACCGAAGGGCAGTTGAAACAGCAGTCCGCTTAGTCAAACCGTAATGAAAGTGAGTGCTAGATATCGTACAAAAATTTACAATTGTTTGGCTGCACATTCGCTTAACCGAATTGTTATCGCGCCTCTATAGCCGAAGTCGCTAATGCATGCCTGCATGGAGGCACTAGACTGTCAGATAAGCAGATTTGAATGCTCGTGGTGTCAGAAATTTTCGTTGTCAGTGTTTGGCCAGCAATAGGAAGGAGAGAAGGTAGTATAAAATTTCATCACCGGTCTTTGCACCTTTGCCATGGATTAAATTCCAAATCTCCCCGTACTGACTTATGACTGAGGACACGTGAGCTGTTGATGGTGATCCGTTCGTCGGATGGGGATGTGAAACTCAGCGGCCCCCTGAGTTCTGTCCGAGAGGACTAGGATACGTGCCGACACCGCAGCTCACCCTCTCCTTTCTCTCATCCTAATCATGCAACACAGACATAGCACTGCACTATATAAGCATCAATTACACTTACGTAAACTCTGAAATACACATGCCACACAACTTTCACGTATTAGCAACGAAAAGGGCTGATGCGCGCGGCGGAAGAACACTCTTTCCGACAGCCCATGAACCCACCGCGTGGGATATCCCACGCAGCAGTACCGCACAATATTTAGCTTTTTTTGAATTGTTTCATACTTAAACTTACTTGAAGCGAGTGTATGATTAAAAACAGATAAATTTGGCTGTTGATGAACAGGAATGGCATACTCAGAATATTTGTTGGGAAAATGGAAGTGCCCAAGGACCCTGTTGTTAGCTGCAAGGGGTGTACTCGTTTTACATTCGTTTGAGTGAATTCTTTTACCGTAGCAGTACGACGTGCTGTTTATATTTGCAAAAAAGATGTGGAAGAACATCTGTCATCAGGTCGCCAGTGCTGGAAAAAGACTCGGGAGGTAACAGTATCAACAGCCTTTTTTTTTACCGTTTTGGGCAAGGGCGATATTCCGGTGTGGACTCTGTCAAAACACATTGTGTTTCTCGACAGCTGTCACCAGGAATGGTAGCAAAAACGGCGACTGGGCTGGGTTTGTGTTATCAAAGAGGCGACGACTTGAAGTCACATATGGCGAGCGTAACGCACGTAATCCTTCTGACGCACTCGCGTGGTTGTCCGAATGAGTAGGCGCGCTTTTAGTTTCTATAAACCTACCCACTTTTTACCAGACTGTCTGTTTTCTCCCGAGTTTTGTTATATCCACATTTATACTTAGAACTTGAGCCATGCTGGCTTCACAGGCGCCACGACTGCTTCTGCAGGATGCCCTTGCTCAAAGCGACGTTGTTTCTGGGAGTCACTACGATAACTTGTCATTTTACTTTGTCGCGATGAATGTATCTCGAGCAGCAGCCAAACGACAGTCAGAGATTCTCTAGATGCCGTCTATATGAGACTACGTGATGATTAATATAAGTTTTCGAGTACAATAATGTAAAGGCTGTGACGTGATGACACCGACAAACTTACACGTTGTACAGGGCAGAAACCAATCGATATAGAGCGGCAAAAATTTGGGGGCACACCCTTTCGGCAGCAAACTTATATTTGTACACCGACGGACCGCAACAGCAACTTTTTGCAGTGGGCCTGACGGCGCTGGGAATATTAGATGACGTCGGTTGCGTCCAACGGTTGTCACAACAACAATGTAGAGAACGCTAAACGCGCTGGAGGCAGGGGAGAAAACGGACGAAGTCTTGTTTTCTGCTGAAGGGGTTTTCTAGTGGTAGCAGACCTCGGTCCCTCTAACTCCAAGGTTCTGTACCATCTTTGGATGACGTTACGATACACTGATCCCTACAGGTATGCATCCGCTACCTAATGTGTTCCAAAACACCGGGCATAAAAAAGGGATATTCCTGTGGCTCATATCAAGCAGTTCTATTGGTGATAGAAAGGTAGTGTCAAGTGTTTCTGATAGTCCTTGGAATAGGGACCATTTGTATGCCCAACAGAAGGATCGTCTTACTATCCTACAGTACATCGTCAAAGTTTGAATATTACACACTTCTTTCAGCTTAGGCAAATGGAGCAAATCCGTTGATTCTCTTTGCTTTATATGTGATCGATAGTACGCGTCAAGGGCCTTGTGCAGCCGTCATTTAGTTCATGCGCGGTCCTTGACACAAATCGAAGAATGGTTTTTGGGTACAAAAAGCGAGCCGCGGATTCCTAGACGGTTCTGCACAGCAAAAAGCTGAAGTTTTTACTATATACACTCCTGGAAATTGAAATAAGAACACCGTGAATCCATTGTCCCAGGAAGGGGAAACTTTATTGGCACATTCCTGGGGTCAGATACATCACATGATCACACTGACAGAACCACAGGCACATAGACACAGGCAACAGAGCATGCACAATGTCGGCACTAGTACAGTGTATATCCACCTTTCGCAGCAATGCAGGCTGCTATTCTCCCATGGAGACGATCGTAGAGATGCTGGATGTAGTCCTGTGGAACGGCTTGCCATGCCATTTCCACCTGGCGCCTCAGTTGGACCAGCGTTCGTGCTGGACGTGCAGACCGCGTGAGACGACGCTTCATCCAGTCCCAAACATGCTCAATGGGGGACAGATCCGGAGATCTTGCTGGCCAGGGTAGTTGACTTACACCTTCTAGAGCACGTTGGGTGGCACGGGATACATGCGGACGTGCATTGTCCTGTTGGAACAGCAAGTTCCCTTGCCGGTCTAGGAATGGTAGAACGATGGGTTCGATGACGGTTTGGATGTATCGTGCACTATTCAGTGTCCCCTCGACGATCACCAGTGGTGTACGGCCAGTGTAGGAGATCGCTCCCCACATCATGATGCCGGGTGTTGGCCCTGTGTGCCTCGGTCGTATGCAGTCCTGATTGTGGCGCTCACCTGCACGGCGCCAAACACGCATACGACCATCATTGGCACCAAGGCAGAAGCGACTCTCATCGCTGAAGACGACACGTCTCCATTCGTCCCTCCATTCACGCCTGTCGCGACACCACTGGAGGCGGGCTGCACGATGTTGGGGCGTGAGCGGAAGACGGCCTAACGGTGTGCGGGACCGTAGCCCAGCTTCATGGAGACGGTTGCGAATGGTCCTCGCCGATACCCCAGGAGCAACAGTGTCCCTAATTTGCTGGGAAGTGGCGGTGCGGTCCCCTACGGCACTGCGTAGGATCCTACGGTCTTGGCGTGCATCCGTGCGTCGCTGCGGTCCGGTGCCAGGTCGACGGGCACGTGCACCTTCCGCCGACCACTGGCGACAACATCGATGTACTGTGGAGACCTCACGCCCCACGTGTTGTGCAATTCGGCGGTACGTCCACCCGGCCTCCCGCATGCCCACTATACGCCCTCGCTCAAAGTCCGTCAACTGCACATACGGTTCACGTCCACGCTGTCGCGGCATGCTACCAGTGTTAAAGACTGCGATGGAGCTCCGTATGCCACGGCAAACTGGCTGACACTGACGGCGGCGGTGCACAAATGCTGCGCAGCTAGCGCCATTCGACGGCCAACACCGCGGTTCCTGGTGTGTCCGCTGTGCCGTGCGTGTGATCATTGCTTGTACAGCCCTCTCGCAGTGTCCGGAGCAAGTATGGTGGGTCTGACACACCGGTGTCAATGTGTTCTTTTTTCCATTTCCAGGAGTGTATTTATAAGATTTCGACCTCGAACAACCTTGGAAATTTTCTTGATACTTTCGCCCCTTTACGAGATACAGAGCTTCGAAGTTTCCCTACTTGTACACTTAATCCGGTGTAAGGCGAAATGTACATAATACACATATCAAAAAAAGTTTTGTATCACCCCGATTCCCAGAATTCCAGAAGGTAGACGTTGACTGTGGATATTACATCAAAGTCCTTTTGGCTGTTCAGAGATGTCACTAAACCCGCCCAAAGAGGTAAACAACCATGCATGAGCAGCGCCTGTTAGACGGAGGGGGTCCAACAACCGATCAGTTCCAGTCATTCCACCAGGAAGGAGGTACACGGCTCGTGTTGTCTGTAGTACAACCATGCCTAGACGGTCAATACCGCTGTTCGATCGCGTCCGCGTTGTTACTTTGTGCCAGTAAGGGCTCTCAACAAGGGAAGTGTCTAGACGTCTCGGAGTGAACCAAAGCGATGTTGTTCGGACATGGAGGAGAGACGGAGAGATAGGAACTGTCGATGGCATGCCGGCCGGAGTGGCCGTGCGGTTCTAGGCGCTACAGTCTGGAACCGAGCGACCGCTGCGGTCGCAGGTTCGAATCCTGCCTCGGGCATGGATGTGTGTGATGTCCTTAGGTTAGTTAGGTTTAAGTAGTTCTAAGTTCTAGGCGACTGATGACCTCAGAAGTTAAGTCGCATAGTGCTCAGAGCCATTTTTTTGTCGATGGCATGCCTCACTCAGGCCGCCTAAGGGCTACTACTGCAGTGGATGACCGCTACCTACGGATTATGTCTCAGTGGAACCCTGACAGCAACGCCACCATGTTGAATAATGCTTTTCGTGCAGCCACAGGACGTCGTGTTACTTCTCAAACGGTGCGCAAGCGCAACTTCACTCCCGACGTCCATGGCGAGGTCCATCTTTGCAACCACGACACCATGCAGCGCGGTACAGCTGGGCCCAACAACATGTCGAACGGATCGCTCAGGATTGTCATCGCGTTCTCTTCACCGATGAGTGTCGCATATGCCTTCAACCAGACAATCGTTGGTGACGTGTTTGGAGGTAACCCGGTCAGGCTGAACGTCTTAGACACACTGTCCAGCGAGTGCAGCAAGGTGGAGGTTCCCTGCTGTTTTGGGGTGGCATTATGTGAGGCCGACGTATGCCGCTAGTTGTCATGGAAGGCGCCATAACGGCTGTACTATAGGTGAATGCCATCCTCCGACCGATTGTGCAACCATATCGGCAGCATATTGACGAGGCATTCTTCATGGATGACAGTTCGCGCCCCCATGGTGCACATCTTGTGAATGACTTTCTTCAGGATAACGATATTGCTCCGCTAGAATGGCCAGCATGGTCTCCAGACATGAACCCTAGAGAACGTGCCTCGGATAGATTGAAAAGGGCTGTTTATGGACGACGTGAGTCACCAACCACTCTGAGGGATCTACGCGGAATCGCCATTGAGAAGTGGGACAATCTGGACCAACATGAACTTGTGGACGGTATGCCACGATGAATACAGGCATGGATCAATGCAAGAGGACGTGCTAGTTGGTATTAGAGGTACCGGTGTGTACAGCAATCTGGACCACGACCTCTGAAGGTCTCGCTGTGTGGTGATACAACATGCAATGTGTGGTTTTCATGAGCAATAAAAAGAGCGAAAATCATGTTTATGTTCATCTCTATTCCGATTTTCTGTACAGGTTCCGGAACTCGTGGAACCGAGGTGATGCATAACTTTTTTTGATGCGTGTATATAACTGCAGCAAACTGCTCAAATTTTAACTGTATATTCTCTAGGCTTTTATCTAGTAGTGCCATCTTCACGTTTCCAAAAATATTTATTTGTTATCGAGAAACACCCATGGTTTTTGCGTAACAAAACCGAACCACTGATTCAAAGACTGCCATACACAACAAATGGCTCTAATGTTTTCAAGATATTCCTAAGATCTAGATGTTGGACAATTTTGAACATTTTCTTGATGTCTTTTCCGTTTTCCGGATACTGTGTTTCAAATTTATCCTACTTGTACACGTAAAATATGCGCGTAATAATTGGTGTGAGGCGAAAACAAAGTTTATAAAGTAACGTAGCACGGAAAAATATGCTTCAAAGTGTCTCCGTTTTAAGACGGGTTCTGGAAACCCCATTTTGTAGCACTGAAGCAGATGCAAAATTTTTGTGCACGTCAAATCCGGTCTGCAGTGTGAAATTGATTTTGCAACGTTTCAGTCGCAGATAAGTAAACTATCAAAATTTTAGTGACCCTTAAGTTATTTTCCTACGAGTGAAATGCATTACTGTAGCAGGGAAACGAAGGGTATCAGCAGGAAATTTCTCCCGTCGGAGTACAAAAGGCAAGTATGCACCAGCTTTAAAAGATTACGAAATTTGGGGTGCCAAATGTCTCATTCTATCTTCCTCAGCACCTTTAAAAATTCTCCCAAAAATTTTGGTTGCGAACATATTCGCGCTTTTAAATAGGATAGTAGCAATAAGAGAGAGCAAGCGTGAGACAGGGACAGTAACAGTGACAGCAGACACTAGAAGTGTCACAGAACGAAGGAGAGTGTGTCTGTGAGATAAGAGACAGTGACAGAGAGACACGAAGATGTGATGACAATGACTGAGTGAGTGAGTGAGAATGTGCAAGTGGGAGTACTTTACACACATTTTGAAACCTATTCTAACGTTTTTGTCGCTTGCATGTTTAACATCAAAATTTAACACATTAATTAGTTTGTAAGGTAATCACAAGTTTGAAACTGTTTTGTACGTCGGAGCTCCATTCTTTAAAGAATCGGGCTTGGGGCGTTTATTGGCGCTTTCTGATAACAAACTTTCTTAACGGTTTGCTAACAAGCTTTTTTTGGTATCATTTACGCCCAACTGAGATGGTCAAGTTTATCTCGTTATTATTTCTCCTGTAGATATTCTTTAGTTTTTGAAAGAAATAACAAATTTTAATTAACTTTCGCTAAGCACCGTAAAAATATCGTTTTTCTTATTACATATCTGGTACCTTGCGCCCAACGGTGGTTGCCTCTGAGTATGCTGGATGGCGACTTGTAATTACACTTGTATTACACGTTCTAGCGAGATGGCTTACGGAACATTGTAAACGTGAGAACTGAGAACAAAAATCTTCACTGGCTGTCGCCGTGATCAACTCACTGAACCAGTATTCTTAAGGAGCGACATTGAAATTGCCTTCCAGTCACCTTGATACAGATTTTCCATGGTTTTCCTGTACGACGTCTGGTGAATGGCGGAAGGATTTCTGTGAATGGTTCTTGTGGTCCACCTATCGCTACCACGACAGCGCCAAATATTTTTGCCCTTTCGTGGTTGCTTTCGGAACTTGGAGAAAAATACTACAGACCTTGAGGTAGATATGTGGAAGGACGTGCGATCAAATGGCGCGGCGTGTGTTTATATGTGGCATAGTGCGTTTGTTTCTCGAAAATCGGATCGAATCACCATCCTGTCCATTCCAAGAATGTCTGAAGTAACTAATTATGCATCTTGTAAGGACATTATGTATTATATTTTATATTTTATATTGTTATATATCGCAGCGTAATTGGTTTTTCAATATATAATGCCGTTACAGAGCATATACAACGCTGCAGGTCCACGAGAAATAAAAATAAGTATACATCGTAGACATTGTTTTGAAACATTGCTACACACGTCGGTTTACATAATTAGGATGTAGTAGGACGTGTATGTCCACGAAAACTTCATTGAATGTAGAAAACTTTGGTGTGTGATATGTCAAAGCTGTCTTCAAATGTTATGTTGAAAAATGGTATGCAATATTTCGTGTTTTTCATTGTCAGAAGAATAAATGTGTTTTGGTACTGATTTGTTATACTTTTTTGCGTTATTTGCCTTCCTAATGAAATCTGTCCAAAATTAAAAAATTAACTCCGAAAATCCTAGATTCATGTGAGAACATGACTCTAGTTAGGTTCGTGAGACACATGCGTACCACTTCGCTTTTCAGAATCGGCTAGTTTAAAAGTTTATTGGAAGTGAATGTGTATTATTTATCACAAAACGAGACAATTTCTGACCTTTTATTTTCCAAATCTAAGGAAAAGAAATTTTCACCATGAAAGGGTTATAATCTTAATCTTCTGCCTGTTTCTTTTCAGATCAACTCAAAGCTGGCACAGGAGGGGGGGGGGGGGAGGGGGAGGACAGAGCCGCGCTGTTCGTTTCCCTCGCGGTGGTCGTAAGCGCTGGCTATAAACGCTTCTTGAGGACATCATGCTGTCGGCTTCTGAGTGAAGTCCATTGTGACGGCGCTTGGGCGTTGGATGTGACATCAGTTATATTGCGGAATCAGGAAATGGCACGCGTTACGACAGCGCCTACACACCGCCGCCGTTCTGGAGTTCTCGGTTGGCTACTGCGCCTTAAGGAAGGCACTCGCCAACGACAGCTGGGACCAAGCCACGGTCTCTCTGTTTTTCTGGAAAAGTATTGTACCAACTGCTTTGAGCAGCTCATACTACATATATCTGCTTTAATTTACTCAGATAGTTGTGCCTGCGTCTTTCCGCGAAATTTCCTTTCATGCAGTGGGGCCCAGTTAATATTTACAGAACTAATAGTATAAGAATTGCAAATTTAGCATAGCAAAGGGATTTTTTTGAACTGTCGGCTGTGATTAGGATTCTCTACAAAGCAAACGTGGTTATTTGTCTGTGTGATCAAAACTAAGCTTTCTCAAAAGTAATTTATTCTTTTAAGCATGTGTCTATGCAGATGCACACGCCTATGCCATATTCTGAGGGCAGTTGAATGAAAAGCCATTTTTACTTCTAAAATCGCTCCAGCAAGGCATTCTAATACTTCTAGTCTATAAATGATAATTAATTGCGGGCCGGAGTGGCCGAGCGGTTCTAGGCGCTTTAGTCCGGAACTGCGAGACCGCTGCGGTCGCAGGTTCGAATCATGCCTCGGGCATGGTTGTGTGTGATGTCCTTAGGTTAGTTAGGTTTAAGTAGTTCTAAGTTCTAGGGGACTGATGACCTCAGAAGTTAAGTCCCATACTGCTCAGAACCATTTGAACCATTTTTTTGATAACTAATTGAAACACTCAGCTGCTGACGGGTGTTGTTGATATACCTCGATGGGGACTGCTGAAAATGTGTGCCCCGACCGGGACTCGAACCCGGGATCTCCTGCTTACATGGCAGACGCTCTATCTATTTGTTTTTTCTTTTTTTCCGATATAGTTCGTTGCGTTTGGTCTGGGCGGACGTCACAAGACATCCGTTCAAGCTGATCGTTGGTTCCTTGACTCAGATTTTTTATTACTGAGAGCGCGCAGCCCTCTGACCGAACACGCTGTGAGCTACCGTGCCGGCATCCATCTGAGCCACCGAGGACACAGATGAATAGCGCGACTGCAGGGACTTCATCCCTTGTACGCTTCCCGTGAGAACCACATTCCCAACTGTCCGCAATCTACATACGTAATGTACCTAATAGTTTAAACGGCGCCGTACTAAGGAAAAAAGACAGGAGTGTTTCTTCGACGACGAGGCTATTGGGAGACGGATTAGGAGGTCAGAACGGACAGGGATGCAAAAAGAAATCGGTTTTATCCTTTCCACAAGAACACCCTGGCATTGGTCAAAAATGATTTAAACCAACTACGGTAAACGTAACCTGAAATGGCAGACAGCGGTTTGAACCCTGCTCTTTCCGAATGCGATGTCAGTGCCTTAATCCCTTAACCTGCAACCATGTGCGAGGCTTGTGGTCCGGTATTCGGCCCAAACGTGATTATCACGGACGCGGCTTGTGGTAATTGGTCGGGCGAAATGTAAACGTCACGGGCCAGGCCCGTGGTACATCGGTCGCGACTAGTGATGTGTTTACCACGCACAGCACAGACCAGGCTCGTGATGATAGATTCTTATCTCTTTGTATCACACTCAGTTACACGTCAATCTTGGTCACGTTCGCACGTCGAATTATATGTTCTTATATATATGTTTCAAAACGCAAATGTGCTGGTTACAATGAGCGCTATGTTGATACTTCTCCTGCCGACAGTGACAATAATGACATCATACGTCCTGTACGACAAAAATGCAGGCGATTAGTTATTGAGGGTGATACAGCTAACGGAGATCAACTACGGAGAGCCTGGTTAGGGAAAGAAATAAGTAGTAGTCAAAGAATCTGGAACTGTACAGTGATTACTGACGTAGAAGAGGCAACCGTACGTCAGGTAGGAGTAAATAAAAGAGACCTAGATATATGTAACATAATATTTGATAACATGTTGTGGGAGAATATTGTAAACGAGACTAACCGGTACGCAGAACAAATCCAAACAGATTGTATTCAACTGAACTGGTCGAAGGAAGTTGTTGTAGAAACGCCCATATTTAGCAAAACAATGCCGCTAAAAATATATCTACAAATTACATGATGTTTGCACTTCGACGGCATTATAAGATGCGTGCACTCTGCCAATCTGGTTGCCAATAGAGACAAACTGAGCAAAATAAGACCTGTGACCAAGTTCTATATTTGAATTAGAAATTCAAAGAAGTGCATACAATGAAACAGGACATTAGTATCGATGAATCGCTCATGAAGTAGAAGGAATGCATATCTTACAAACAGTTCAATCCACCCAAAAGGGCATGATTCGGTATTACATACATTTTACAAATTGTGAGAGTTAGATTCAGGTTATTGCTGTGTCGTTATAACATATAGAGCCATGATAAAATAAAGTGTGACGCCACCAAAAAGCTACCACAGTCGGTGTTATGCGCACGACAAGCCTTATACGTAGATAATTAATAATCTTCACCAAAATTATTTATGACACTTTCGCACAATTATAAAACATTCCATTAGAAACAATACGCCAAACGACTTCTGTAGAATAAAATTAAAGAAGAGGGACTACAGAATGTGGAGCTGCAATTGAATACTCGCTGTAAAATGGAAAAATAGCGTGATGTTCATAGAAATGATTACACAAAGATCAAGTTGTGTTATTGGGTACAACAAGGGAATGACTGTTATTGATCGACAAGACAAGTACTAGTATGCTTCCCAAACATGAAAAAATATATTAAAGGATATCGAAAAATTTTATCTGTTCAATGTCGAACTTCTCAGTTTGTACATATTGCAGTAAAATAATAAATGGTTCAAATGGCTCTGAGCACTATGGGACTTAACATCTGAGGTCATCAGCCCCTAGAACTTAGAACTACTTAAACCTAACTAACCTAAGGACATCACACACATCCATGCCCGAGGGAGGATTCGAACCTGCGACTGTAGCGGTCGCGCGGTTCCAGACTGAAGCGCCTAGAACCGCTCGGCCACAACGGCCGGCAAAACTATTAAAGACGAAGGAACTAAATTCAAATAACACTCAGTAAAATACAAGAATAAGGGAAGCATCACACCAGCTTTCGATCATTTACCTTGGAATGAGTAATATTGTTTAGAAATGCCTGCTCACAATACAATATCGCGTAGAGCGACATTTCTGTACGACAGAGTGTCGTTTTGTACTTACAAGTGCTCATGTTGACGCTGCCCGATATCCTCTTGTCAAGGTGTGCCTCTCCATCCCACTGATGGATCGTCACCAAGTATTTCATATACGGACTTACTGGGGTGATGTTTGGGATTTGGAGTTATCCAGCAACATTATGGAATAGTCTGATATTCTGGAACTGTACACCACCTACTGACCACCACTGCCAACGAGATTTTAAATATATTCCGTCCATAGTTTCCTTTACACGCTGTACGATAATTATCTGCAAATTTCGTGCCCCTGTAGGTGTTCCTTACGAATGAGGCAATACGAAATGTTGCCATCTGTCTCAACATGAGATGTGTGTGTCGTATTCGGCGCTTATTTACCTTAGATCATACTGTCCTGATCTTGAAGAAGAACTCGAATAATATAAGAAGCGAAAGTTTGGGGGACTAATAAATACAAGGAAAAAAATACAAGGTACAAACTCTCGTATTTGGCATGAGTAGCTGCATCCGCAACTGTTGCGTTGATTTTGAAAATATGACTTGTTTACATATTTAAAACCCGATGGAGTTTTGGAATCCATGGAATTACACGGGGCCGCGCGGGATTAGCCGAGTGGTGTAAGGCGCTGCAGTCATGGACTGTGCGGCTGGTACCGGCGGAGGTTCGAGTCCACCCTCGGGCATGGGTGTGTGTGTGTGTTTGTCCTTAGGATAATTTAGATTAAGTAGTGTGTAAACTTAGGGACTGATGACCTTAGCAGTTAAGTCCCATAAGATTTCACACGCATTTGAACATTTTAAATTACACGGGACATATACACTGAGAGCGAAACTGGTATACCTGCCTAATATCGTGTAGGGCTCCCGCCGAGCACGCAGAAGTGCCGCAACACGACATGACATGGACTCGACTAATGTCTGAAGTAGTGATGGAGAGACCTGACTCCGTGAATCCTCAGGGCTGCCCATAAATTCGTAAGAGTACGAGGGGGTGGAGATCTCTTCTAAATAGCACGTTGCAAGACATCCCAGATATACTCAAGAATGTTAATGTCTGGGGAATTTGGTGGCCAGCGGAAGTGTTTAAACTCAGAAGAGTGCTCCTGCAGCCACTGTGTAGCAATTCTGGACGCGTGGGGTGTCCCATTTTCCCACTGGAAATGCTAAAGTCCGTCGGAATGGACAATGGTCATGAATAGATGCAGGTGATCAGGCGGGATGCTTACGTGCGTGTCACTTGTCAGAGCCATATCTAGACGTTATCAGGGGTCCCACACCACTCCAACTACACACGCCCCACACCATTACAGCGCATCCACCACATCGAACAGTCCCCTGCTGACATGCAGGCTCCATGGATCCGTGAGATTGTCTCCATACCCGTAAACTTGTATCCGCTCGATACAATTTGAAACGAGACTCGTCCGACCAGGCAGCACGTTTCGAATCATCAACAGTCCAATGTCGGTGTTGACGAGCCCAGGCGAGGCGTAAAGCTTTGTGTCGTGCAGTCATCAAGGGTACACGAGTGGGCCTTCGGTTCCGAAAGCCCATATTGATGATGTTTCTTTAAATGGTTCGCACGCTGCGCGAGACACTTGTTGATGGCCCAGCATTGAAATGAACATCAATTTGCGGAAGGGTTGCACTTCTGTCACGTTGAACGATTCTCTTCAGTCGCCGTTGGTCCCATTCTCGCAGGATCTTTTTCTGGCCACTGCGATGTCGGAGATATGATGTTTCACCGAATTCCTGTTATTCACGGTACACTCTTGAAATGGTCGTACGGGAAAATACCCACTTCATCGCTACCTCAGAGATGCTGTGTCCCATCGCTCGCGCCCCAACTGCACCACGTTCAAACTAACTTAAATCTCAATAACCTGCAATTGTAGTAGCAGTAACCGATCTAACAACTGCGCGAGACACTTGTCTTACATACGCGTTGCCGGCCGCAGCGCCGTATTCTGCCTGTTTACATATCTCGGTATTTGAATACGCATGCCTATACCAGTTTCTTTGGCGTGAATATGACTCCTAGCGGATTGCTGGAAGTTACGCGGTACAAGACAGGAGCAAATGAAATAATCACATTATCGGTGGGAAATGTAGGCATGCATCAGCTCTGGGAAGAAGGAAAGGGGGAGGGGGGGGGGGGAGATTCGAAAGGGGATTGGAATCTGAAGACGATTTGTGAGATATCAGGGACCGTCAGAAAGCTTCGTCGTTGCTGGAGAAGCACTGCAAATAGCTGCTGAGTCGACCGGAACATGTGCCATTAGATGCGAGCACGCGAGGAATAGAAATATGAGTGCGTCATCGGTGGAGTGGCGTTGGCTGGCGCGGTGTAATACAGGTGATTCAACTTGGCGGGAACCCGTGCTGGGGCAGGCAGTGCTCCAGCGCCGACGCTTTGTGCAACCTGTTTTGTCCCTTCGCTAATTGCTCTAACTGAAAACAAGGCCCTGCTCACTTAGCTCATTGTTCCACAGCAGCCTCACGTGCTCCGCTTTCTTGACGTTTTCAGGTGACTCTCTACTGCAGCCTCTGACGCGGCAAACTAATAATGATTCGGTACGGTGCATACGTCATCAGCAATTGCAGTCATGCTGGTGAAATTTTATTGTGCGGAAAGATGCTGCACGGGAGACGAATGTTAATACGCGTTACAAGCTTCATCATGCAACCTCGCATGCATGGTGTGCCGAGAGGAATGGTCAGTTTTCAGGGGTCTCACAGGAATGCCGCTTCTAAGCAAAAACGACTAGTAAGCATGGGCTATAAAATGCATACCTTAAGAGATATGACCTCATTGTTCAATGGAGAACATGTGTTTCACAGTAGCAAAGGTGAGCAAGTGCTGATAGTATGCCATTTAGAACCCATGTTTACTGGACTTTGTTTCTGTTTCCATACCGCTACCTCTCAAAATGTGGAAAGCAAAGAGCTTCCAGCAGAAGAGTTCTAATCTACAGTATCGGAGACGAAAAGTTTGCTGACAGCTCTTAAGGTATGCACTGCAGAATCCATATTGACCAGACTATTTTGCTTTTGAATCTTCGTTCCTGTCATGTTCCTTAGTATTGACCATTCCTGATGCGATTACCTGTATATTAATGCTCAGTAAGTCGAGTACTGTAACCATATTATCCGGCTATATTTACCTGCTAAGCAAAAGAAACGTACTTAATATGACTGCTATGTATTTTCAATTGATCTTCTTCTCTAAATACTGACGATCGTTGTTGAAGAGCAGTGATACGATATTATCACCTTACATCGTTATCTACTGAATTTACCATTCGCCGTGCTGGCTTTTATTCGACTTATGATCCTCTGCAGATTTCAGTATGTCATCTTCATGTCGAGTCCTCTGCTGATTCGAAGTTTAGCTCTCATGTCAGATTGATGTGGCTGCGAATCCACACATATTAGAAAAATGGATGTACGTATGTGCCAGACTTGGCACTCACATCTCCTACCGTCGGGTAACAATCGCTGTAAGGGTAAAAACCACCTACCTATCATAGTTCAGGAGATATAACGTTATAAAAAAATGAGATGCGAGAAAAAATGCATCATGCATCAAATTCTAATACATTTATTCTTTGCAACTAAGACACTCCTACATTAGAGTCAACTTCAGGAAACCCCTGATGCCTTGCAGAGCTTTTTGACAGCTTTCAACTGCGAAGCGTAAACGGTTGTAGCCTGAAACAATAGCCCTCTATAGAGCTTTGATGAGGCGCTGCCGTAGAGACGTTTACAAAATCAAATGGTTAAAATGGCTCTGAGCACTATGAGACTTAACATCTGAGGTCATCAGTCCCCTGGACTTAGAACTATTTAAACCTAACTAACCTAAGGACATCACACACATCCATGCCCGAGGCAGGATTCGAACCCGCGACCGTAGCAGCCGCGTGGTTTAGAATTGAAGCGCCTAGAACCGCTCGATCACAGCGGCCGGCCGAAGAGGTGAGTCGTGATGGGAACCAACGCTGAGGCAGTTCGGCACTGAGGCAATCACGAATGTCTGAAAGTAAATGTGGTCGAGCGCCGTCCTGTTGCAAAATGAAATTTCTACTGTCTTGCTGTAATTTTGGCATAAAGGATTGCTAAAATATGTCCAGCTACACGAAATCAGTCGCAGATTTATGCGTAAAGAAAATTGGTCCGTACTTTTGAAGAGCATTGGCGCGAAAGATGTTAACTTTTGGTGAACCACGAATGCGTTTCACAATCTGGTGTGGATGTTCTATGACCCAAATGCGGATTATGACAATTCATCTTTCCATACACGTGATACATGGCTTCACAACTAAAAACCAGCTTTTATGAAGAACCGTCTTCTTGCAGTAACTGCCGCAGGTCATTGCAAAAACTCATGTTAGTGTCCCAAGTAGTCAGCGCATCTAACAACGTCAGCCGGTATGGTTTACATGCAGACGTCTGTGTACAATGCACCAGACGTTTGACTGCGGTATCTACAGTTTTTGTTCGCAAGTGTGTAACGTAGCAAGTTATTACGAAATAACATTCGATGCAGTAAGGCACGTAGCCGTGTAGCAGGGTGGCTTCAGGATGGCTACGTTTGCTCTTCGCTCTGACTAACAGCGCAGCTGACGCTACCAGCCGTGAGAACGTCGGTATGCACATTCATACCCCCTACGAATCTAAGTAAACCATAGTAAATATCGACCGCTACGGTCGCAGGTTCGAATCCTGCCTCGGGCATGGATGTGTGTGATGTCCTTAGGTTAGTTAGGTTTAATTAGTTCTAAGTTCTAGGCGACTGATGACCTTAGAAGTTAAGTCGCATAGTGCTCAGAGCCAGCCATAGTAAATATCATCCGATCTTGTTCAAACTTGGTACACAATATTTTGTTATTAAGGAAAGGATCCTGTCAGAATTTCAGATTTATACCTATTATAGTTACAGAGATCGGGAAAATCACTTAAATATCCTAAAACCGACTCTGATGTTTCAAAACTCAGTTAGGAACAATAACCAAATGTCTTTTATTATTATCTGAAGTCATAACAAATCTCACAGTATCTAAAATCACTTAATTGGAATTTTCTTTTCAAAACTTTAATCACTCTGCGTTACGTAGTATAGAAATCATTCAAAATCATTATTTGTTTATTGTTTTTTGTTGTGTGAGTACGTGGGAATGAATCAGAGAATGTATGTGGGACATACGTTAAAACTTAATGTCATTTTATGTTGTTGTTGTTGTGGTCTTCAGTCCTGAGACTGGTTTGATGCAGCTCTCCATGCCACTCTATCCTGTGCAAGCTTCTTCATCTCCCAGTACCTACTGCAACCTACATCCTTCTGAATCTGCTTAGTGTATTGATCTCTTGGTCTCCCTCTACGATTTTTACCCTCCACACTGCCCTCCAATGCTAAATTTGTGATCCCTTGATGCCTCAAAACATGTCCTACCAACCGATCCCTTCTTCTAGTCAAGTTGTGCCACAAACTTCTCTTCTCCCCAATCCTATTCAATACCTCCTCATTAGTTACGTGATCTACCCACCTTATCTTCAGCATTCTTCTGTAGCACCACATTTCGAAAGCTTCTATACTCTTCTTGTCCAAACTGGTTATCGTCCATGTTTCACTTCCATACATGGCTACACTCCATACAAATACTTTCAGAAACGACTTCCTGACACTTAAATCTATACTCGATGTTAACAAATTTCTCTTCTTCCATTTTATGTAAAACCTTATAAATTTGACCGTGGGAAAATTGTGTTGCAACCACGATACTGATGACGTATGTCGATGTGTGCTTGCTTTTGTAAGAGAGTAGCCAGAATAAAAGTCTGAAGCGGAAAAAGTTTCTATATTAATTTAAAGAATGTTTTGCATTCTGTTCTATTTTATTAAACAATATATTAGAAATTGAAATTTTAATGACGTAAATGACTATTTGATTAGTGATTGGCTAAGGCAAGTTTTGTCGCGAGAATGATCTTGGAGAATCAATATGATTGGTCATGCAGATCAATAGCCAATCAGAATTAAGCGGTTCCCGCACGAAGAGAAGTGGATAGGCAGAGAGGAGAGGAGCATCGAGAGAGTTGCTCGCTAACGTGCTTCGGGGTAACACCATACTAGATATCTCCGTGAAAATAATATGCAAAATGAACTAGTGAGTTAATTGCGTTTAAAACGTGTCGTGACTAAGGCGGCTTAATTTACGAACATTTTGAGGAAAGTTTGATGTTTCTGAAAAAATTAGTTGAAGTTTTATAAGCGTGTGATCTTTTGGTCGTAGAGACAATTCCGCGTGACATGTTCCGTGTTCTTTATGGAATACTGTGGCGAGCACTTCTGACATAGAAAACCACTGAAACGACCGAATGTTCAACTCGCTAATAATGATGGGTCAGTGACTGAAGATCGCAAAATTAATCAGGTCGAACTTGCAGGAATCTGGCTGCTTTTACGTAAGAAATATGTGGGATAAACAGTGAACTTGGAATGATAGAGCATTTGCATTATTAAACACGGACTTGATACCCATTTCATGTGCTTCCTTATAAATAAAAAGACGTTAATAGAATTTTAAAATGCTTACTGCAATTAAACTGCATTCTCCTATCGCCCGAAATTTGTGAAAATGAACTTACAGGAAATGATTTGCTACTTGAGTTACGCGGGCTCCGTGTGGTAGGTATTAGGTAGTGGTTTCATCAACGCTGCATTACTCTGCCTAGAGTGTATCTACTACTGCAGAGTGAAGGGACGTCGGAAGGAAGAAATATAGAACTAGGTAAAATGAGTGAGTGAGAGACAGAGTAAGGAGAGGAAAGGACGACAGACCGACCTCGCCCCGCCACCAAGTGTCGTCGATTTCTTCGGGTTCCTGGAGAAAGATTCCCGCCCACGGTCCTCCTCCTCTGCTAACGGTTCCGGATAGTGTGCTTTCTTCGCACCACATAACCAGCGAGTCTCACGAAATGTGTTGTACCACTCATGGATAACTTTATCTGTTGGTGCTTTCACCTGATATTTGGAACGATATGTCGTCAGAACTGACTCACTTTCAGCGAATTTAATGACACAAAATGCAAGCATCGCTCCATTATACACCATGATCTAACAGTAGTGTGTTGTGCCACGGCGCATAGTACGAATGGAAACCTGGAGACATGCTCTGACCACTGGTATGTGTGTCTGTTTTATGTCGTGCTGTTTTAGTGCAGTCGTCTTACGAAACCGGAGAGGTATTTGAGAATAACCTTGCATTATTATTGTTATTATTATTATTATTATTATTGTTGTTGTATAAAGATCTCCGTGAATAGTGGCATACAACAATCTTTAGAAGAACTGCATTAAGTGTTTCAAAACAGTTCACAGTAATCTGCGGAGCTGTGGCTTGTTAGTGCTTCTGTTCGATTCTCCTACATGTCCAGGCGTCTGTGAGCGTGTGGCTTGAGTGTTCTGTCACGGTCAGACCCGACCCAGTTTCTCGGGTGGTCCATTCAGTCGCTAGCGTGAGCAGCGTTTTACGGCGTGTTAGGCCGTAGCTGCAAAATGCACTCACTTCCTGTACGCCACCACTGTGGCCCACAAACCCGGGCCAGACGCGTACATTGTTGGTCTTTCTGCGTACTTGTGGCTGTATGTCGAAAAATTAAGACGCGGACACAGATGATGAACCGAACATTTAAGAAAGTGGAGGCTACAAGTAGGCGCCGGGACGTTAAAAAAGGAGGACTATTTAACCCTGTACGTTCATTGAGCACGAACACGATTGGAGCTGACATTAGGGAGAACCGTTTTCCTTTTCTTCAGGAGGGCCGTTGAATACAAGCGTCTTCTGAATCCCTCGCTTGCCGACTAAACTCCTCCGCAGCCCGACTGCCTAAGAATCTCGGGCACCAGACCTGGATGGAGTCATTTAGAATCCGGATGATAGAAGAAATGTTCTCTATCAGCATTTGGGTCTGCAAGAGTTGAAGAGCTGCTATTGTACTGTTCCTGATTTTCAGATTGTGCAGAATCGCCCAAATTAAAACCCAAACCTTTCCGCAAAGTAATGTCGAATGAGAGTACTTGGGACTGCTGTCGGTTATCCATTTACCGGGACTGAGCAACGCGACAGGACAGTTAAGATACTGAGTTCGCATTCGGCAGTGTGGGCGTTCCAATCCTCGTTCAGCCGCCCGTCGGACTTTACCAACTGACTGAAGCCAATCACTGTATAGTTTCGGGCCACAACTGATTTCGTGCTCGATCCTTAAGCAATGCGCATTTTCGCTTCGACTGTCTTAGTCGTCGACGGAACTTTAGGCGCCAATATTTCTGCTTTCGGTTAGTTCGAAATGTAGATTTAACTCAGATGTCGCTTCCCAGAAATTACGCAGGAAGGATCGTGCGCTGTGACTGGGCACCACCCTCTTGTCTTCGTTTCAGTTCCACCATTATCCATAACAAGAAAACCGAGTAAGGTGGTTAATACGTTTCGACTCGGATTCGGCGGGACCTGGGTTAAAAATCCCAGTCCAGTCACCCAGATTTAGGCTTTTCGTGATTTATTTACTTAAAGAAAATATTGTGTTTGTTATTTTTAATAGGCCACTACTGACTTCCTTTCGCAGCCTTGCCCCTTCAGTGCTTGTCCTCCAGTTACATAATCGTCGACGGGACCGTAAACCCTAGACTTCCTTCTGCTACGGTCGCAGGATCGAATCCTGACTAGGGCATGGATGTGTGTGATGTCCTAAGGTTAGTAAGGCTTAAGTAGTTCTAAGTGTAGTGGACTGATGACCTCAGATGTTAAGTCCCATAGTACGTAGAGCCATTTAAACCTAGATTTCCTTATTTCCTTTCATAACAACGAAAACACAGCAAGGACTGTTAGGCCCGAGAAGCCACCATGTGGTGCAAACGAGATAGGTATATGTTTAGCTCACTACACCGAGGGAAGTGTGGTCGTGATGGTATAGTGGGTGGAGCAGTAGAATCCGGCTCTGGAACTGCAAATTAAGTTCCGAATACGAGCGTGGATTTTTCCTCTTTTGAACCGTTCCAGACGGACCTACGTAGGCTCACTCAGTGTATCAAATGACACTGGTGTTGTTTCCCCGGTGTAAAAAGCGGCTGCGGGGACGAGACCGCCAGCCTCGCCCTCCTAGTCCTATGGTAGAGAAAGGCTGCACTCTAATCGCTAGATGACATTCTAAACTGTGGTGGCTAAGTAAAAGAAAACTCCGTGTTTGTCGCTATTACAGAAAATAAATAAGGTGAGAAGCAAGTAGCGAAATCTTTAGACTTTTCGAGTCCTCGTGCTTCTAAGCTAGCTTCACAGATACAGAAATTTGCACTAAGAAATGGATAATTCCATCGTTGTTTCTGAACCAAGTTATGCTAGTAATTTTCCGAACGCGCTTAACTAAAAAGGAACAGCAGCAGAATAAGCTACAGTTTCTATGTAGTCCGGAGCAAGTTCCAGTTAGGTGTGTATAACTAGATGGGTTAGATTCTAGGCCAGAAGTCAGAGCCGTTCGACTTAGAAGCTGAATACAACGGTTGTGGTAGGAGGTACGTCGTCTGTAGCCTGCCGTGCATCACGAACTGTGGAGTGAGCTGGAGCCGCGGTGATAAAGAAATTCCAGAAGAACACACAGCAGCTGTTGCTCCAGCGGCAGTCTGACTCATACTCGTAAACCTGTGAAAACAAACGCTCTTGCTCGCGAGCTCATGTCCGCCGCGAGGCCAGTAGAGATGTACACGTTCACTCCTCAAGGCAGTGTTGTGATGGACTCTGAAGTCTAAGTTGTTGGCCTAGGTTAGGCTCTTACCTATATAGGGGTACCCTTACATGTGAGCAGCTGAGAAATAGAAAACTGCTTCAAAAGATACCTGAGAAGTGCGCGAAGATGTGTCACAAAGGTAACATGACCGCTTTTTAACTATTGGGAAAGCAGTATGGCCAACAGGTAACTGCGAGTCAAGAGACAAGTATTACGTTCAGGAGGACCAAGGTTCAAATCTACAAGTGGCTGGCTATCAGTCCAATGAATTCCAGAATGATTCATTTTATGAGGCAAAGGGGAGTTTCTTTTCGCACCATTGTGCAAGTGAACTAGTGCAATCAACGAAATCTGAAATAGAACACGTGTAAATACTGATACTGCGTTGACGCGGCGAGTAGTTGTTTAGCAGTGGCCAAATTTTTTGAAGGCGGAGATCAAAGAAACTTAAATGCACTGTAACTTTACAAGGGTTGCTATTTTTTTAATTTTTTTTTAAAGAAAAGAAAGAAACCTTTACGTTGGCTGTCGCGGCAGGCTTGTCGCCATTAGAAATAAAACGTAACTATAGACACGACACGCGTTCAGTCGCCTTGAATTTTATAAAGAGGCGTATATTCACTAAGAGTCTAGTGAATTTTGGCCGGCTAAAAGTAATAAAGACGCAATAACTCTAGTCCAATGGCAAAATTGAATTTAACGAAAAATGTGTTTCAATAGTAACCTTTAAGCACGAAAATTTGCGAGTTGATACTTTTCTTCCAGGAGAAGGCAAGAAAAAGAGAATAAGCGTAGAGAGACAAGTAGATACCACATCCTGAGACGCAACGAATTACTTAATCATCTACCAAATGTTCCAAAATATGTTTCTGAGACGGATGCAGGGATTCAGATTCGTGGCAAATAAAACCCCTCTTGGTGTTGTAGCGACTTCCACTCTTGTCGTTTGCTGGGTTTAACTAACAACACGCGGCTAGAAACGAGTGTGGCAATAACGAAGAA
Source organism: Schistocerca nitens (assembly GCF_023898315.1). Lineage (NCBI taxonomy): Eukaryota > Metazoa > Arthropoda > Insecta > Orthoptera > Acrididae > Schistocerca > Schistocerca nitens. The sequence continues at coordinate 676,803,232 of NC_064615.1, read as the reverse complement.
AATAAATTTCATCATTTGCTCCCAGTGACGTACTGTGCAAATACCCAAAATATCGTTCCTAGACATAATGGAAGCCCTCGAGATTGTTGATTTGGACACTCAGTGGCAACTGGTGGAGGAAATTATTATAAATGCTGCTGACTTCAGCAGTAAAAATGGGTTATAGAAATATCGGTATTATTTGGAACATTCGCTGTAATTTTGTGTATGTATTGTATCTAAAATACATATTTCGAAACGCAAGGCTGAGTCAGTGCACTTCAGCGGTCAGACCAGAATGTTCATATGCCAGTGAGTACTTTACACTGTACAGTATATAGTCGTAATGTATCCAGAACTTGAGACATCAGAAAGAAGCGCTGCAAGAGACGTAATGGGTGCAATAGAGACGGAAGACGGCGGGGAAATTATAAATAATCAGAAAATTTAGTAAAGTATCCAGAAAAATAGGACTGAATGACGAAATGAAGATGGACAATTTTTCACCATCGTTGTAAACTGTATGAGGAGACAGCAACGAAACAAATAGTTGATTAATTTCTAAAAAGTAAAATAGTATCTTGGTTCAGAGCAGAAAGAAAAAAGTAACCGGATAGAAAAGATATTCTAAAATCTAAATTGAGAAATAATCTTTCAAGAATCAAGTATTAGGTGACAGCAGAAAGAAAACGGTAAAGCTAGAACAAAGTGAAATAATATTGGGAAAGCAGAAAACAGGAAGATGAGGAAATGAAATTAGGGTGTGATTCTTGTCGGTTAGTGCGAAACGAATAAATAAATACGCATCCTGTACGTAGCAAGAGGCTGTCAGGACATAAGAATGAGGACGCGTGACACTTCCTTGGTGACGGCTCGCTCTTTGCACCGTGATTAACAGGTCCAGTGCGTTACACGGATGCAGCAACGCCCTTCTCAGCAGGCGGCGATGGATTCGGGGAGAACGAACTAGTCGCGTACTCACCAGCTGCATCACCTTGATGGAGACGCGGAAGGCGGTGTTGAGAGACATGGTCGCCGCGGTGCCGTCGCCACAGAGCCCAGAGCCGAACTGCGGCAGGGGCGTGCGTCGGCGGCCATAAAAGAGCGGTCGGCGCGTCCTTGCCGCCGCCGGCGCGTCCCGCCAGGGGGGCGTCGCTTACTCACCGCGGCCGCCAGAGGCGTGGCGTGCTTTTCCAGGGCTTTTTGGCAGAAATCCGCTAAACGCCACCCAAAGACCCCTCATAGCTACTCGCCACAATTGGCCGACTGTCAGGAGCAGCGAACTTTCCGTAAACGCCGTCACTGTTTGGGGTCGCCGTCACACTCCCGCACCGTGCTCGACACTTGGCGGGCTCACTTTGTATTTTATCGTCACATGCTAGGGTAGAATCCAAGTCTACCGACAAATTTTTCTATGCTTTGAAACTTCTAGGCAGATTAAAACTGTATGCCTGACCGGGGACTCGAACCAGGGACCTTTACTTTTCGCAGGCAAATGCTTTATCGCCTGACCTAGGCAAGCACCACTCACTACGCTATTGTTGTGGTCTTTAGTCCGAAGAGCACTTTGATGCACCTCTCCACGCTTGCCTATCCTGTGCAAGCCTCTACATCTTCGAATAACTTCTGCAACCTACATCCATTTGAACCTGCTTATGTATTCATCTCTTGGTCTTCCTCTAGATTTTTTACCCCCTCCTGTCTCCCTCTTATAATGCATGTCGGTAACCGTTATGTTGTGATAAGCCCAAAGTTACGTCTTCGCTGATAATGATAAATAGATCGAAGACGACCAAAGGGATCTGTTGCCTTAGGAATTTGGTCAGGTAAGCAAAAGATTAATTGATACAAGTGCAGCCGGCTGGGATGGCCGAGCGGTTCTAGACGCTACAATCTGGAACCGCGCGACCGCTACGGTCTCAGGTTCGAATCCTGCCTCGGGCATGGATGCGTGTGATGTCCTTAGGTTAGCTAGGTTTAACTAGTTCTAAGTTCTAGGGGACTAATGACCTCAGCAGTTAAGTCCCATAGTGCTCAGAGCCATGTGAACCATTTGATAAAAGTGCACATTAAATAAATATATTGTACTCAGCTAGTAGGTGAAGAAATGTTGCACTGTTGACAACTCGGGGCTGAGGCCCGACACGGACGTGCTCTATGTACACTGAATGTTTGCCGGGACATCTGTCTATCAACAACTCGATGTAACTTTCGGCACCAACTAGCAACTAAAAGTAACCTCGACTAGAGGACTGGTGCCCAGGTGCCTGGCGGTCTTCATTGGTCGGCAGCCTTGAGGCTCTTCATCGGGGGCGATATTGAAACCGCCGGTCGTGGCCTCCGCAGGAATCTTCGAGGCACCGGCTCCGGCAGTGTCGATAATATACGGTACTACACCCTCCAGTTCCAAATTGGTGATACCTTGATGTGTGAGAAAGTGTCCTATCAACCCACGCCTTCTTTTCGTCAAATTGTACTACCAATTTTTTTTCTCCTGAATTCTGTACAGTACCTCTTCATTACTTGCGCGATCCATCCATGTAATCTCCAGCATTGTTCTGTAGCATAACATTTCAAAAGCTTTCATTCTCTTCTTGCCTGAACGGCTTATCGTCCATGTTTCATTTCCATACAAGTCTACACTCCAGACAAACACCTTCAGAGAAGGCTACCTAACACGTACATTTTCAAACCATGTCAACAAATTTATTTTCTTCAGAAAATTTTTTCTTACTATTGTCAGTCCCGATTTTACACTTCTCTACTTCGACCATCTCAAGTTACAGCGAAACTGTAGTCTCTCAAGTGTCTCACTTGTCAGCCTAATTCCGCCAGTATCGCCTGATTCAATTCGACTACGCTGTATTACCTTTGTTGTACTTTTGCTGATGTTTATAATATAACATATTTCAAAGATGCTACGTACATCGCTCAACTGCTCTTCCAAGCCCTTTGCCCTCTGTGGCAGAATTACGTTGTCATCGGCAAAACTCAATGTTTACCTTTCCAAATTTCTCCTTGGGTTTTCTTGGCAGCTTGCTCAATATACATACTGATTGCGGATGGGCAATAACCCGGTTTCACTCCCTTCCCAAATACTGCTTCCCTTTCATGTTATCCACTGTTAGAATTGCTGGACTCGCATTCTGGAGGACGAAGGTTCAAACCCGCGTCCGGCCATCCTGATTCAGGTATTCCGTGATTTCGCTAAATCGCTCCATGCAAATGGCGGGATGCTTCCTCTGAAATGGCACGGCTGACTTCCTTGCCCGTCCTTCCCCAATCCAAGCTTGTGCTCCGTCTCTTATGACCTCGATGTCGACGGGACGTTACACACTAAGCTCCTCCTCCTCTTCCTCCACCTACACTATTAGAATTGCTGTCAGATTTCTGTAAATGTTGTAAATAAAGTTTTCCTTCCTATGTTTTATTCCAGAATTTCAAAGTGTGTGTCAACATCGCCAAATATCTTTCTTTAAATCTCCACTTGCTGTAAACATAGGTTTGGGTTTCTTCAACATCACTTCGAAGGTAAGCCGCGCGGGATTAGCCGAGCGGTCTAAGGCACTGCAGTCATGGACTGTGCGGCTGGTCCCGGCGGAGGTTCGAGTCCTCCCTCGGGCATGGATGTGTGTGTTTGTCCTTAGGATAATTTAGGTTAAGTAGTGCGTGAGCTTAGGGACCTTAGCAGTTAAGTCCCATAAGATTTCACACACATTTGATTTGAACTTCGAAGGGAAGTCGCGTATCATCGAGGGATTTCCACTGAAATACGTATTCTGATATGTAAATTCATCTTCAGAAGTTTCCATTTCCTTTTGTGTGTCTCCCTTTTTTAAATTTCCTTTATTAAGACATAGCCGGCCGGTGTGGCCGTGCGGCTGTAGGCGCTTCAGTCCGGAACCGCGCTGCTGCTATGCTCGCAGGTTCGAATCCTGCCTCGGGCATGGATGTGTGTGATGTCCTTAGGTTAGTTAGATTTAAATCTGACACTGAAATTTTTTGCTTTTACATATCTTTTAAACTTACCATCTTCGATAACCTGTATTATGTATGAAGACCACATAGGAAAAATGGATAGTGCATTTTTGTCATTCATTTTTTGTTCGATTGTATACCTTATGCTCCGTGTATTACAGTGCTCTAATGCTTTAGGGATCAAAGATGTCACAAAAATATTGACTGTTTTAATATAAATGTACAGGAGAGGAAGAAAGGGGGCGCAGCTCTCTCTGGAGGGACAGCACGCACTTCCGCAAACTGCGCTCTGCATAGTACTAACAGTTATTTTTTGTAATTTTTAGTTGGCCATCGTGGTCTTACTTGTTATACAGACGGCTGTTTTGTTTTCCTCTTGGGTCGTAGCCTTAAACCAGACGTTCAGTTTCATTTGTTTATTATTTTTCGATTCGTCGTGAGCCATACAGACGACCATGAATAACTTAAATGTCAACAAAACAGGAAAGAAGATCTGCAGATAAGGTGGACAAAACACATGAAGAATAATAATTTCGGATCTGCATTGCAATGTTGAAAAGTAATGCGGAAAGAAGTATGCCAGCAACGGAGGCGCATTTTATCAGATTACGTTCCAGTAGCTGCAGAGAATTCCGTAGACCTACAGAAACAATGATCCTCCGAAACCCAACAGTATTAGCGTCACTACCGTACGAGTAATTTATTCTCTTCACTACCACATAGTGCTTCCTGTATTATCAAGTAGAAAATACAGAGTATATCAAAAAGAATCATCCGATTTGGCACATCTATATATCTGAAACTAATATACATACATAATGAATTTTGTTTTTTTGATGAATCGGGTCTCAAAAAAGTTCTGTTTCATACCTTTTCATAGGTGTTCAGTATGCCCCCCTTGAGATGCACGGTATATGTCAATGCGGTATTCAGATTGTTCCCACACTGCAGCATGTATTGAGTTACATTAACCCCCACAAGAAAGAATCACATTGTCAGTTGCATCGGGTTCCCGGGTTCGATTCCCGGCGGGGTCAGGGATTTTCTCTGCCTCGTGATGGCTGAGTGTTGTGTGCTGTCCTTAGGTTAGTTAGGTTTAAGTAGTTCTAAGTTCTAGGGGACTGATGACCATAGATGTTAAGTCCCATAGTGCTCAGAGCCATTTTTTTGTCAGTTGCAGTGACCTTGGAGGTCAGTAATGTAAGGCTGAATCAGTGCGACCGATCCATCGTCCACTAATCCTTGGATTTAAAAATTTCCGCACTTCCATCTGGAAGTGCCAGTGTGGCGGTGCCCCATCCTGTTGGTAAATGAAGTCGTTCGAATCAGTCTCCAAACGTGGGAAAAAAAAGTTCTCATGCATGTCGAGATATGTGCTTCCTGTAACAGTGTTCTCGCAAAGCAAAATTGACCGTTCACCTTTTCCCGTAAAACTGCACAAAACACGGTAAATTTTGGAGAGTCCCTCTAATGTTGTACAACTTCTTGTGGTTGTCCCGTACTACATATTCTCACATTATGACCGTTCACCTTTCCATTTAAATGGAATATTGCCTCGTCACTAAACACTAGGCGTAAAAGAAAACTGTCATCCTCCGTCTCGCCAAGAACGAAATTACAGAACTCCAGACGTTGTTGTTTGTCTCCTTCACGAAGAGCTTGCAGTAGCTGAATTTCGTGTGTAAACGTGGACACAACACAGGCCAGATGGACATCGAGGGCATGCAGAACTGTCCAGCTGCTCGACAAATGGATTTCTGCAGACTCCATGTGAAACTATGGCGGGTGCATTCTACGTCTGTGTCAAGACACTCGCAGACGGCCCGACGATTTGCTTTTACAATTGGTTCAAATGGCTCTGAACACTATGGGACTTAACATCTGAGTTCATCAGTCCCATAGACTTAGAACTACTTAAACCTAACTAACCTAAGGACATCACACACATCCATACCCGAGGCAGGATTGGAACCTGCAACCGTAGTAGCAGCGCGGTTCCAGACTGAAGCGCGTAGAACCTCTCGGCCACATCGGCCGGCCTCGTAGGCTTGATTCCCGGTCGGGTCGGGGATTTTCTCCGCCCGCGGACTCGGTGTTTGTGTTGTCCACATCATTTCATCATCATTCGGGAAAGTGGTGAGAATGGACACTGAAAAGATTGGGATTTTTTACGGGCGCTGATAACCAAGCGGTTGAGCCCCCATAAACCAAATATCATCGTCATCGTTCAAACTCAGTGGTGTGTCGATAATGGCGTGTCTGTTGTCTTAAATGCCTTCGTGACTACCAACTCACCATGTCCAATCTCAAAGGTAACTATCGTTCACGACCATTACAGCGTGTGTTTAAAACAAACCTGATTTGCATCCTCATAGTGGCGCTACTGGGGCAACTTTTATGGGACTGGCGCGAAATTGGAATAGACGTCGTTTTTTTGATGTAGAAACATACGTCTACCAACTTTCGTTTATGTCGTGCGCCTTCTTCATGGTTCTGCAATTTTTATTTTTTTTTTCAGTCAGTGTAGTTGGTGCTACGCTTGCAAAGCCGGGCCGGGTCGCTTGTAGTCGTATCACTTTCATAAGCAGTTTCACACTGCACTGAGAAACAAAACATACAACAGCAAGTCAGAACAATTATGTCACGGAGGGCAGCTGTCGTCCAATGCGGTCTGGTGACCGGCAGCTGAGGCAGCAGAAAGATACGAGAACTGTGCACAGGGCAGAAAGTTTGACCCAACTCGTGCTGTGATTGGTTGTTACTATGGTAGCTATTCTGTAAATAACTAGCTGTCAGTCACTGTGTTATTCTGACCTAGCTGTGTCCACGTCATTTCTTGGCGAATCCATTTCTTCAATTTGTGCTCGACCGGTAGGACAGCGTGTGTGAAGTTTCGAAAGTAGCACTGAGATACTGGCAGAATCTGATCCGTTAAAATGGGGTCCACGAGTCGTGGCTGCATAGCTCAGACGGTAAGAGCATTTCCGCCCGCGTTCGATTCGAGTCCAGAACGCAGTTTTAATCTATCAGGAAGTTTGAAAAGAGCGTACATTCCACTCAGAGGCAATAATTCATTCTGGTTACTTGCAGGTATTTCCTTAATCTCAAGGAACAATGATCTTTACCGCGAACTAGTTACGTAGTCTTTCAATCGTCACGGATATTGTGGAAAATTAAACAACCGTGTTTTAATCTTTCGGACATGGTCAACGGTACATTCTCTGATTTGAGTAAAATAATTTCCTCCTTAGTCTCACATGTCAAGTTTCACTTGTTCGGTTATGTTTCCTTAGCTATGTTCGTATCGGAGACCATCACTGTACTTCTAAATGCATACTGTCCGACAAAATCGGCGATCTAACACATACAGAACATGCAACGACTCACGCAGCGACGAGAGGGATCCACGAAAGCGGCCGATAGCGAGTTTATTATTTTATAACGCGGAGGTGATGTTCAGAAAAGAAGAAAGATCAGTGTTTAACGTCCCATCGACGCCGAAGTCAATAGAGACAGCATAAATTCGGACTGGGCGAGCAAATCAGCCATGTCTTTCGAAAGATCCAATTCGGCAGTCACCTTAACTGATTTAGGGCAATGGCCGGATGGAGATTTTGAACCACAGTCTTCCGGAATACGAATCCAGTGTATTGCCGTCGCACCATCTCGCTCCGTAGCGTTTTAGTTACGCGCACGACTTCAAACCGAGCGAGGTGGCGCAGTGGTTAACACACTGGACTCTCATTCGGGAGGTTCAAAGCCGCGTCCGGCCATCCTGATTTACGTTTCCCGTGATTTCCCTGAATAGCTTCAGGCAAATGCCGGGATGGTTCCTTTTAAAGTGCACGGCCGACTTCATTCCCCATTCTTCCATAATCAGTTGGAGCCGAAACCTCGCTGTTTGGTAACCCTCCCGCCCAACCAACCAACCATCCATGACTTTAAAAACATTGCACTGGGTGAGTGGCGTAAATAGCGAACACTTGTAGGAAACGCAAAATAGGTTAGCATCTGTCGTGCCTAGACTGCATACGTAGAATATTGTTAAACGGAGCTGGACAACATGCTCTAACGAATTCGCGAAAGCTTCTACATAGTTTTTTCGACGCCACTGTAGGACACACTTTATTGGATGCTTCACGATCAGAAATCACTGCACTATTTCTCGAGGTGTGAAGCGATAGTGTCTCATATCTCACATGAAAAAGAAGCGAAAATATTTTAGAACGATGGTGGTGTGCACTAATATGAATGCTGTAGGACGATCACGAAATGCTGTGGATCTATATAGCTGGCTCTCGGCGGAAGTGTGAAGTCTGCATTAATAACACGAGTGGACGCAGGTCTGACTAAAGAAAGACTCGCCTGCATCTTCCATGCCCGCTTCCTCTGGTAATGTAATTAACTTTGCTGACGCAAACGGGCCTCTCTTCTCGTTAAGTGGCATCGTCACACTCGCTAACTTGAGCATCAGCAATTAGTTCGTCACTTTCGAAAATGTGTGACGAAAGAAGGAAAAGGGCATCTTTACTTCTTGTAAAGTATGGAAGGTTAAAGTTTAACATCACATCGACCTTGTGATCATTATAAGTAAACAGTGAATCAGAATGCACGTGAAATTCCTGGCAGATGAAGAATATGTGCTGCACCGAGACTCGAACTCGGGACCTTTGCCTTTAGCCGGCAAAGGCTCTATCCTCACAGTGAAGTTTCCACATCCACACTCCACAAGCCGACGTACGGTGCGTGGCGGGGTAACCCGTAACACTACTGGTCATTTGCTTTCCTGTTCCACTCGCAAATAGCGCGAGGCAAAAACGACTACTCACACGCCTCCGCATGAGCCGTAATTTCTCTCATCTCATCTTCGTGGTCCTTACGCAAAACGTGTTTTGGCGTCAGTAGAATCGTTCTGCAGTCAGCTTCAAATGCCGGTTCTGTAAATTTTCTCAAAATGTTCCTCGAAAACAACGTCGCTTGTCCTCGAGGGACTCTCATTTTAGCCGGCCACGGAGGCTGTGCGGTTCTAGGCACTTCAGTCCGGAACCGCGTGACTGCTACGGTCGCAGGTTCGAATCCTGCCTCGGGCATGGATGTGTGTGCTCAGAGACATTTGAACCAGTTTTCGAACCTACGACCCCGTGATCCAGAGGCAGCAACGACAGCCACTGGACCACGAGATGTACATGACTGCTGGCAGCGGTGGTGACGAAAATGTACGGTCGCAAGGATACCGTGTCTGGATGGCTACGTGGCACTACCGAAAGGGAAGACCATCGTGTTGGGCTTGGGGCTCTGGCGCATCGTACAGCATCTCCAGCAGCAATTTGAACAGCGGTTGGCACCACAGTGACACAACAAATTGTTCCAAACAGGTTACTTTAGGACAACTGCGAACCAGGTGTCCTATAGCTTGTTTTCCACTGACACCAAACCACCGCCATTTACAGCTTGGGTGGTGTCAAGCGCGAACTCATTGGAGGGCGGGATGGGTCTGTTGTGTTTTTTTTTATGAAAGCTGACTCTGTCTCGGTGCCAGTGATGGCAGTATGTTGGTTAGGAAGAGGCAAGTTGAGAGTGTGCAACCAACATGTAGGCATGCTAAACACGCTGGACCTACACATGCAGTTATGGTTTGGGGTACGGTGTCGTACGACAATACGAGCACTGTCGTGGTTATTCCATGCATCCTGACTGCAAATTTACGTCAGTCTCGTTTCGACATGTTGTGCTGTCATTCCTGAACAGCATTCCAGGGGGTATTTTCCAACAGGACAACGCTTACCGACATACCGCTGTTGCAACCCAACAGGCCTTAAAGAGTGTCGACATGTTGCCTTGGCCTGCTCGATCACCACATCTATCTCTAATCGAGCACATATGGGATATCATCAGACGACAACTCTAGCGTCATGCACAACCAGCATTAACTGTCCCTGTACTGACTGACCAAGTGCAAAAGGCATGGAATTCCATCCCACAAACTAACATACGGCACCTCTTAAACAGAATGCATGCACGTTTGCATGTTTGCATTGAAGGTTCTGCCGGTTTTACTGGTTATTAATGTACCAGCATTTCGCATTTACAATGGCTTATCTCGCTCTTACAGTAACCTGTGATCTTGAAGTGTTAATCATTTAAAAATTTCCTAGACAAATGTATTCGCGAAATTTCGTCACTCTACATTAATTTTTTGTTGGTGTTGCGATTTTTTTTTTCGCCGTGTATTTGCGGCCGAACGACGTGTCTGGCGTAGCTGTTGTTTTGTTTACGCACTACTGCGTAGAGCTGTAATTAAAATTCAGAGAATAGATTTAGGTAACTCCAAACTTTAGTATAACTTAAAAAGATTTAAGTACTGCACCCCAAGAAAGTTTTCAGATGGCACAAATTAATCGGAAAAAAAATCTTCAGATTTCAGCGAATATTCACGAAATATTTACAAATTATATGGCTCTGAGCACTATGGGACTTAACATCTGTGGTCATCAGTCCCCTAGAACTTAGAACTACTTAAACCTAACTAACCTAAGGACATCATCACACACATCCATGCCCGAGGCAGGATTCGAACCTGCGACCGTAGCAGTCGCGCGGTTCCGGACTGCGCGCCTAGAACCGCTAGACGAATTATATAAATATTATATAAATAAACTTCTCTCGTGAATGAGTCTGTTAATGTGTTTATGTATTAGTGAAAACCGTATCATAATCGCTAGTATAGTTCCTGAGATTAGCCTTCACGTACAGACAGAATAAAGCAAAGGGGACTTTAATTTATAATACGTGCAGATTAGGATCTTACAAAGCGAACTCTATATTGTACGTTAACGGGGAAGGTATGAACGTACTCTGTGCTGATCTTCACAGCCGCCGCCGGAAGTATATAGCGATTGCATGTGACGGCGAACCGACAACGTGCCTTCTTTTGCATAGTCAACTGCCAATCACTTTGTTATTCTGATCCAGGTACAGGTATTAACATCAAGGCTTATCCTACCCAAAATAATTCTGCGGTACTCTATCCGTAACGTCTACTCTGTTATGTTGCTTATTTATTCTATTTTCGATCTTCCTAGGCAAGTTACATTGCTAAGTACGACCTGTATCTACTGTACTGAAACTCTGTCTCCGTGAGAACACGCCTCGGAAGTCCCAACGGTACCGAGCGACCGTCATTTCATCCTCAGTCATTGGATGCGGATATGGAAAGGCATGTGGTCAGCACACCGTTCTCCCGTTGTTGTCGGATTTTGTGGCAGGAATCGCTACTTTCCCATCGAGTAGCTCCTCAAGGGCTCTAAGTGACGCCGATGACGCAGAGCCCCCCTCCCCCCGCACACCCTTCCACCCTTGCCTACAGCACTTGACAGACCCTGACGGCCACCCATCCAAGTGTTAGCCAAGCCCGACAGCGTTTAACTTAGGTGATCTGACGGGAACCGTTGGCTGTTGTACTTACAAGGGGAGGCCGCCAATTGTGAAATTCAGATTCGATTCATACTGCGCATAATAAAAGCTCATGGCCAGAGGTGTAATGTGGCAAAGCACCAAGATGCACTTCTCAGCCATTGTCGAGAAGATCGACAGTTAAAATAAATCGTTGCGGTGAAATACTCTCTACGATTATTAACTTTCTACAGCGTTGTGGTGCAGCGGTAAGCGCTCGGATTTGTAATTCGAAGGTCGCCGGATCGAATCTCGCGCCATGCAACCATTTTTTTTAGTATTTGTTTTTTGTAATTCAAATGTATATATAATTTGAATTACAAAAAACTAATTATTAAAAAAAATTGCATGGTGCGAGATTCGATCCGGCGACCTTTGGATTACGAACCCGAGCGCTTACCGCTGCGCCACGACGCTGTGGAAAGTTATTAATCGTAGAGAGTATTTCACCGCAATGGTTTCTTTTAACTGTCGATTTTCTCGACAACGGCTGAGAAGTGCATCTTGGTGCTTTGCCACATTACACCTCTGGCCATGAGCTTTTATTATGCGCAGTATGAATCGAATCTGAATTTCACAATTGGCGGCCTCCCCTTGTTAGATCTTTTCCACTACAGACTATCTATTGTTGTCAGGCTACAATTTACTCTCTACTCCAAATATGGGAGCTACATGTCCCGCCTGTTTGTACCAGCCCGTGATATGTTATCTCTGCCTTTCTTCATTTTAATACCAGTGTCTACGATAACTAATGATTATTATTTTAAGAATACTTAGCTGCTATTCACAAGCGGAAAAACAAGTCTGCGTTCCTTCCTAGTAAACGTGTAACGGGTTACCCATGAACTGAACGACTCTGTTTGCTAAACCGAGAACTCTTCAACCACGCGTTTCCTCTTTTTTATTTTTTATTTCACTATATAGATGCCGCCTTGCCGCAGTGGATACACCGGTTCCCGTGAGATCAGCGAAGTTAAGCGCTGTTGGGCGTGGCCGGCACTTGGATGGGTTACCATCCAGCCGCCATGCGCTGTTGCCATTTTTCGGGATGCACTCAGCCTCCTGATGCCAGTTGAGGAGCTACTCAATCGAATAGTAGCGGCTTCGGTCAAGAATACCATCATAACGACCGGGAGAGAGGTGTGCTGACCCCACGCCCCTCTTATCCGCATCCTCCTCTGAGGATGACACGGCGGTCGGATGGTCCCGGTAGGCCACTCATGGCCTGAAGACGGGGTGCTATATAGATGCACCGTTTCGGATTTCGTAGAGCTTTTGGACGTGAATAATTCTAATGCTTTCATGTACGAAAGCGCTATGTTTGAACATTTGTGGATATAAAAAGTAGACACGCTCAGTAAGTCAGTGTAGATACCGCCGTAACTTACATGAATCGGTCGTTATACTTGCGATGCTGCAGCCGATTTTTGTTATTAAGCAGTATCCATCATATGAGAATGTGGTAATATACGGTAATATGTCGGTAACTCTTACAACTCTTTGAAGACTTTGCAGATATTCTGCCTACGTTGAGTTGTAAAGAATAGAAGCAATAATACACATTAATTTGTTAATAATACTTTTTACGCATATTACGTACATGTAAATCAGGTACAATTTCCGTTTCACATGGTAAGCTTATATAGTTTATTGTGCGAACTCCTTTTCACTAGCAACACTTCGTGGTCTTCTTGTGGTAATCCAGTATACGTTACATTTACTGGCTAAGGGTGTTGGAAGTCGCCATCTGTTTACTGTAAGTAATACAGCACGCAGCGTTTACAGTCTGACCAAGCGAAGTGCGTGCGTTGAACACTGGTGCGTTTAGGAACAATTTAAGATTCAGGTTTTCAGAAATTACTGCAACCAGTCGCCTTTTATGTAGATGTATTTTATTTAACCATGACCGGTTTCGAGCTGCCTAGCAACTCATCATCAGATGGTGTATACATTTAGTGCTTTTTTGTACCCATTGTGTGGGTGGTTGAGTATCTGTGGCTAGACAGAAACGAGAACAAATAATCGCTACATGTGGTACAGTAACACGAAATATTTACAGCATAATTTATGTTTAACGTATAAGAGCAAATAATCACTACATGTGGTACAGTTACATGAAATATTTACAGTTTAATTTACGTTTTGAGGTGTTACTTACAAATAAATCTTTTTGCAGGTATATATATCTCTTTTAGGACGTATTTTTGAAACCATTGTGTCTTGTTTTTCACAATTTCACAAGTTAAAACTTTCACTAGATGTAAAGTAATATACATCTAGTGAAAGTTTTAACTTGTGAAATTGTGAAAAACAAGACACAATGGTTTCAAAAATACGTCCTAAAAGAGATATATATACCTGCAAAAAGATTTATTTGTAAGTAACACCTCAAAACGTAAATTAAACTGTAAATATTTCATGTAACTGTACCACATGTAGTGATTATTTGCTCTTATACGTTAAACATAAATTATGCTGTAAATATTTCGTGTTACTGTACCACATGTAGCGATTATTTGTTCTCGTTTCTGTCTAGCCACAGATACTCAACCACCCACACAATGGGTACAAAAAAGCACTAAATGTATACACCATCTGATGATGAGTTGCTAGGCAGCTCGAAACCGGTCATGGTTAAATAAAATACATCTACATAAAAGGCGACTGGTTGCAGTAATTTCTGAAAACCTGTTCACACCACAGTCGCAGTGCTCCACATCCACAATGGATAAAAGTTTTAATTTAAGATTCAGTATACCTAGGATGTCTTCGGTTCTTGTTGTGTTATTGTAGACTGGATTGTTTCAGCACTCTAGGCTAGTCTATCGTGTGCAGGTCCTTTCTTCACTGTATAACTACTGCAACCTGTATCCGTCTGACCCTGCTTGCTGTCTTTCAAGTTTGGTGTCATATCATCTTAGTCATTCTTTTAACGCTGTCATGCGTCGAAGCTGGTCTGTCATCATGATCAACATCTTTCTTTTAATCAAGTTGTGCCACACTATGTGGACCTCGCTATTTTATATTCCATCCACGAAATGAAGAATAATGACGAATATAAAATGCTGTATTCAATACTGCGTATTTTGTTTGGCTGAGTAGATGAACAGCTCGCGTTGTTATTCTTCGAAGCAGCAGTACATGCGCCACAGCTGACCCCATTCTCAGACACAAACACTGTGTGGTCAGGGTGCGAGGTTATACTGTGCAAACACCAACAATGAAAGAATACGTCGTGCTGACTTCTTGTTCTCGCGGCAACTGGGCAGGCAATCAGAACAGTGAAAGACGCTGCGGTTTTATCGGGCTGTGTGTTCCCCTCAATTGATTTAAACTTGACCTTATTTGTTGGGTGTTAGTGTCCCGGCGCGAATTCGCCCCGATCCGCCTCTTGGGCAGAACGACGTATCACGGCGAACGACAGTTACTGTGCTTGAGGAATGCGACATAGGAGTAAATAGGGACAAGGATTGGGCATCTGGCGCTATTCTCCATTAGCACGGGGTATGGAGCGCGGCACGAAATTCGCGATCATTTAGTATAGGATCATAGCAACGGTAACTCCACTTCACATACCTTAAGTGCCTGTAATTCAGTCTGTAGTTACAAATGTGTGACATAAAAAGGCAGAAGATACAGAAAAAAATTTCATCTCTCGACGCCTGTTGTAACTGAGGTCAGGTGACGGAGATCCGAAAGCGAATTACTTGCTCCCTTTGGTACCAGCAGTGGATGGTTTTCCGTCGCGCAGATATCGCGTGTCATTCGCTTCTGAACAGGCAGGCAGGGTCATAACTGTGTCGAAAATATTTTTTAATAAATGTAAGTATTAGTTAACGAAAAAAGAAAAGTTAAAAACTAACCAGACGAGTCTTCCGCCACTCAAAATAATGTTTTCCGTCTTTTGTGACTGAAAGTATTACACTGAAGCTCAAATCTCATTGTAAATACAGTAGCTGGAAAGTACAATTTGGTCTGCTGTGAGTGACATTCGTATTTCAAAATCTTAGTACAAATTATATCAAGAGAGGACGTTGTAAAGAACATGTCCCATATTTGTTACCTCTTTTATATTTTATTAACAACTTAATTAGTTATGAGTGTTCCATCGTGGTGGACAGACCTCTTGTGTTGTACGTTATATGAGTTCCACTTAATTATTCTCAAATTACAGATCAATCATGTACGTTTACTCTGTGACAGTGCGTTCACGCTTCTCAATACATCTTGCAGATGGAAAAGGGAAACGTTTGAGCGGTCATCAAAGATACTCGGCGTGAAGCGTGTCATCGTTTTGCTTCGAGCTTTCAGGCAAATGAGACAGTGGTCTCTTTCGAGCTGTAACAATTGTAAGTAGGCTGTTTAGGTATTTATGCTGGTAACACCTCGTAGCGCTCTGTATGAAAATCACTGGCTGTGCTATGTGCAGTCTGTGGCTGGTTTGCATTGTTGTTTGCTATTGTAGTGTTGGGCAGTTGGATGTGAACAGCGCGTAGCGTTGCGCAGACGGAGCTGAGCCGCCAGCAGTGGTGGATGTGGGGAGAGAAATGGCGGAGTTTTGAGAGCGGATGATCTGGACGTGTGTCCATCAGAGACAGTAAATTTGTAGGACTGGATGTCATGAACCGCTAATATATATTACGAGTTTTGAACACTATTAAGGTAAATACATTGTTTGTTCTCTATCAAAATCTTTCATTTGCTAAGTATGCTATCAGTAGTTAGTGCCTTCAGTAGTTTGAATCTTTTATTTAGCTGGCAGTAGTGGCGCTCGCTGTATTGCAGTAGTTCGAGTAACGAAGATTTTTGTGAGGTAAGTGATTTGTGATAGGTATAGGTAATTGTTAGTCAGGGCCATTCTTTTGTAGGGATTATTGAAAGTCAGATTGCGCTGCGCTAAAAATATTGTGTGTCAGTTCAGTGTTGATCAGAACAGGTAAAGAGCGAAATGTCTGAGTACGTTCAGTTCTGCTCAGCTGTTCGAAAATCAAATAATGTAAGAGGTTTATCAGCACAATAATTCATTAATTTTTCTAAGGGGAGGTTTCACAATATTTCGGACAAACATATCGTACTAAGGCTGTTGTTCTTGCTTTTTCTGCTGTCAGTTCTCATGGCGATTGCTTTTTATCTGTTGCGGTACCACCTACCTCTATTGGGTGAGATGGTCCAGTTACTGAGTTATACGTGTTGCTGGCATGCCAGGTTTCTCCGTATCTAGCGTTGTTTCAGAGAACCTTGGAAACAAAATACGAACTCGCAGAATATCGGCACTGACATAGGATAATACTGAAGGCTAAATAGCAAACAGAGCAACGTACACGTTTCTCAATGGGGAAACACCGTCGGTCGCGAAATTAGAGTGCGGCGAACCCCAAGGGGTGTGACAGTAGCCGGTAGATAACACACGTACCACTGTGTTCGCGGATTACGCATTTGTTCACGGGGAGAGAGCGTCATCAGAAACAGAATGCGAAATGCAGATTTGAAGACGATCAGTGTGTGGTGAAAAAGGCGTCAGCTGGCCTTCGGCGAAACAGAACATAACTTAATGCGCGAAAACACCGGATCATGTTTAACTACACCATCGCAAATCAGTTAATGCATGCAGTTACAATCCTAAAATTTGTAGGAATATCCATCCTGGCAAATTAGAAGTGGAGCTCTCTCTCACGTATCGTTATCGTTGAGGGAAGGCAGATCACAAATTGTGATTTATTACGAGAATCCATAGGAAATGTATTTCAACCTTCAAGGTTGAAGAACCATTTTTTTAATTCAGAAAAAAAGAACGACGAAATGACTGATGTCAAAAATGCAACTGTGGGATGGAAAAGCAGGCGAAATCACTCAACAGAGGGAAGGCCACTGGACCTAATGGGATGCTAGTACGAGTGTACATAGAGTACGCGAAACAACTTTCTCGTCTTCTAGCAGCAGGGCACAGTGCAGAAAAGAGCACAGGTCATCCCGTTTTCAAGAGGAGTCGTAGAAAAGATGCACAAAACTATAGGGCTGTATCTCAGACGTCCGTCAGTTGTAGAATTTTTGAACATGTTTTATGGTCCCATATTACGATATTTCTGGAGACGGGAAATCTCCTCAGTAGGAATCAACATGGGTTCCGGAAACAGCGATCGTGTGGAAACAAGCTTGCTCTCTTCGTCCACGAAATAAAGAATGCAATACGTCCAAACACCCATGTAAATGCCGCGTTTCTTGACTTCCGTAAGTCATTCGATACAGTTCCGCACTGACACGCAAGTAAAATAAGAGCGCAAGTACTATAATATGAATTACTTTTGAATACATTATGGGAACAGCAGTGATCAATGTCTTATAAATAATTACTATTAAAAACAGTCTTGATCACGATTTATTTAACAAGGTGAACGGTTTCAACCACTACTGTGGTCCTCTTCAGACCTATAAGTTGTATACAAAGCTCAAATTAGAGGGCTACACACATTAAACAAAATACATAAACTTATAAAGCTATAAAACGTTGAATTACCATGGAGTAGGAACCTCTTTCTGTTGAAGAATCACTATTGGAGAAACCAGTGCACGTCTTATTATATATAATGGAGGCTCCACCCACTTCTGACTGCATGATGTCATTATTAACCAATGAGTTATAAGTCGAATTACAATTTAAAATTTCTTAGTTAAAAGAACATTGTCAAGAATTAGAAATAAATACACACTAAACTTATTAAACAGCTATTGTCAATTAAGAAGCGTTAAAAATATTTAAATATGTAGGAAAATGAACTTCGGTTTGGCAGTACATGGGTTGCCCTCTCAAGGCCTGTCAGTGAACCATTTGGAACCACTGGTTGCTATGGTGAAGTTAGACGCCGTTGCAAAGATGAAGCAGCAGGCTTTTTTCACTGAAGTTATTGTAAAGTCGATAGTCGAACTAGTGGTTGCCATGGTGAGGACAAACGCCAGTGCAAAGATGTGGCAGCAGGCTTCTTTCCAACGAAGTTGTTGCGAAGTAGAATGGCAAAGACTGTGGCGTCAGACGATGTATTATTGAGCAGCAACTTGTCTTTATTGAAACGAAAAGAGTAAGCTACAATAATCTGTAGCTGACATGTATACTACATGCTGTCCAAATACGATACAAAGTAGTTGTCCGTATATATGAAATATTATCTATGAAGTTGATATGTAGATTACATGTGCTTTTTTAAGGCATTGCTATTCCTCAAGTTATATGCCAGTCATATAAGCAAATAAAAATGAAAGAAATTAAAATTATAAAATTATGAGCCAGTGTCAAAAATAAAACGATGTGAGTTAGCAATATGCAGTCTAAAAGCATAAAAGCACAATTCTAAAACAGATAGTCAATCATAAAATAATGTTTGGTAAAAGACAATTACAATGTAAAGATAAAATATTTGCTAAAAAAATTATATATATTTTTTCGGATGAATCCAGGTTCTGTTTACAGCATCATGATGGTCGTATCCGTGTTTGGCGACATCGCGATGAACGCACATTCGAAGCCTGTATTCGTCATCGCCATACTGGCGTATCACCCGGCGTGATGGTATGGGGTGCCACAGGTTACACATCTCGGTCACCTCTTCTTCGCATTGAACAGTGGACATTACGTTTCAGATGTGTTACGACCCGTGGCTCTACCCTTCATTCGATCCCTGCGAAACCCTACATTTCAGCAGGATAATGCACGACCGCATGTTGCAGGTCCTGTACGGGCCTTTTTGGATACAGAAAAAGTTCGGCTGCTGCCCTGGCCAGCACATTCTCCAGATCTCTCACGAATTGAAAACGTCTGGTCAATGGTGGCCGAGGAACTGGCTCGTCGCAATACGCCGGTCACTAATGTTGATGAACTGTGGTATCGTGTTGACGCTACATGGGCAGCTGTACCTGTACACGCCATCCAAGCTATGTTTGACTCAATGCCCAGGCGTATCAAGGCCGTTATTACGGCCAGAGGTGGTTGTTCTGGGTACTGATCTATGCACCCAAATTGCGTGAAAATATAATCACATGTCAGTTCTGGTATAATATATTTGTCCAATCAATACCCGTTTGTAGTTGTTGTTGTGGTCTTCAGTCCTGAGACTGGTTTGATGCAGCTCTCCATGCTACTCTATCCTGTGCAACCTTCATCATCTCCCAGTACCTACTGCAACCTACATCCTTCTGAATCTGTTTAGTGTATTCATCTCTTGGTCTCCCTCTACGATTTTTACCGTCCACGCTGCCCTCCAATACTAAATTGGTGATCCCTTGATGCCTCAGAATATGCCCTACCAACCTACCCCTTCTTCTAGTCAAGTTGTGCCACAAACTTCTCTTCTCCCCAATCCTATTCAATACCTCCTCATTAGTTATATGATTTACCCATCTAATCTTCAGCACTCTTCTGTAGCACCACATTTAGAAAGCTTCTATTCTCTTCTTATCCAAACAAGTTATCGTCCATGTTTCACTTCCATACATGGCTACGCTCCATACGAATACTTTCAGAAACGACTTCCTGACACTTAAATCTATAATCGGTGTTAACAAATTTCTCTTCTTCAGAAACGCTTTTCTTGGCTTTGCCAGTCTACATTTTATATCCTCTCTACTTCGACCATCATCAGTTATTTTGCTTCTCAAATAGCAAAACTCCTTTACTACTTTAAGTGTCTCATTTCCTAATCTAATTCCCTCAGCATCACCCTACTTAATTCGACTACATTCCATTATCCTCGTTTTGCTTTTGTTGATGTTCATCTTATATCCTCCTTTCAAGATACTATCCATTCCGTTCAACTGCTCTTCCAAGCCTTTTGCTGTCTCTGACAGAATTACAATGTCATCGGCATACCTCAAAGTTTTTATTTCTTCTCCATGGATTTTAATTCCAACTCCGAAGTTTTCTTTTGTTTCCTTTTCTGCTTGCTCAATATACAGATTGAATAGCATTGGGGACAGGCTAAAACCCTGTCTCACTCCCTTCCCAACCACTGCTTCCCTTTCATGCCCCTCGACTCTTATAACTGCCATCTGGTTTCTGTACAAATTGTAAATAGCCTTTCGCTCCCTGTATTTTACCCCTGCCACCTTCAGAATTTGAAAGAGAGTATTCTAGTCAACATTGTCGAAAGCTTTCTCTAAGTCTACAAATGCTAGAAACGTAGGTTTGCCTTTCCTTAATCTATTTTCTAAGATAAGTCGTAGGGTCAGTATTGCCGCACGTGTTCCAATATTTCTACGGAATCCAAACTGATCTTCCCCGATGTGGGCTTCTACCAGTTTTTTCATTTGCCTGTAAAGAATTCGCGTTAGTATTTTGCAGCAGTGACTTATTAAACTGGTAGTTCGGTAATTTTCACATCTGTCAACACCTGCTTTCTTTGGGATTGGAATTATTGAATTCTTCTGGAAGTCTGAGGGTATTTCGCCTGTCTCATACATCTTGCTTACCAGATGGTAGAGTTTTGTCAGGACTGGCTCTCCCAAGGCCGTCAGTAGTTCTAATGGAATGCTGTGTACTCCCGGGGCCTTGTTTCGACTCAGGTCTTTCAGTGCTCTGTCAAACTCTTCACGCAGTATCGTATCTCCCATTTCTTCATCATCTACATCCTCTTCAATTTCCATAACATTGTCCTCAAGTTCATCGCCCTTTTATAGACCCTCTATGTACTCCTTCCACCTTTCTGCTTTCCCTTCTTTGCTTAGAACCGGTTTTCCATCTGAGCTCTTGATATTCATACAAGTGGTTCTCTTTTCTCCAAAGGTCTCTTTAATTTTCCTGTAGGCAGTATCTATCTTACCCCTAGTGAGATAAGCCTCTACATCCTTACATTTGTCCTCTAGCCATCCCTGCTTAGCCATTTTGCACTTGCTGTCGATCTCATTTTTGAGACGTTTGTATTCCTTTTTGCCTGCTTCATTTACTGCATTTTTATATTTTCTCCTTTCGTCAATTAAATTCAATATTTCTTCTGTTACCCAAGGATTTCTACTAGCCCTCGTCTTGTTACCTACTTGATCTTCTGCTGCCTTCACTATTTCATTCCTCAAAGCTACCCATCCTTCTTCTACTGTATTTCTTTCCCCCATTCCTGTCAATTGTTCCCTTATGCTCTCCCTGAAACTCTGTACAACCTCTGGTTCTTTCAGTTTATCCAGGTCCCATCTCCTTAAATTACCACCTTTTTGCAGTTTCTTCAGTTTTAACCTACAGTTCATAACCAGTAGATTGTAGTCAGAGTCCACATCTGCCCCTGGAAATGTCTTACAATTTAAAATCTGGTTCCTAAATCTCTGTCTTACCATTATATAATCTATCTGAAACCTTTTACTAGCTCCAGGGTTCTTCCATGTATACAACCTTCTTTCATGGTTCTTGAATCAAGTATTAGCTATGATTAAGTTATGCTCTGTGCAAAATTCTACCAGGCGGCTTCCTCTTTCATTTCTTAGCCCCAATCCATATTCACCTACTACTTTTCCTTCTCTTTCTTTTCCTACTGTCAAATTCCAGTCACCATGACTATTAAATTTTCTTCTCCCTTCACTACCTGAATAATTTCTTTTATCTCTTCATACATTTCATCAATTTCTTCATCATCTGCAGAGCTAGTTGGCATATAAACTTGTACTACTGTAGTAGGTGTGGGCGTCGTATCGATCTTGGCCACAATAATGCGTTCACTATGCTGTTTGTAGTAGCTTACCCGCACTCCTATTTTCTTTTGATTTTGTATTTATAACCCCGTATTCGCCTGACCAAAAGTCTTGTTCGTCCTGCCAGCGAACTTTACTAATTCCTACAATATCTTACTTTAACCTATCCATTTCCCTTTTAAAATTTTCTAACCTACCTGCCCGGTTAAGGGGCTCCGGAACGCCCTATACTTGCAATGTTAAAATAACGCTTATAAATTACATCTTTCCTCACAAAGTATTTGAGGTAGGAAGTTGAACTTTTTACAGATTATTTATTGGAATATGGGCTACAACTTAACACAGGGATTTTACAAAATTTTAGTTCAGTTATTAAAGATGATTTTTTTCAATTGTAATGAAAATTCACATTTTTTTGCAATTTTTTATTTATATATTCAAAAATATACAGTTTTTTCGAAAAAGGCTGTGTTAAATTATGCAGAAGGTACTGTGTAACATTTACTGAAAGTTTGAAACAAATGTGTTTGGAAGATCCTTAGAAAACATGTAATTAGTATGAGAAAATAAAAGTTTTGGGATTCGAGCGACAAAGATTGGATTAACTTTTTAGTGCATTCCAGGTCCATAGGATGGATTATCTTCATCCTCTGGAAACTCCTCCTCCAGCTTCCTCTTGTTCCTCCTCCTGTTTACTCTTGCTTGTATTTCTAGTCTCTTTACAGCCCTGTCTGCAGCCCGAAGGCGTTCCTTGTCTAAAGCAAGCATCGCTGATACCATGTTAGAACCTATCTTCATTCCCATATTTCTAAATACCTTGCACCTTACAATGTTGCCATCATTGAAAGTCGCAACAGCATCATACACACCAAAGTGAAGTGTTTCTATTCCAACAAATACAGTCTTGGGGATTCTCGACCATATAACACTATTTACACTTTCATTGGGGTTTTGAGTTTTTCCGTGAATACACTTTTTCAACAGTTCAGGTGCTGCTAAGTCTCTGAAAATAGGTTTTATCACCTCCATTATTGCATGAGGCAGACTATGCTTATGAGTGTACACTTCACCAGTTAGCAATCCTTTGTTATATTTACTTACACCAACTGTCTTCTTCTTTGGGACACAAGCTATGTTGGGGATTTTCATCGGTTGAAGAAGTATGAAAACAGCCTTCTTCATTTCGTCGACACTTTGTGTATTTTGCCTAATAGCCATTCCACAATAGTTCTGTATTTTGTCAATTACACTGTCAGTTAACCTTCCCTTCCCATCCAACCCTTTACCATCACTGAGTTTTTGTTTTTTGTACGAAGCTTTGATTCGCCGAAGTCTTGTTCCCATTCGCTTCTGTACGTGTCCAATACACTCAAATTTCTGCACTACAACATCATCACCATAGGGCTTCAGTCCCTGAACATGTTTGAAACTTTTAGAATCACCGTCACCAAGGTAATTAACATATCGCACTTTATCACACGCCTCAGAACGCTGGAATATACTGGCAACACCAGCCACTTCCATTCCTCCACTACTGCCACTATAGTTAGCTTTGCAATTATTTTCATGTTTACCTTTATATTTTTGTGGACATCTACAATATTTTGATATTACTGCTACATCTAAAACTTTCCCTGTATACATACTGGTGGCAGATACTACACCATGTAGAGATGTGTGTCCCCGTTTATGCCAGGTACCATCGAACGCTGCAGTCAAATCTCTGTTACCATTATTTTCCATTACTGCCTCTTCCACAGCGTTCTTCATAGATTCTATACAGACATCTTCTACTTTAGACCCTGTTAATTTATTATAGGTCGTAAACTTGGTTGGGGGATTTGGAAGATTCATGATGCCACAGAAAATTGCACCTGCAATAGCACCCTTACCAACTGAACGCAAGGAATAAACAAATCTAATGTTGTGTTCGTAGATTTTGCTACCATTTTCTTCAGTTGCAGTTACTGCAACACAGTTCCAAAAGGTGGTCATGTATGAACACTTATCACATTTCAGTTGTATTTCACTAGAAAGTCCTACGTGCTTTATTATGGAGAGTTCCAGACCAACTTCACTACAATGAATACATCTTACACAGTTTGAAAAAATTCCTTTGAGAACCGACATATCAAATATTTCATTCACATCCGATTCTCCCATAAAACATTCATAGTTTTCACTCATTGAACCAAGCTTCTTCTGTGAAGTATTTTCTTTCCCACTTTGACTGCTATGGGCAGGTGTACTTGAGAGATTAGGTTCACTCACTTGGTTATCGTCTTTATTGTTTACAGTAATAACACATACCTTTGGCTTTCCAACATTTCTCCTTTTCTTAAAAGCCTTCAGAGGATTTCTAATAACTTTACTTTTACTCATTATTATACTTCAACAAAACAGAGACTCAAGAAACAGAATTAATTACGAATATTTTCGAGATAACGACAGAGCAAATAAACATGAAACAATCGACAATCACACCAGCGATATATATTGAACCAACACAGGTTAGCCACAACACATACTTTATCTCACATCACTAAAATGTACCTGATGAACACGGACGTTAATAATAACACCATTTGACAGCAGTTTAACAGCGCCACAGTGGGTCACGCCCAT
This sequence comes from Schistocerca nitens, assembly GCF_023898315.1. Classification (NCBI taxonomy): domain Eukaryota; kingdom Metazoa; phylum Arthropoda; class Insecta; order Orthoptera; family Acrididae; genus Schistocerca; species Schistocerca nitens. The sequence continues at coordinate 676,778,536 of NC_064615.1, read as the reverse complement.
GTAGAACACATTTCAAAAAAAATTTAAAAATAGTTGTAGTCTTCGGAATTGAATAAATTATATATCTATTAAAAGGTAATAGTCTGCAGATTCAGAAAACGCAAAAAAGTAAAATTTGAACTTTTCATGATTTTGAGCCTTTCCGGAGCCCCTTAAGGGATCTGACAATCCACGCTCCGATCCGTAGAATGCCAGTTTTCTTTCTTCTGACAATGACGTCCTCCTGAGTAGTCCCCGCCCGGAGATCCGAATGGGGGACTGTTTTACCTCCGGAATATTTTACCCAAGAGGACGCCATCATCATTTAACCATACAGTAAAGCTGCATGCCCTCGGGAAAAAATTACGGCTGTAGTTTCCCCTTCCTTTCAGCCGTTCGCAGTACCAACACAGTAAGCCGTTTTGGTTAGTGTTACAAGGCCAGATCAGTCAATCATCCAGACTGTTGCCCCTGCAACTACTGAAAAGGGTGGTGCCCCTCTTCAGGAACCACACGTTTGTCTGGCACCTCAACACATACCCCTCCGTTGTGGTTGCACCTACGGTACGGCTATCTGTATCTCTGAGGCACGCGAGCCTCCCCACCAACGGCAAAGTCCATGGTTCTTGGGGGGGGATACCAGTTTATCATCTGTATTTCTTCTTGGTGTAGCAATTTTAATGGCCGGTAGTGTATTTCTGCTTCTAGCGAAAACGCCATGTAGGTAAAATGAGAGAGAGGTTCGAGTTCATTCGGAGGCTTACCGGCAATCGTCCTGCTCGCGAACCGTTCGCGACTGGAAAAGGTACGAGTGGAAGTGACAGTGGTGCAGAAAGTACTCTGCAACGTGGCTTGCTGAGTATAGATGGAGATGTAGATGATAATGTCACTTTCTCCGTTCAGCAGTGAGCTGGGCGGCCTGACGCTGTAGTGACGTTCTGTCTTGTGTGTACACATCTTCATTTGACGGTGACGTTCCTTTCCCTTGCGCCTAGTGTAAATCGACGTTAACGTGACGCCGCTAGTGCGTGCGGACCGCTGCCGTGAGGTGTGGCGTGAGATTTGCTCTGTCCGCACGGGACGGGAAGGGACGGGACGTCATCTCCTCGGTTGGGGCGGTGAGCGCAGAGCAGTAAAGGCGGCGTGGGAGCTCACAAGCGCGCCGGCCACTCGACGGGACGCGACACGCCGCGCCTAGCCGCGGGATGGGATGGGATGGGATGGGACGGAGCGGCGTGTTTGCTGACTGTGTGGCGCCGCCGCCCTCGTCTTAGCGGCCCGCTAACTGCTCTCTCTCTCTCTCTCTATCTCTCTCTCTCTCTCTCTCTCTCTCTCTAGGCCGATAATGTCTGGCCGCTCTGCTCTCCTCCCGCATACCAAACCGCTACACTGTTGGACACGAGAACTACACCACCACGAAAGCGGCTCGCACCCACCCAGATCGCCGTGTGCGTTAACGCGCCGCTTCCGGGAGTCAAGGAGGCGAGCCTGTCCCTGATGGTGTATACAGACTCCATTCCCGGTGAAGTCGTGGCGTCACGTAGGGCATCCGGCCGTCCACGAGCACTAGCATTGACAAAACCCTTATAACAATGTCGACACCATAGAATACGAGAAAAGGTAAGGAAGAAGGAAAAGAAGAAGAGAAGGCGGCTCGCAAGGAACGTCAAATAGGCATGATGTGTACTACATGCTTCGATAAGTCATCGAATAGCATTTCAGCGCATTCTGCATTCTGTACACAACGAAAGATTATGCAGTGAGTTTGTAATTCAGAAAAAGCATTTGAAAACTTCGTTCTTTATGAGAAGATCGTGTCTATGTCTCGTGTTACAACGAGAAAGGTCAATTAACCTGTGTCGAAATTCAATAGTGGCGGGGTGGTGGCCTACTGAGAGTGCTGTTTATCGCTCTGCGCCATTGCTGGCCGCGTTGGTTGGGATCCAGTGGCTGTCATTTGGGACTGACTGGTTCAGGAGGGCTACACCGAAGGATATCGAGAGTCTCAGAAACCCCACGCGACTAGCGCCCTATAGGACAGACACATTGCTCAGTTGTACAGGATCGTACAGCCACATCAAGTACAGGAGTCGGGAAATAGGTTTGTTCGAAGGAAGATAAGTATACAGGCAGAAAATGCGATGAAATTTGGAGCACTACAAACTGTCGGACCATTGTTACGACTTCGCTTGATGTGGCAACAGAGTGAGCCACACAGACAGCGGTCAGTCGAATGACAACACTGGACTCAGGAATTGCAGATGAGTTTCAGTTCTGCATACAGCATCGTGATGGAAGCATCTGTGTGTGGAGGCCCTGAAGAGAACGAATATTGCCAGTTTACATTTGTCGTTGTCATCTGACCACAGCACCTGGTGTAATAGGGTGGGGAGACATTGGGTTGGCTCTAAGGACAATGGGACTTTACATCAGTTCCCTAGACTTAGAAGTGCTTAAACCTAACTAACCTAAGGACATCATACACATCCATGCCCGAGGCAGGATTCGAAACCTGCGACCGTAGCAGCAGCGCGGTTCCGGACTGAAGCGCCTAGAACCGCTCGGCCACAGCGGCTGGCTGGAGCCATTGGGTGCACAACACAACCACCTCTGGATCATGCGGCCGGTAATGTGGACAGCAGGCGTCACATTTCTACGTCTTAACACCAGTGGGTGTACCCTATTTTCTATAACTATATAACGGAAAACCACATAATGCTCGTGCTGGCCTGTCCTACCTCGATACAGACGGTGTTCGACTGTTGTCCTGGCCAGCATGTTCTCCAGATCTCTCACCCATCGGTAACATCTAATCATGGGTCCCACACCAATACTCGCCAGCCCCTGCTATTGATGAAGTATGGCAAAGAGTTGAACCAACGTGGAAAGACGTGCCGGTACCTATCATCGAAGTTCATTTCGCCTCCATACCTACAGCTTTATCCATTCAGTTATCTTCAGTCCCAACTGTTGTATGCCCATCATGACTTTCCCTGCCAATCCCCTATAGTGCCTGCCAAGCAGACAGTAGTTCACTGTCTTACAAATTATTTCTGACGCTCGAGCTGTGAGTGTTCAGGGAAGCAATTAATCGATTCTGGTTGTAAATGACCTGTAGTTTTATCTTTATCTAAGTCTCTTCCAATACTAATCGACTCGCTACACAGAGTGACACCGTTTTTTGTAACCTGCTCTGTGTCTGTATCAGTAACGGTATCCATATAGGCGACAGCCGCGTAATCAGTGTAACTTTCCTCTCAGAGTTTTGTACAACTGTTAGCAAACGGAATGATACTGTAAAAAATAAAAGTGGGGATTGGCCATGAGCTACACGGTATTTTTGGAGCAAGATATGCCTTATTTCTGCCATACTTACCCAAATGTCTCCAGTCTTGTTTTGTGTAATTAGCGGTGTAGTCATACAGGTTCTTGATGTCTCTGTCAGTTAATTCCGTTTATAGTACCTAATTTTTGTAAATGGTTCAGAAACGTTGTGTTTTACATAGTTGTGTGTTTATAGCGTATGTCACCATCGGAAACAACGAAATGAACTGGAGGTGTCAAAACAGGAAGTGCGGAAGTAACGACTTTCCTGTGCATAACCTATATAACCCAATGAAAATATTAATATGGAGCGTCATTCAGCTGCTCCTAGCGATGTTTTCTGTGCAACCCAGTAGCGGGTCCACATGCGGGGCGCGCGCCAGCTCCCCCTTGCAGGGAACGCCCGCATTGTCAGTTTGTGGTAAGATCTTAAGGGATCAAACTGCTGAGGTCATAGCTCCCTCAGCTTACATGCTACTTCAACTAACTTATGCTAAGGGCAACACCTATACCCATGCCCGACGGGGGACTCGAACCTCCGACTGGGAAGCCGCACGAACCGTGACAAGACGCCCCAGACCGCGCGGCGACCTCGCGCGGCCCGCATTGCCACTCGGGCCGCCAGGTTCATAGAATTCATCTTTTTAGGAAGAGAACCACAATTGTAACCTTTTTATATCATAAGATGGCATTGTCTTGTATATAAGTATAATCAGTTTAAATAAAACTTTCTTAAACTTTGCATGTGAGTTGATTATTTTTTATTACCGTAAAAGTAAAGGTAGCTCAAGATATCTTCAGCGCCCCCTCCTTCAGGTTTGTCTGTAATCGCTACTGATGCAACCCCACGTGACAAAATAATGTTGCTGACCAGTTTGCTCGGGGGATGTGAACCACATTGTCAAATTGTTGCGGAATAACTGCTAAAGTATACAAATACATCTTAGACCTGTTGCACAAGTTTTGCTTATGAAGCTACGAGTACTTTAGCACATTAAGGTAACTAATCATACATCAATCTTTTCGTAGGGTTATACAGGGTGTTACAAAAAGGTACGGCCAAACTTTCAGGAAACATTCCTCACACACAAATAAAGAAAAGATGTTATGTGGACATATGTCCGGAAACGCTTAATTTCCATGTTAGAGCTTATTTTAGTTTCGTCAGTATGTACTGTACTTCCTCGATCCACCGCCAGTTAGCCCAATTGAAGGAAGGTAATGTTGACTTCGGTGCTTGTGTTGACATGCGACTCATTGCTCTACAGTACTAGCATCAAGCACATCAGTAGGTAGCATCAAAAGGTTAGTGTTCATCACGAACGTACGTGGTTTTGTAGTCAGTGCAAAGTTTACAAATGCGGAGTTGGCAGATGCCCATTTGATGTATGGATTAGCACGGAGCAATAGCCGTGGCGCGGTACGTTTGTATCGAGACAGATTTCCAGAACGAAGGTGTCCCGTCAGGAAGACGTTCGAAGCAATTGATCGGCGTCTTATGGAGCACGGAACATTCCAGCCTATGACTCGCGACTGGAGAAGACCTAGAACGACGAGGACACCTGCAATGGACGAGGCAATTCTTCGTGCAGTTGACGATAACCCTAATGTCAGCGTCAGAGAAGTTGCTGCTGTACAAGGTAACGTTGACCACGTCACTGTATGGAGAGTGCTACGGGAGAACCAGTTGTTTCCGTACCATGTACAGCGTGTGCAGGCACTATCAGCAGCTGATTGGCCTCCACGGGTACACTTCTGCGAATGGTTCATCCAACAATGTGTCAATCCTCATTTCAGTGCAAATGTTCTCTTTACGGATGAGGCTTCATTCCAACGTGATCAAATTGTAAATTTTCAGAATCAACATGTGTGGGCTGACGGGAATCCGCACGCAATTGTGCAATCACGTCATCAACACGTTTGGGCAGGCATTGTTGGTGATGTCTTGATTGGGCCCCATGTTCTTCCACCTACGCTCAATGGAGCACGTTATCATGATTTCATACGGGATACTCTACCTGTGCTGCTAGAACATGTGCCTTTACAAGTACGACACAACATGTGGTTCATGCACGATGGAGCTCCTGCACAGTTCAGTTGAAGTGTTCGTACGCTTCTCAACAACAGATTGGGTGACCGATGTATTGGTAGAGGCAAACCAATTCCATGGCCTCCACGCTCTCCTGACCTCAACCCTCTTGGCTTTCATTTATGGGGGCATTTGAAAGCTCTTGTCTGCGCAACCCCGGTACCAAGTGTAGAGACTCTTCGTGCTCGTATTGTGGACGACTGTGATAAAATACGCCATTCTCCAGGGCTGCATCAGCGCATCAGGGATTCCATGCGACGGAGGGTGGATGCATGTATCCTTGCTAACGGAGGACATTTTGAACATTTCCTGTACCAAAGTGTTTGAAGTCAAGCTGGTACGCTCTGTTGCTGTGTGTTTCCATTCCATGATTAATGTGATTTGAAGAGAAGTAATAAAATGAGCTCTAACATGGAAAGTAAGCGTTTCCGGACACATGTCCACATAAAATATTTTCTTTCTTTGTGTGTGAGGAATGTTTCCTGAAAGTTTGGCCGTACCTTTTTGTAACACCCTGTATATTGGAGAGTTGTTACTTCCACACTTTCCATTTTGATATGTCGTGTTAATTTCATTGTTTCCGATGTTGAAATACACTTTATAAGACGACGTTTTTGAACCATTTAGGGGAGATTAAGTGCTATAAATGGAGTATGACTACACTGCTAGTTATTCAAAGAAAAACTGAAGACACTTGGATAAGCATGGCAGAAGTAAGGGATATCGTGGTTCAAAAATACCTTGTAACTCATAGCCAATCCTCGCTTGTATTTTTTATAGTATGATGCCGTTTGCTAAAACAATCTCCCAAAACTCTGAGGGAGATCGATTATGTGGCTGTCGCCTGTCTGGATATCGTTCTTGATACAGACATAGTTCGGGTTACATAAACCGACATCGGTAGGGGCAGCTGACTCACCTATTATGTTCTCTGGTGTCAGCGAAGAAGGAACTAGCATCCGATGCTTTGAGAGGCATTTCCAGGCGTTTCGGGTTCACTTTTGTCAGTTGAGTCTGCTGTGGGGTGCAAACACAATAGATGCTTGATGTTGTGGTTCAAGCCTAATACACATTTTTAGAGTATGGAGTCTTTCTATTGGCTTTCTAATGTCACGTATTTTGCCAGTTGCATTAACTAGAGAGCAATGCTGCGAGAGGCCCTGGGAGGAACTAAAACTTTGCAGAACTGTCATACTCACCGACATCTTCTCGCCTTCATTACCTGGAAAACGTTAGCGTTGACTCATGATTTCATACTTCTTTTCCAAGCATTTGCATTTCGCATTCGCACTCAGCCGAAACTCCTCATCAAATTTTTTCGCACAAACGTAACAATACCTCGTCCTCTCTCTTTGTGGTAGTCAACGTATCACTTCCATGTAGTGTCACTGGAATTGTTATTGCAGTTCGCGCATTTATTTTAATTTTGATGTAGTGCGTGTGGTTATAACTTAATTAGACCTATATTGAAGGACGTTCTGGACGATATATCGTTGTTTGATTTCCAGTTTTAAATCATCTTGTTCATTGAATGGGGTGCCCATATACCTAAAGTTCTGTATTCCTCAGGTACCTACGCACAACTTGCAATGGGACACTCATCTGGATACCACCATCATTTCCGTCTTCCCAATACTTGTTGTCAAGCGTAATTTGGAATTTTTGGACTTCACTGTCTCTGCCACCTCAGCTTCCAGATCTGTTTACGGCTTTGATGTAATTTTTATCACTGACGTGTGAATTTTCCCATTTAGGTCCCCACCTCTTCCCATTTCTGTTCACGAGTCGGGCACTGTCTTAGTACCGTTGAAATAGCATTGTCATAAACTTCTGCGAAGGAAATATTGCCGTATGGTATAAGTATTGGTACCTCGAAGTATGGCTCGAAGCTTCGTCGTGAACTGGCGTATTGAAGCTAAGCTGTGTACTGCAGAAAGCAAGACAAGTCTTCTGTATTGGTATTTGAGTATTTGGCTATTGCACGGTTGTTTTTGTTAATGTATGTTATTTGAAGATGACATTGATTTCAAGAAGAGGTACTTTGACATTTAGTTTTGACATAGATTGTGTGACTCTAGTGCATTTGATTCAAAAAATGGTTCAAATGGCTCTGAGCAGTATGGGACTCAACTGCTGAGGTCATTAGTCCCGTCGAACTTCGAACTAGTTAAACCTAACTAACCTAAGGACATCACAAACATCCATGCCCGAGGCCTGATTCGAACCTGCGACCGTAGCGGTCTTGCGGTTCCTGACTGCAGCGCCTTTAACCGCACGGCCACTTCGGCCGGCCTAGTGCATTTGAGTTTCAGAGTTTTCTTGTTGAGAAAGTTACAATTTCTTTGGATGATATTATTGGCATGCACCTTTCACAGTTCGCTACTGTTGCTTATTTGAAACTTAAAAAAATTCTCGAATTTACAATAGTCGTCTAACTGAAGACACAGGAAAGACTACAAAATTTACACATCATAACAGAAATATAAGTGAGTTTCAGATAACGCATCCTGACCTAATGTTTGCGCACCATGAAAGTATTCGAGATCCCCTTTGAAATTCGACATAAGTCAGTATTTGAGTGAATATGGACGATTAATTTCTAGCCGCGCGGGATTAGCCGAGCGGTCTATGGGCGCTGCAGTTAGGGACTGTGCTTCTGATCCCGGCGGAGGTTCGAGTCCTCTCTCGGGCATGTGTGTGTGTTTGTGTGTGTGTGTGTGTGTGTGTGTGTGTGTGTGTGTGTGTGTGTGAGTGTGTGTGTGTTTGTCCTTAGGATAATTTAGGTTAAGTAGTATGTAAGCTTAGAGACTGATGACCTTAGCAGTTAAGTCCCATAAGATTTCACACATATGAGTAATTTCTATTTATGCGGAGAAATGTGGCAACGGATTTCCCTTGCCTTTTCTCTATGGGATTAGTCAAGTGAAGATCGATTTATTGAAACACGTTCCGTCATTCATAAATGTATCCGATTATCGCGCATTAGTTATCTACGACGGAATCTCGAGGATACTTGCAACAACTCCACTTACACTCAAAGCTCTAGATCCAGACAGTCCTACCGGTACCAAACGTTGAACGTCGACAGAATATCAACCAAAACTCTGATATACATTCCTGGAAATTGAAATAAGAACACCGTGAATTCATTGTCCCAGGAAGGGGAAACTTTATTGACACATTCCTGGGGTCAGATACATCACATGATCACACTGACAGAACCACAGGCACATAGACACAGGCAACAGAGCATGCACAATGTCGGCACTAGTACAGTGTATATCCACCTTTCGCAGCAATGCAGGCTGCTATTCTCCCATGGAGACGATCGTAGAGATGCTGGATGTAGTCCTGTGGAACGGCTTGCCATGCCATTTCCACCTGGCGCCTCAGTTGGACCAGCGTTCGTGCTGGACGTGCAGGCCGCGTGAGACGACGCTTCATCCAGTCCCAAACATGCTCAATGGGGGACAGATCCGGAGATCTTGCTGGCCAGGGTAGTTGACTTACACCTTCTAGAGCACGTTGGGTGGCACGGGGTACATGCGGACGTGCATTGTCCTGTTGGAACAGCAATTTCCCTTGCCGGTCTAGGAATGGTAGAACGATGGGTTCGATGACGGTTTGGATGTACCGTGCACTATTCAGTGTCCCCTCGACGATCACCAGTGGTGTACGGCCAGTGTAGGAGATCGCTCCCCACACCATGATGCCGGGTGTTGGCCCTGTGTGCCTCGGTCGTATGCAGTCCTGATTGTGGCGCTCACCTGCACGGCGCCAAACACGCATACGACCATCATTGGCACCAAGGCAGAAGCGACTCTCATCGCTGAAGACGACACGTCTCCATTCGTCCCTCTATTCACGCCTGTCGCGACACCACTGGAGGCGGGCTGCACGATGTTGGGGCGTGAGCGGAAGACGGCCTAACGGTGTGCAGGACCGTAGCCCAGCTTCATGGAGACGGTTGCGAATGGTCCTCGCCGATACCCCAGGAGCAACAGTGTCCCTAATTTGCTGGGAAGTGGCGGTGCGGTCCCCTACGGCACTGCGTAGGATCCTACGGTCTTGGCGTGCATCCGTGCGTCGCTGCGGTCCGGTCCCAGGTCGACGGGCACGTGCACCTTCCGCCGACCACTGGCGACAACATCGATGTACTGTGGAGACCTCACGCCCCACGTGTTGAGCAATTCGGCGGTACGTCCACCCGGCCTCCCGCATGCCCACTATACGCCCTCGCTCAAAGTCCGTCAACTGCACATACGGTTCACGTCCACGCTGTCGCGGCATGCTACCAGTGTTAAAGACTGCGATGGAGCTCCGTATGCCACGGCAAACTGGCTGACACTGACGGCGGCGGTGCACAAATGCTGCGCAGCTAGCGCCATTCGACGGCCAACACCGCGGTTCCTGGTGTGTCCGCTGTGCCGTGCGTGTGATCATTGCTTGTACAGCCCTCTCGCAGTGTCCGGAGCAAGTATGGTGGGTCTGACACACCGGTGTCAATGTGTTCTTTTTTCCATTTCCAGGAGTATATATATATATATATATATATATATATATATATATATATATATATATATATATATCAGTTCATGACATCCAGTCGGTGATTTTCATACAGAGCGCTACGTGGCGTTACGAACATAGAAACCTAAACAGGCTACTTATACTCGTATATACGAAGTTTGGTTGAAATTTCTCCGCCGGTTTAGGATCATTCACCCACCCATAGATACACACATACATACATTCATTTCATTATATATATATATATATATATATATATATATATATATATATATATATATATATATATATATGAGGATTTTATTGTCTTTTTAAAGAACACAATCGAAGAGAGTTCCTTTTTATAATGATCTAATTATTTTAAAGAGAAGAATTTAATCATATCATTTATTTAATTGAGGAAACAATTGTTTTGTTTATCAGAAGCATTTACGTTGCTATGAAGAAGCAAAACTTAATGTTTATTGTGTTGGACAGGTGCGTAAGTTCGTACCGTTTTTACATAAGTTTAATAAACACAACAAATACACCTAACAGATACTTTAATCATCAATAATATATTATTCTTCACTATTTACAACAGTCTGCGAACGCTGGGTTAACTTTTTGATTCCGTCGCTGTGGAAATCACGTGTGAAGAAGCCGTCGAGCCACGTTCGCAGCGCATTTTCACCCAGAAAGGAAGTTCCTCGAAGGTCGTCCTATAGAGAGAGCGGAAAAGGTGAAAATCTGAGAGCACAAGACCAGATGAACAAGGTGGGTGTGGAATGACTTTCTAGTCCAACTCCTGTATAGTGTTTTTTATCAGTCTAGCACAAAGCAGGGGGGCGTTGTCGTAGAGCAGCATCACTTCACGTAGTGTTTTTGGTCGTTGTTCTTGGACTGCGCCTGCAAGACAAATCAGTTATTGACAATAAATGACAGAAGTAGTGATGGTTACACCTCGGAGAAGCAAAACAAAGTACACCAAACCGTCGCTGTTCCACCAGATGCGTAACATTATGTATTGTGGAGGTGCACAGGTCTCTGTACGGGGAGTTGCTGCCTTGTTTGGGCTCAGCCATTCCTTTCTTTTCCTCATGGTAGCTTAAAGACGTTATTCCTCGCTACCAGTAACGATACGTGATAGGAATATGTTCACGAGCCAATTGATGACGAGCAAGCAGAGATGCACATATGGAAACCAGCAGATTTTTGTGATTTTGGCTTAGAGCATGCATTACTAGGGCACCAGATTTTTGAACCTTCCCCATTGCACGCAAATGCCGCACGATGGTGGAATGGTCACAGTTCAGCACATTTGCCAGTTCTCGAGTACACGGGCGTGGATCATTGTGGATTAATGGGATTAAATGATTTCCATCAAACCCAAAAAAATTTTATGAACGTGGAGAGTTACCAAAGTCAAAACCATTCTCCTTAGAACGAAAAAACCATTTTCTTACAGCGTTCTGTCCAGTGGCATTATCCTCAGTTACGGCGCAAATGATTCTGGCTGCCACCGCTGCTGTCACCACTCTGTTGAACTCAAACAGGATATGCCAGAAATTTTCCGGTTTCTCCAGTTGGCACTCCATTTTCTAGCGTCCACAGCTCCACTCATTGTCTCCAGACGTCAAAATGACAATATATAAACTCAAATTGCAACAGTGAACCACAAATAAAAAATGACAATCGATAGGTAAACCCATGAAATCCAGCGTGGGAAACGAAAACGCTGTGAACTTAATCATCAACCCTATAATTTTCTTTCGCAGGTTCGAGTCCTGCCTCAGCATGGATGTGTGTGATATCCTTAGGTTAGTTAGGTTTAAGTAGTTTCAAGTTTTAGGGGACTGATGACCTCAGAAGTCCCATAGTGCTCAGAGCCATTTGAACCATTTTATAATTTTCTTGCTTGATAACCACCCAGAAACCAATCTATTTTCTTCAGGAAGAGAAAATTTTGTTTAATGGCGCGTGAAGCCATGCCGAGGCGGCAAACATTGGTGAGCGTAATGATGGGCTGAAGGGCTCGAAGGAGGCTCAATAAAAAAAAAGTACTAAAAGTACTAAAATGGAAAAGTGTCACTTGAGAAACGAACAGAAATGGAGATAGATGCCGACCTCAGTAGTATTCCCGATGAATAACTCAGATGTTTATGTGACAATAAGATCTGGATCGTGCTTCAGTCGAATAGAAAGGTTTTTCTTATTTTATCTGAAGACAGGTATCTGAGGGGCAATAGAAATATTCCTTTTATTTATTGACCGATTTTCTTATCATGGGAAGATTAGGGTCTTATGACCATATCTTAGATCTCTTTCGTAATTTATTATTCTACTCTGACACACGTATTCCAGCAGGTCTTACGTTTGTAATGTCACAGTTAGAAATAGTATTGACAGAAATAATAAAAATACTGTTAACTATAACACGAAAAGAACTTTTATTTGTTTGTGAAGAGTAGGATAATGGAAGTAATGTACAAACGGGTAGATTTAAGACTGTGGCTGGAATGGCTCTGAGAGAGAGAGAGAGAGAGAGAGAGAGAGAGAGGCGGAGGGGGAGGGGGGGAGGGAGGGAAGGGAGAAATAAAAATAGGCAACAAGCAATGAAGAGTTATATATAAAGAATTTTCTGTGAGTGATTGACAAACGAAAAGGCGAAGGAGCATAACTGGAAGAAGTACATACAGTTTTCTTCACCCTGGAGAGAGAAATGGCAACACGTGTTAATTGTTTAGGGAAATATTATTAGGATAACAAAGGGATGTGCTTCCTTATGTGAAGAGAACAGAAAACATACTAGTGCGTGCTGCAGTGTCGAAATTTACTGTCGCAGGTGCATTTAGCCCTTCATGCGAAAGACATCGTTAGTAGGTATTCCCAGATATTACACAGCATTCTGAACTGTTCTACAGTTTCTGGTTTGATTCGTACTAATTATAATTTAAAACTGCACTTGCACTTAATTTTAAATGCCGTGACAATTTCCGGGTTTTCTGTCTATGCGGTAGGGGTAGGAAAACGTACCTGCATTTCGGTTTCAAGCCTTTTTGGCATATTCGCGTCGAAACTGTTCGTTTGTATATTTTCAGGCTCATTTCTGTGTGCACTCTGTGATCTAAGCACTTAACTCCTGATCTGGCTACCAGCCAGTACTCTTAACACGATAAGTGCTACAATTTTGAATGCTGTTTGTTTGCCAGGCTTCCGTAGCCTTCTTGGTGTGTGGAAGTGTTGCCAACACTTTGTCATCAGTAGTGCCTGCAAAGCAGTGTTCGGCAAAAACAAATACTGTACGATCATGAAAATGCTGGATTCAGCGGGAATATGGTGAAAGTGTTCGCAACTTAAGTGAAAGTGCGATTTTTCACCTGTGACCACATGCAGGGAAAACGCAGAAATCGCCCCAACAAGTAAAATTAACTGTTAGTACCATTTTAATTGTGTATAAAAAACGGATTGTGATCTGTTCTAAATCTATAACTAATGTGAGAGAAACAAGAACTGCTGGGTATTTCGGGAAACTCATTGAAGATGCCTTTTACATGAAAGGAGTAATACGTTTGAAGTTCTAATTTTAATATTACAGGACATGTTAGGCGTTCTCTTTATAAATGAACGTTTATGTAATTGTTGCGGGTAGTGGGTAGTTCAGCAAAAATTACTGCGTGTATTCGCCTCAGGGTCGGCTACGCAGGAAGAGGGTTGTACGAAATAGTGAAGGTTGCCTTCAAGTCTACATCTACATAGGTACTGTGCAAATCACATTCAAGTGCCTGGCAGAGGGTTAATCGAACCACCTTCACAATTCTCTATTATTCCAATCTCTTATAGCGCGCGGAAAGAATGAACACCTACATCTTTCCGTACGAGCTCTGATTTCCCTTATTTTATCGTGGTGATCGTTCCTCCCTATGTAGGTCGGTGTCAACAAAATATTTTCGTATACGGAGGAGAAAGCTGGTGATTGGAATTTCGTGAGAAGATTCCGTCGCAACGAAAAACGCCTTTCTTTTAATGATTTCCAGCCCAAATCCTGTATTATTTCTGTGACACTCTCTCCTATATTTTGCGATGGTAGAAAAGTGGTGCCTTTCTTTGAACTTTTTCGATGTACTCAGTCCTATGTGGTAAGGATCCCACACCGCGCAGCACTATTCTAAAAGAGGACGGACAAGCGTAGTGTAGGCAGTCTCCTTAGTAGAGTGTTGAGTGAGTGATCCGCAATTTCACCGTCATGGATGAGAACGCCAGCCAGTACACAACCACCCGTATTATTGAGAAGTCAGATGAGGAACGTGCGTTTTCGCAGGACCCGACTCTCATAGAGAGAGATGGTCGCCCTGCGGAGACATGTCGCGAATTGTGCACTAGCACATTGAACTGGTGCAAGTTGTATGGAGGAAGCAACGGATTAACGTAAATAATGGAATTATGTGTAGTCTCACGTATAGTATTCCAAAGAGCCAGAGACCGAATACAGCCATCCCAGACGGGCAGCCTCGACACTGACCAGCTCGCGTAACAGACGCACTGTTAGCTATTTAACCATTAATGTCAGGAAGCAGGCATCCCGCTAGCCTTACCACCAGTCTGAACTTGTGTGAACGTCAGGTGATACAAACCGTTCAGTGCTTGGCTTAGAATCATTTTGCAATGGCCTTTTCCCGCGGGCAGATATTCGTCAACACATGGGAAACACTGAAGCGCAATAACCTTATAGAGTATTATACATAATTTTTAGTCTTTCTCCAGTGTAGACGGATGAATAGACTCGCTAAAATCTATACGTGATATTACTAATGAACGATATATAGCGGGAAGAAGAACTGTACGTTCAGTGGTTCCTAGTGAATTCTCCTTCGACAGAATTCCTCGGTTGACGCTTCATCGCTTAAAACTGTTCTGTGCTGGTATAGGAAGATTCTTCTATTTGTTCTGGACCTTTTGATTATTGAGGCAGTTGTTTCGTATTAAGTTTTAGGCACGCCCAACGAATATAGGTACTCGAGCAGGTTACTGACAATGTGGGAATGAAATGCTGCTCATGCAGCGAAATGCAAGTGAAGATGGCTTGCTATCCGTCGACAATGGGCAACTGTTACCGTGCGAATGAATGTGACGATCGCTTTCACTTTGCATAAATTGTTAGGCTCGTCCGTGTTCCAGTGGCTAGCGTTGCTAACTACTGAGTCAGAGATTTTTCCATTTGAAGAAGAACACTATTAAGTTCCAAGAAGTACTTCCTCCTGTAATCTTTGACGGCCCAGCTGGCTACAAACACTGATTGAAATTAAGTATAAACTTCCTATAAATTTACGTTTATGCAGTGCCATACATGAGTTTCAAGTCTACGTTTTTATAAACCATCTATTTTTCAGTATAAGAGTGTTACAAAGAAAATTTATCAAAAATTGTGGTACTCTGCTGTATTGTGAAACTGACGTATACTTTGATACTGTACTTGCCTTGAACCATATTTGAAGGTTACAACAACGAAAAAAATTCGCTTCCTTAGTTTTTGGACGGTGGAAACGTCTGAAAAGGAGTCCACTCGCCCTCATGAGGCCAAATGAGAAACTGCTTGATAAATTAAGTAACGAAACTCACATAGAAGCCGCCGGAATGACGTTAAATCGAAGACTTTATACCTGACTGGGAGCCATATGTTTTTTTATGGTAGTTAATGTGAGGAGGAGAGCAAAAGCCAGATTTGGCACTTAGCCTGCCCCTCTCGAATAGTGTAACTGGACCAGTACCAGAATCGTCAGCTGCCCCAACTCCAGGAGGTACTGCTGCGACGCAGAATACTGTCGCGCAAGGCCAGTTAATCGTAAACCACACACAACTACCTCTCCTCCCCTTGGAAGACAAAGTCTTATGATGGTTTCTTTTTACAACTAGGATTCGAACCGGCTACCTCCAGGTCAGACGACACTTCATTGCCTCACTTCACAGAGCGTCGCTGGTGAAGCAGGTTACTGTTTTTTCATGGGCTTCGAACCGTGTGAACCGAAACCAGGCCGGTGAACAGTACTGAATTCTTCAGCACTCGCTTAGCAGAGTCCTGTGAAATGTGGAGACTACCGCTTAAACGAGAAAAATGTCGCAGCGCCATACTTGACTGGACAACAGTGGTCTTTCGTGTATACGCTGCAAGATATCTCCAAGAGCCAGCAGTTGTATCAATGAACAACCGCTCTGTACTCCAACTGAAAATGTAGCCACATTACTTTTATGTATGGGAATCGACACTGAAAGGCTACATTTCGTCGTCAAAATGCGTGACAGTCGCGAAGAAATTAACAGTGCGATCGTTGTGCCACAAATCCGTGACATGTCGTAGTCATTCCACATATTCCGTAACTTCGGCACGGTACGATGCGCCGTGGTCACGCAGCTTAGTGTAAGAGTTTAAACAGTATAATCCATTTTCTCGTTACGCTTGCTCGTAATCGGTTCGTTAAACGTAACAGTACTAGTACAGCTGTCAGCTTCGCAAGGTGACGTGCTGTTACGTACATACGGTTTTGTTCTAATTTTACGTTAATTCCGAAACAGAGATCCTGGACATCTACGCTGGTCAAAATATTCAAGTGTTACCTAAGAAAGGATACCGTAAAATAATAATCAGCATAGTAAGAAAACGCCATTCCGCTCGTCCAACACGTTGTTTGTTCAGTGCAGTTTGTAGTGCTGAAACGCTACGTAACGAAGGTTCAAATGGCTCTGAGCACTATGGGACTTAACATCTGAGGTCATCAGTCCCCTAGAAAAATGGCTCTCAGCACTATGGGACTCAACTGCTGTGGTCAGAAGTCCCCTAGAACTTAGAACTACTTAAACCTAACTAACCTAAGGACAGCACACAACACCCAGCCATCACGAGGCAGAGAAAATCCCTGACCCCGCCGGGAATCGAACCCGGGAACCCGGGCGTGGGAAGCGAGAACGCTACCGCACGACCACGAGATGCGGGCTCAGTCCTAACTAACCTAAGGATATCACACACATCCATGCCCGAGGCAGGATTCGAACCTACGACCGTAACGGTCGCGCGGTTCCCGACTGAAGCGCCTAGAACCGTTGGCCCACAACAGCCGGCCGTAGCAAAGAGATCTCGCAGTGTGTCATCTGTGTTATTTGTTGGGAACTGTCGTGTGTCGATCCATCTACATATATACTCCACAAACCGTAATACAATGGGAAACGGAGGGTGCTTCGTACCAGTATCATAGATATTCTGTCCTATTCCATTCACATATTGAGGGAGGGAAACACAACTGTCTATATACCTGTGCACGCGCGCTTATCTCTCTTATCTTATTCTTATAATCCCTACGCAAGATACATGTCGATGGCAGTAGATTTGTCGTGCAGTACCAGATCAGTAAATTTATCCAGCAATTCGCGAAAAAAATTTAGCCAGGAGGTTTGAAATATTTCTTTCGAAGATAATCTGGCAGACTAGTTGTTCAGGGTAGTTTTCACTGTTTCACATTACCACCGATAACGCATAATTTTCAACTTCAGTTTTAATTTGGTTGAATATTCTTCGTTTTCTCCACAATTCTTTGCCTTTTATGCGCATAGAAACTTACATGTAACGCATAAATATAGTCCTAAGAGAGATAAATACATAGATAGGTAGATACAGAGAGAGAGAGAGAGAGAGAGAGAGAGAGAGAGAGAGAGAGAGAGAGAGAGAGAGATATCCCTTCTAAAACTCATATTTAGTGATTTAGAAGGATTCTGGCATACAGATTTTTTGTTCGGTATTATGCATCGTAATATTTATATTGAAATAAAAACGACCTATCACGAGAATTAAGAATTATTGTAGAGTTAATAAAAAAATACTGTCTTTATAATGCATTAATAGTCATCATATGTACAACTAAAATACAGCAATGAACCAATAACTTGTTGTATATATTTATTTACAGAAAACTGTCCCGCATTTGTTCTGTCAGATCACAGTGAGTCATGTTAGTACCGCGGCCGGCCGGGGTGGCCGAGCGGTTCTAGGTGCTACAGTCCGGAACCGCGCGACTGCTACGGTTGCAGGTTCGAATCCTGCCTCGGGCATGGATGTGTGTGATGTCCTTAGGTTAATTAGGTTTAAGTAGTTCTAAGTTTTAGGGTACTGATGACCTCAGATGTTAAGTCCCATAGTGCTCAGAGCCATTTGAACCATGTTAGTGCCACTTTGCTGTCGAAAGCTTTTACATATTGTTGTGCAGAGCAAGTCAGCCTTCACACATTTGCATTCTCTCCCGCAACTCTGTGTGTAGCTGCATGAAATCAGAAGTCATATCTTGCATGGAGCTGGTGGTTGTTTCATATGAATTGGAGAGAGTCATGAGTCGGATTCTCTTCAACCCCATTTGCTGGAGTCCACGCTGTTCGCCATCTGTAGCTGAGGAGTGGAGGCATACTGCGTCAAAAGTGGGTGGCAAACAAGAGAGTATTACAAAATTATTTTCCTAACCCACAAATATATTGAAACTTTAAAATCTGATATCATTTAAAGTGTCATCACCAGGCCCTTTTCCTATTTTCGTGTCGAGAGAGAGAGAGAGACAATATGAATTTTTCTCCTCCTTTTGTAGTGGCCTCAGGAGACAAAGCTGACTCGTTGAATATTCGTGGAATACTATGAAGTGGTGGGAATCGGTCGAATAAATGGAAAGCCTGTAAGTTGGCTGTTCCAAACAGAGCTGAAGTGCTGTCGCAACCACTCATTGGTTGAAGAAATAAGTTAGTGAGGAGCCACGTGTATCTTTAGAGCTGCAACACCTCTACCTGACACTGCCTTTACCTTCCTTCATCATGATAATGTCTTTGCCGTCTGGAGCAAGAGCTAGAACTAGCACTAGAAGATCAACATCCTGACTGATAATAATAAGTATTTGCTGACACTCATCAAAGTTTCCAACCCCTCTGTCGCGTTTGATGTCTCTCCTTCCGAAATAGTTTTGCCGCACGGGTGGAAGCGATCTAGCATTGTTCATCTCTCAGTCCACAGAAAGGAAAACAGAGTAAGAAGAAACACTACGTAATACAACAAACTGAACTGTCCCGCATACCTTTAATAACTTGGCAACATGAAGTCAATTAAACTGGAATGTGTGAGTTCAAATGGGTCAAATGGCTCTGAGCACTATGGGACTTAACATCTGTGGTCATCAGTCCCCTAGAACTTAGAACTACTTAAACCTAACTAACCTAAGGACATCACACACATCCATGCCCGAGGCAGGATTCGAACCTGCGACCGTAGCAGTCCCGCGGTTCCGGACTGAGCGCCTAGAACCGCTAGACCACCGCGGCCGGCAAATGTGTGAGTTAGCGACAGTGGTAGGGGAATGGTGAGTGTACAGAAAGGGAAACTTGCCGTTTTCATTGCTAGCCATCTAATCCTGATTTAAAAAATTTTGAACACACGAAAAATTTCATCAAGTTGAAAATGTACGAAATATTTTCCTATACTTAATTACTCTTTTCAGTTGCATAACTGATTAAGCAACAAAAAGGTACGACAAGTATGCGTAACAGAATCCTGTTCCAACTCTTATACCAGTAAAACTATTCGTCCGATCGTTTTTGTGCAGAATTCTACGAGAAATATGTTTTGTAATTACAGTGCTCTTCTAAAACTGAACAAAGCATTTCATTACGAAGTGCAATCTTATTTGTGTTATGCAACTTTGATTCGTATGCTGATAACTGATTTCATTTAGAGTGACATAAGGAGTTCCGTATATTGATGTCTGCATTAGACGTTTTACCCAAAAAAAGTCAGTGGGGAAAAAAATATAAATGAAAATAAAGCAAGTCATACCCGCTGTATGTAGGAATCCCCCATACTTAGATAACTTTTCCTTAATATTTGGCCCCCCAGAGGCTCATACCTATTCTGTGAGTATAAGCTTGGCCATCACGGGGCCCAACCTTTGCAGCACTACTTCCCTCTCTGTGCCCCGAGTCCATTCCTCTACTGTTCTTGTTCTCTGTCCTTCCATTAGACGGTCTTCTAGGCGCCGACCGCGATTTTGGACATTCCATTTTTTTCTCTTCTGACACTTTACACACCTTGTGTTAAAATCCATGATTGAGTCTGACCAACCATTCCTCTTCCAGATTTGTCAGAAATGCAGATCGTGAAGGGAAGGTCGCCCAACGCAGTGTATATCCCAGCTTTGTGCATTTCTGTCTTTGCATCCGTGTATCTGACAACAGTAATAAGCCCAAAACCCAGCACAGCAGCTATTTCCTTGTGAGTGGGGGCAGCAGGGTGGGCCAATTACGTGCGTGGTGGTAGACCCTTCACCATGCAGGGATCACAATATTCCTGCTGAGCCATTCGTGGCTCGTGTTCGTGCCGTTATTGCTTGACATCATGTCTTGGCAGTACTCCCGTCTCGTTTGTTATTCGATTTACTGGCATCACTAAGTTCCTGGCTTGCCTGCCCGTTAGTGGCAGCAGCAGCGCTTATCGATAAGAGCACTGTCATACTATCTTTGGAGCGACCGCTAGTATTTCCGGGTCGTCGTGTGTCGGGAGTTCAGTGGGGGACGGAGTAGCAGTGAGGTCCGGACAGCTATGACTCGCCCAACTGTTGCTGGCACACATGACTTCAGTGGGGACGACCTTATTTTGTCGTTCAGTCGGTCGTCTCATCGGACGACGTGTATTTGGTCGCCGACCACTTCCAGGTTCTCTGTGTGTGTCGACTTGTGATTCCTTATTGTTGTTCCACGGTGACTGGTTTTTGTATTGTTCGAGTTGTTTGTAGAAGTGTTTCGCAGAACCGTGTGTAGCTTGTGTGGTTTCGACGGAGCAGTTATTTTAATGCTATCTGCGTGCTGGATAGAGTTGGTCAGTTGTGACAGAGCAGCGAGGAAGTCTCCGTAGCTCGAGGTCAGGCCGGGACCGCTGGCGGCGTCCACGTGCGGTCAAATTGTGAGGCGCTAGCTGTGAGAGCTACAAAGTTCGTTGTCCACTGAACCTGAACAATGAAGTTGAGTGATCAATTAACCTGTTAAGAAACCTCAGCTGCTGTGACATCTCTTCGTTCATTGTTGCTTCCTGGGCCGATCCGGCTAGCGGCAACATATGGTGTGTTGGAGTCGGCGAAATTTTGCAGCTGTCTTCCTGTATGATCTTTATTAAATTGGTTGTTACTTATCAGTGAAGTGCACCAGCGGTATTTTGTGCCAAGTAGCCGTTGACGCCCCAGTTACCTGCCCTGGTCGTTAGCGTAGTTTTCTGGCGGTGTGTTTTTTCTCGCTGTGTTGATGCTGTCGGGCATAGCGTGTAGTTTGACAGCCTTTTAGTTGTTTGTTCATATTTTTTTCTTAAGAGTGGTTGTTGTGCCTTTGCTATTTTTACATGTCAATTTTGAAGACGTAGTGCGGCTGGTGTTTTCGTCCTGGCTGATATTTTCCATTGTCGCACCGTTGGTTGGGCGGAAGGGAATTGATTAGATCGTTGGTCGGTCCTTCAGTTGCCCCTGGGTCGGGATGCCATCTGATTATTTAACCTTACTCTTCGATGCCTGTCACACCTCACCTTACATTAGAGCTACGTCTTCAGGTCGACCCTTGGAACACTTCTGAGCACCACTGTTCCATTGATTTTAGAATGCGATTTTCATTTTAGCCTAAAGTACTGCGTGAAGCCTTCAGCTGTCTATTAATTTAGTTTGTTTTCATTTTAAAATAAGGCCTTCAACCGACTCAAATTAAAATTCGAAGTTTGATTTGTTTAAAAACTAAATTTTGAATGTTTGTTCTATCTGAAATTCTTGTTATTCAGGCCTTCAGCCCTGAGTTGTTCAATGTCCAGTGTGTAGCCTTCAGCCGAGCTTTTACGTGAAATATTTTTAAGATAAGGCTTTCAGCCATCTTAAATTAAAATTTGAAGATTCATTTGCTTAAAAGGAATTTTTTTAGAAATTTGCTCTACCTGAAATTCTTGTTATCCAGGCCCTAAGCCCTGAGTTGTTCAATGTCTTGTGTGTGGCCTTCAGCCGATTATTTACGTGAATTTTTTTTATGTAGGGTCTTCAGCCGGGTGTATTCTTTAAAGCAATTTTTTATAACTTGTGTTCAGGCCTTCAGCCATTCTTGTTTTTGGTGTGGTTTTGGGCCTTCAGCCCAGGAGGTATGTCAAGTTTTCTTAACTGGGCCTTCAGCCATATTGTTTTATTTTGACCCTTTGAAGGCAATGTGTAATTAAGTGGCTCTTAGGAAACAAAAGTTTGTGTGTTTTGCGCAATTGACAGTAACTGATTACAGCCCCCTCCACAACCATAACCTGATCTGCTCTGTTCTGCGAAACCCAGATTTCACCTACCTGAGCTGGAAACTCTGCTCATGCGGCAAGTACTATGTGCCGAGTGTGGCCAAGTAGCTGTTGCTGTGGCTGGGTGGTGGCCGTGGGGAGAGACGCTATTCAGCATCGGTAGCACCATGGCAGATGACTCGCATGTGGAGCAGATTAATCTTTCTTCGACTGGTGGCCACACGACCCCAACAATTTCTTTTGAAGGAAAAGGTTCTTACAGTGCAGAGACATATGACCCCAAAATGTTCCCTTCTCTGTCTTCGCCATGGGAGAAACGTAAGGCTAAGAGACAAGGGGGGAGTACTTCTCTCAGTACTTCGTTTGTTCTTGGACCGATGGGGATTCCTTTTTGACCACAAAGTCCATTATTCTTTGTTGAACACCTTGAGAACAGGTAGTGGAAGTGGCAGATATCTCGAAAATGAAGAGTGATTCGGTTCTGATTCAAACTGCATCCCCTGCCGAGTCACGAGTGCTGCTCGTCTGTGCTGAGCTGGGTTACATTTTTGTAACTATAGCCCCTTGTGAAAGTCTCAGTATGTTACAGGGAATCATGTTCCACTGCAACCTTCTTTTATGGAGTGATAACGAGTTACGTGTCATTGTGGAGCAATGGGATGTGCGTTTTGTCCATTGTGTCTAATGTTGACCAAAGGGTTGTTGGGTTTCTACTGGAGCCTTCGTCTTGGCCTCTGAAGACTTGTTGTTGCCTGAAAAGGTCAAGGTGATGGTGTATCGATGTTATGTGGAGCCATATGTACCCCCTCCCATGTGGTGCTTCAAATGCATGGGATTTGGGCACATTTCTTTGTGTTGTAAAGCTAGCTCCATCTGTAGAAGTTATGGATGTCAGTTCCAAGCAAATCTTCTTTGTGCCCATTCCCTTGTCTGTGTCAGCTCTGGAGAGCACTATTCCTCCTGTTCTCAAGACTGCACCATCTTCCAATGGAAAAAGAAAAGCCAGCCAACTGACTTATCAAGAGGCCAAGAAGAGATATTATCATTTGCATTCTATACTTACAGCGACTATGTAGACTATGGCTATGACAGTGTCATACTGCCTACCAACAATCCCCTTACCCTTTGTGCTTTCTAAGTCAGACCTTTGGGGCTGCTCAACTACACCTGCTCCCCTGGTAGTTGGAGGTCCTCCTCCTATTGCATGCACCATACCATACCTGTTGGGGATGTCGACCCCAACCGCCATCTGGAGAAGCATGTCTGGAGGAGGAGGTGGAGATTAGTGTTTAACATCCCGTCGACAACGAGGTCATTAGAGACGGAGCACAAGCTCGGATTAGGGAAGGATGGGGAAGGAAATCGGCCGTGCTCTTTCGAAGGAACCATCCCGGCATTTGTGGCTCTGAGCACTATGGGACTCAACTGCTGAGGTCATTAGTCCCCTAGAACTTAGAACTAGTTAAACCTAACTAACCTAAGGACATCACAAACATCCATGCCCGAGGCAGGATTCGAACCTGCGACCGTAGCGGCCTCGCGGTTCCAGACTGCAGCGCCTTTAACCGCACGGCCACTTCGGCCGGCCGGCATTTGTCTGAAGTGATCTAGGGAAATCACGGAAAACCTAAATCAGGATGGCCGGACGCGGGATTGAACCGTCGTCCTCCCGAATGCGAGTCCAATGTGCTAACCACTGCGCCACCTCGCTCGGTAGCATGTCTGTCCTCCAACGTCTCTCACCAGGAAGGGGTCCAACAGGATGCTCCCAGGTTTTTGCTGTCCCACAACTGGATGCCAGTGTGCGGCTGAAGGATGCTGGTTGTAGGACTTCACATTCCTCCTTTTGCCGTGAAACTAAGGCAGACAAGCCCTTGCAAGCATCGAATTCATCTAAGGGGACGAAGGACAAGGAGCAGTCCTCCAAGAAGAAAGTGATTCATGTTTGGTGCACCTCATTATGTTTAAATTGCTCTGTGCTCTGGTCTGCCACCTAAAAACACAATACAAACAAGAATACTGGGTATGGTGTGGTATTACCATTGGGCTGCACACCCTTCCTTCTCAGGCATGGGCAAAGATTTGATACCTTTATGGACACCAGACCCCCACAAGTGTACCTGCTACCTACCTGAATGGTTGGTGTTGTCTCTACTGACCCAGACACTTTCACTAAACATTTTGGTCTGCATTATGCCTGAGCCTGTGCATCTGAGAATTATCAGTCTGCATTTCGTATCCTCAAACAACAGGTGGAGCAAATTCACTTACCTTTCATTGCATGTCACCTGGAGCTGTACAATGCTGCCTTCAGTGAGTGGGAACTCCTCAGTGCCCTAGCCCTTTGCCCTGACATGGCTCCAGGGTCAGACAGCATCCATAGCCAAATGCTCAAACACCTGGTGGTGGATTGCCAAAGTCATGTCCTAGTCATTTTCAACTCTGCCTGGAGTGAGGGTGAGTTCCCATCTCAATGACACCCCCTTGAAATGGGCAGCTATTGCCCAGTAGTCTAACTAACGTTCTCTGCAAGTTGCTCAAACATGTGGTGAGCCAGCAGTTGTGTGGGTACCTTGAGTCACAGGGCCCTTTTAACCAAGTGATGTGGCACAGTGGTTAGCACATTTAGGAGAATGACAGTTCAAACACGTGCCTGGCCATCCAGATTTAGGTTTCAATGATTTCTCTAAATCACTTAAGGTAAGTACTGGGATAGTTCCTTTGAAATGGCACGACCAATTTCCTTCACACAATCCGAACTTATACTCCGTCTCTACTGACCTCAAGGTCGACAGGACACTATATTGTCTTCCTTGCTTTCAATCGGGCCCTTCTGGCTCTGTCCCAGAGTGGTTTTCGCCAAGGCTATTCTATCCCTGACAATTTGGTCTGCCTAGAATCTGCTATCCGGATGGCGTTTGCCCGCCAACAACATATTATTGATGACTTCTTTGGCTGTAAGTGGTCTTATGACACCACGAGGTGTCAACACATCCTCATTGCCCTAGATCAGGGGTGTTTCTGCGGACCATTCCTGATTTTTGTCTGGAACTGCTTATCACATTGTACTTTAAAGAGTTCAAGTTGGTCCTTCCTGCAGTACCCTCATATGCAAGAAAATGTGGTCCCATAGTGCTTTGTATTGAGTGTGCCCCTTTTTCGAATGGCTATCAATGGTCTAGCCTCAGCTGTGGCATTTACAGTGTCTTCTTCTGTGTTGATTTTTGCTTTTAATACTGCTGCTCAACTGTGGGTGTCGCTGAATGTCGACTGCAACGTGCCATATGAAAGGTACAATTCTGGGCTCTCCCCCATGGCTTTGGTTTTTGGATGCCAAGAGACATGTCATGCACTCCTGTCGTCGTTGTACTGCCCACATACAACCAGAACTGTACCTTGAGGATCAGTTACTGAATGTTGTGGAATCTTATCTTTTTTTGGGACTACTGTTTGATGTCCAGTTGATGTGACTTACTCATCTTTACCAGTTTAAGCCAAAAGTGCTGGTCTCACCTTAATACTCTTCGCTGCCTCAGTAGCACCACCGAGGGTACAGACCGCTCTGTGCTTCTGTGGCTTTACAAAGCTCTGATCCTGTCCCATTTTGACTATGGGAGCCTGGTGTATGGCTCGGCATTGCCTTCAGTATTGCAGATGCTAAACTTGACACGCTATTGAGGGGCCCAACTTGAAATGGGTGCCTTTTGGTCCAGCCTTGTGACCAGCCAACGTGTGGAGTCTGGGGGTACCCTCTACAGATCTGGCACCAACAATTGCTGCTCAGTTCTGTAATATGCATTTGCTGCTTCCCTGAGCATACCACGTTTTTTTTTATCCTGGTGGAGAGTTCCACCTCCTGCAATAGAGGTCCAGGACTGGAGTCACAGTCGCAGTTCACATACAGTGTCTCTGCTCTGAACTGCACCTTCCTCCACTGTCGGTTCTTGTCAGTGAGCGATCGCTTATGCCCCAAAGGTGTCCTTGGATCTGTCTCGACCTATCTTTTGGGCCAAAAGAACCCCATGGTTTGTCGCTGTCTGTTCCTGGCCATCCTTGATGCATTTCTGGTTTTGGGGTGGTACACACTGATGGCTCAACTGTCAACAAATGAACCAGTAAGCAATTTGGCTACCAGGATTTTGACTTTGGATATGGGTACACCAGAAACGGACCTTCAGTCGACTACTCTTCGCTATCAGTTGTTGGAAACTTGGAACATGGAATGGTGTGCCCTGGTTTCTCGGAACAAACGGCAGCCATTCATGATTCCTGTGGGAAATCCACAGTTCTCTGTTGGCTTTACGTTGGCCACACTTGGCTGACCCATGGCCACATTTTATGATGTGGGCAACCTCACCACTGTTAGTGTGGTGGGTGCCCATCTGACAGTGGCCCAAATCCTACTGAAGCGCCCTAATGGGGCTACCTGTCGATGCAATCTTAAACTTGCTAACATGCTACCTCTGTGCTAGTGGACGGTGTCAAACTGGCTGATGTGATTTTACGTTTTACTCGTGAAGGCGGTTTCTAGTCCTTTCTGTGTGGTAATGCACTTTGGCCTCATTGACGACTTGATGGATTGGAAGTGTGCCCTGTCATCTGCTCTGAGCCAGGGGCCCTTGGCTACTCAGGCTCGGTGGTCCGACTTGGCTCCTGCTTTTCCCAGCTTTTTATTCTTCTTGTTCTTTACAATTTATCGTAGGTTTACTGTTTCGTCTTCGTAGTTCTCGTTCCAGATTATATCAGCTTGTCCACGTTGCTAGTTTTCTTGTAGTAATAGAGGGTGAGGAAATTCCGGTCAGATGCAAGGGATGTGTCTCCCACCGCATAATATGTCCCGAAGACTGCCAGCTGCTTTCTGGGCGGAGACAGTTTCCCACCTTACTCCTCCTCACCCCTCTCTCACTTCTACTTGCTTTTATCTCGTGGTTTTATTGATTATTGGCTGCAGTCGGGTTCATCAGGATTTGTCTTTTGTGTCCTTCCTCTTTGAGGACTATTTCCGGCTCGTTGCATGTAGGGTGGAGAGACTGATGACCTCATGGTTTGTTCTCTTTAACTCCATCCATCAATCCAATCCAATCCTTAAAATTTGGCAACACCTTTAAATCTTATGACACAATAGCAGACTTTTTTTGCTGAGGGTAAGTTATGCCACACCTACTCTACAGTATAAGCAGTAAAGCCATTATATACTCAGTCTCCTTTTTGCGTACCAGAAAGTACTGATCATTATCGTTTCGACATATGAAATAGATGTCGCCTTTTTTCACGCGATACCACCAGCTTCCAATCACTGTTTTGACTGCTTTTCCCTATCTAGCACGAAGTGGCGTACGCACGTATTATCTGCTGTAACAAATTGGCTTACAAATTAAATTATTTTTAAAATGGCTCTTACACTGCAGAGAATTTCATTTTCACGTTTGATTTTGGTCGGTGTTCAGATTCACAAAACTTCCTTTACAGTTAATTATGCTTGTTAAATGTACTATTTTTCTTCAGACATACCCATAGAATCGGCTGCAAACGTCGTCTGGCCAGAACCATATTATCATATTATGCACTGTCCCCACTTTTCCAGCGGTGGTTGCAATTTTGGGACGTGCTTCATAATGACCCTCAAATACAGCCATGCTTAATTGCAGCTACCGATTTCTAAAATTTTAGAAATCATTACCAAATTTAAATTTCACTTGACTATAGCCGCTTAAAAATTAAGGCACGTTATTCCAGATTATCATTTGAATAATTAACTCACACATTAGGACTGCTTTGAAAATGCGAACGAAATAAAATATTTCGCAGATAATGCTGATGCTTGACTTGCGTTATTGTAAATCAGTCACCAACGTAATAAAAAGAAAATTTCATTGGTATGTATGCCATCGCTGTGTCAGGCTGAGAAATTTCTACTTGCCCTAACACATGATTATGAACAACTCATGTGATGTTCCCCCATTAACTTGGCAAGGATGCATTTTGTGAACATCTTTCAATATAGAGTGCGATGATTGGGTTAGAGACCACAAAACCATCCTGCGGCCATCGCGATGGAGTGCGCAC
Source organism: Schistocerca nitens (assembly GCF_023898315.1). Taxonomy (NCBI): domain Eukaryota; kingdom Metazoa; phylum Arthropoda; class Insecta; order Orthoptera; family Acrididae; genus Schistocerca; species Schistocerca nitens. Next base: position 676,750,250 of record NC_064615.1, on the reverse strand, counting down.
ACTTATTTTGATTTGGCTGCTAGGAAGAGGTGCCCTCGCATGTTAGTGTAAGTCATTCTATGTGATTAAACCTATGTGGAAACAATTTGTCAAGTTTCTAAACCAATGAAAATCCATCACTATTGGCTGTTTTTGATGCAGTGGATAAGATATAAACTTGTGGTTTAGTTCTCTAGGTTTTTTCATTTCATAGAAAGTAGCATTTAATGAAGTCCATGTTGAAGTCGACATTATCGTGCATTAGCTGTACATTATTTCCGACAATTTTGCTTTCGTTATCGCTTGAGACAGTCACAAAGAGAACCAAAAAAGATTCAGTTTAAGCTTATCCATTGTGGTTATTGCAGAACAACGCCACTGTGTATTAATTGAATATAAATAAAGATAAATGCGATATAGTTGTCTGTTTCCGTAATCTAGTTTTCGAGCCTTTTGAGGCTTATCTTCAGATGGGGCATACAATAGTTACATATTGATGTTTGTAGAGTGATTCTAGGTACTAGTTTGTTGGAATATGGGCGGTATTGTTGTTGATATCTATCTCGCTACTTGGATTTTCACTGCCTGTCATCCGCAGAATTCATCACTGTCAATAATTAGTCTCTTAGTCACTACAAACGTTGTCCCCGTAAGTCGGTCCATCGACGAAGATTCATCACAGACGGAGCAAAAGTTCGGATTGGGAAGGTTTGGGTAAGGAATTCAACTCTGTCCTTTTCAAAGAAACTGTTCATGCGTTTGCCTGAAGTGATTGAAGGAAACTAAGGGAAAACTAAATGGGAGTGGACTGACATGGATTTGAACTGCCGTCCTCTGGAATGCCAGCCTGATGACTTACCGCTGCGACACCTTGCGCGGTGCTTGATGGGAAATGAAATGGGTAATATGTTCTATATGCTGATCATATACAGGTACTGTATGTAAAAAAAGTAAGTCTTCGTTAGAACCTCTTTAAAAAAAGTGAGGGACGCAAAGAAAACTGAAACAATATTGTAGGTAGTCTATCACTAACGGAACGAAAAAATAAATTATTAAGAAAGGGGATAAAGAAATTTATCTAAAATAAAAAAAACTAAAGGCTCACTGCGATATTAAAAAAAAATAGTGTGAGCAGAACTGGCACACAGTTTTAATTTGCCAGGAAGTTTCAAAGTAGTATCCCAATAGCTGTAGTACAAGTAATGATGCACTGTTAAATTGACTCAGTATTTATATATGTAAAAAATATTTCCTTTGAAGAATACCATTGTAATCAAGTGAATAATAAACTTCTAGTAGCAGAAAAACGGCAGCTATAAAGATGTAAGTGTGGAGGCAGCAGCTCTTCTAAAGTAACGGCATTTTTGCTGATCTAAATTTAGGTGGCATAACCACAAATAGCAATAAGCAGAATAGTGATAACTTGCAGTTAATACAGTATGCAGATTATACCAAATTATTCACTTGTTTGCGTCGCTGGTATTTTCGTTACTGGAAAAAGTGAGAGAGCCATTCTATTTTTTAGGTCTTCCGCAACAATTTATAGTATTGCCAAGTATCTGTTTTAATCAGTTATGCTGCTGCGGCACTGTGGAATTGATACACGGTACTGTAAAGAGGAAGTGTCTCGGTCGGCCGGAGTGGCCGTGCGGTTCTAGGCGCTACAGTCTGGAGCCGAGCGACCTCTCCGGTCGCAGGTTCGAATCCTGCCTCGGGCATGGATGTGTGTGATGTCCTTAGGTTAGTTAGGTTTAATTAGTTCTAAGTTCTAGGCGACTGATGACCTCAGAAGTTAAGTCGGATAGTGCTCAGAGCCATTTGAACCATTTGAAGTGTCTCGGGAAGAATTGAACTACAGCTATGACATGCAGCAAATTAGCGACGTATGAAACATTGAAGTTAGTTCGGGGCTGAAATTTTTCCGATTTTACTTTCTGGTATATTACTCGTATGTTCAGTATTCGTTCATCTGTAGGGGAGCAGAAATACGAGGGTGTGCTGAAAAGTAATGCCTCCGAATTTTCTAAGTGAAAACCTTTAAAACTTTTTAAATAAAACAAACGTTATTAACATTCCACAACTGTATTCTTCTTGTCTACGTGTTTATTTCTCAACGTGGTCATCCTGCCGGCAAACACCTCTCTCCCAAGTGGAGAACAGGTTTTTGATGCCGTCACTGCAGAGTGTCTGACTTCGTTGATGAGGCCACAACGCCGTCTCTGCGTGCACCGCTTCATCACTATCAAACTGAAGTCCTCGAAGGTGTTCTTGAAGTTTTGGAAACAGATGAAGATCGGATGGGACCAAGTTGGGATTGTATGAAGGATGACCGACGAGAATGAACCCTCGTGTGGGGTCTGACATTGACATGCCGAAGAGAGAGTGCTCCGCGTGTGGACGATCTCTTCGAATTCGAAACTCTGTTACAGCACGCTGTTTCTCACGCACCGACAAAGTTGCGTTACGCACCGCCATGTTACACGCTAGGAGCTATCTAGCGGCAGGAGACTGCTGATATCTAGACACGAGGAATAAAGATATAGATTTTTAATATACGAGGGTGAGTCAAATGAAAACCTTAAATTTTTAAAAATATTATTTATTGTGCAGAAGTGGTACAAAGCTGTATCACTATTCAACATAATCTCCCCCACGCTCAATCCAAGTCCTCCAGCGCTTACAAAGTGCATAAATTCATTTAGAGAAAATTGTTTTGGTAGTCCGCGCAACCACTCATGCACCGCGTGGCGTACGTCTTCATAAGAACGGAACTTCTTTCCTCCTATTGCATCTTTGAGTGGTCCAAACATATGGAAATCACTTGGGGCAAGGTCTGGTGAGGGTGGTGGATGAGGAAGACACTCAAAATGCAGGTTTTTGATTGGTGTAACTGTTGTACGGTCAGTGTGAGGGCTTGCATTGTCATGTTGCAAAAGGACACCTGCTGACAGCAATACACGTCGCTTTGATTTGATTGCAGGCCGCAGATGATTTTTTAGATCTGTGTATGATGCACTGTTGAAAGTGGTCCCTCTAGGCATGTAATGCTCCAAAATGACGCCTTTTTCGTCCCAGAAGAGAGTCAGCATAATCTTCCCTGCTGATGGTTCTGTTCTAAACTTATTTGATTTTGGTGATGAGGAATGGCGCCATTCCTTGCTCGCTCTCTTCGTTTCCGGTTGGTGGAAGTGATCCCAGGTTTCGCCCCAGTAACGAGTCTTGCAAGGAAGTCATCACCTTCTCGTTCAAAGCGCCGAAGAAGTTCAAGCATCAACACGTCGTTCTCTCATTTCAGGAGTCATCTGCCGTGGTACTCATCTTGCAGACACTTTGTGAAACTGGAGCACTTCATACACAGTGTGGTGTGCTGACCCATGACTAATCTGTAAACATGCTACATTGTCATTCAGTGTCACTCGGCGGTTTTCCTTCACTATGGCTTCAACTGCTGCAATGTTCTGTGGAGTCACAACTCGTTGTGCCTGACTTGGACGAGGAGCATCTTCCACTGAAGTCACACCATTTCTACTCCATTCGTAGACTTGCTGCTGTGGCAAACATGCATCACTGTACTGAACCTTCATTCGTCGATGAATTTCAATAGGTTTCACACCTTTACTACGCAAAAACCGAATAACATAACGCTGTTTTTCCCTGGTGCAAGTCGCAAGTGGGGCGGCCGATTTTATACTGATACTGCGATAGTACGTGTGCATCTGCTCTATGCTGCCACCTACAGGCCATTCTGCGCGCTGTTTGAAGCACGCTTACCAACTTACAGGATAACGACGCGAAATTTCGATTTGTTATTACAAATTTAAGGTTTTCATTTGACTCACCCTCGTACATTTTATTTTAAAAAATTTAAGAGTTTCACATAGAAAATTCGGAAGCATTACTTTTAAGCACGTCAAAGTATTAAACACATACTCATTCTCCTCGTCGTAGTGCAGATTCGCAGTATGTCTACTTTAAAATAAGCATGGTGGCTTGTATAATTCGTCTGGAACCGCAAGACCGCTACGGTCGCAGGTTCGAATCCTGCCTCGGGCATGGATGTTTGTGATGTCCTTAGGTTAGTTAGGTTTAACTAGTTCTAAGTTCTAGGGGACTAATGATCTCAGCAGTTGAGTCCCATAGTGCTCAGAGCCATTTGAACCATTTTTTTGTATAATTCGGAGGTAATGACTCAGAATTTCATGTATAAATTTTAATTATAGTTGAACAACGCTCGAAATGTGTTTGTACAGTCAACGGACTGACTAGCTCCACACTCCCTCTCTACGGAATTTATCTATCACTTGTCTCATAAATATATGGCCATACAGTCACAAAAATTGTACCTGCAGTACTACCTCTTTATTACATTGTATCTTGACGCTTTTCAATACATAAAGCGTTTCTTACTAGTGTGATAATTATAATTAGATTGCTGTGGTACGTATCTATCGAAAGTAACTGCACCTCCTTTTGACATATTTCAGTTTGCATCCATAGCAGCAACAGTCGTTCGTCGTTGTTGTTGCTTATATGTAAATGTGTAGGTTCAGAGCAGATAAGTTCAGTATTAAATGTCAGTCTTACAGTTAGCGCGAAGTGTAAACAAACTGCGTTATGCTCAAGTCATCTGACAGTTACGGTTTGATGTTGGTGACTTGCGCAGTACGCCATGCTTACTCCATAGGCATTCCTGCTCTGTGTTGGGTGCAGTAACTGGAGCTAATGATGAATTTAAGCTAGTGTAACATAATACTTATGGCTGAATGAAGTGTTAACTTACCTGTGAAAAGGTGTTCCATGTAAAGTGACACTTTGATTAATTCTTTACTGTTCTCCATATCTGCGTTTCAGGGAATAATGACGTATCTTAGTATTTCGTAAAAGTTTACCTTTTGGAATTATAACTGAAAGAATTGTGTTTGTTACTCGTTAGCATGATATGCTGTTGCCATCTGATATCAGCTTCTACGTACTCTGTGCAAACTTACATACGTTTCTTTCTTCATTAGACGTTCCACATTTATTTAATGTTGGTCTGGCCACAAGTTACTTACACCAAACGCCAATGGAATTGAAATAAAAAGAGTAAATCTTACCGGAACGCCTATCAAGTGGGATATCCCGGTAAACTATTAGTCAGAGGTACTGATGAGCTCAACGAACTCGAAACTGACTTTACAAGAAGGGCGTTAAGGAACGTTGGGTTAAATGTTATTTTAATCCGAAGTTATTGCTTGGACCTAGTCAAAGACTATACAATTACTCACCACATTCATGTACGTATTTGATAAACTTAGAGGGGAAAGATGCATTTGGCGGCCTACAGTACTCGCTTTATCCACATCTCCAACCACGAGTGGAAAGGGAACGAGGCAGATGAGAGAGGTAACAGCTCTCCTCTACCTAAACCGTATTGTAGTCTCCTGATTAAGAATGTATATGTAACCAGAATGCTGGTTTCTTGATTCTATGACATGAAAAGATAAACATATTTTTATGACCAGGAGGAGCTACCACGTTATTGTCTCAAAGCTGAAAGCCTATATTTATTAGTAACAGTGCACCTACGAGTGAATATAATGTTGCTGTGATCTGTAAGAATGCGGCGTACATGTTACTTTTTGTGAGAGAGGAACAGATGGTAATGAAAATGTATGCGTGTTCAGAAAACCTCCACCAGTGACGTTTTTCGGGATAAAAAAAAGCGGTAAGTGCATGCTACAGATAAACATCGAAAATTTCGGTATATAAACACTGTGAATTATTAAATCTTAACATTATTCAGAAGGACTGTTGTTGAGTTTTAAGGTTGGTCATATCCTGCTTTTCACTGTACCTGTGCCCAGTGCGTTCACGGCCGTGTATTCTTACTATCAGAACATTTCAGCAAAATTAGCTGTTACATTCGCGCTTTTCTTAATATTTCTGTCAAGTAGTGGGCGGTAGTTTGGGTTCTCCGCCCTGATAAAATACAGTACAACTACAATGTTACGTTCACAGACAGACGTCCGTAAGACTCTACAAGAAAGTACGTTATACTGTTTGCTATGCCCATGGTGAGTGCTGGTCATAAAAGTTCTATAAAGTGTAAAGTCGTTTATTCTATCTATAATTTTTCAGTAGAAATGGATAGATCTTCTGTTAACTGTTATGTCATAAGTCACCAATAAAATGAAGCTACAATCGAGGATCAGTGAATTACTGCTATTTAATTTATATTTTCAATCGAATTTACAGAACCAACAATAACGTTCAGATAACAATGCAAATTTCTTAGTCAAATATTATCAATTCGTTAACACATTTGAAACAGATCACTTGTGACTTATAATGAAAGGTATGTAAAAAGGCCTGCGAGAAGAGAAAAAAACAGTTTTTTTACGTTATTATGTCGGCAGTGTTGAGTAGCACGGTAGACCGTCGAATTCTACACGTAAAGACTTCCGGAATTTAGTACGAGAATTTTTTTTACTCTTCAGCTAAATGATAATCATATTTGATCGGCTATTGTTGCGCTTGTTTATAAAACGAATGGCGTTATTTTATGTTACGCTTGAAAGACCGACGAGAGGTACAAATTGATTTTTCTTGCCAGAACAGTGATTCGCAGCCTGTGTTTTGAAACAGCAACCTCACGTAAATGAAACCGTTCAGAGAAGACGGAAGGTGGTCTAACATCAACGCGCACTTGAAATTTGTCGTTGGACTGAAATGCGCTTTAGTCAGCATTGTTTGCGCCTAGAAACTTATTCGTGAAACTGCTTTCTTGCAAGTGTGTTCGTCTACAACGAGAACGATGCGCCTACGCCATCATGTTTGGAGCTGTCTCTGCGTTAATTTTTTATCAACAGTGATAGCTGTGATAGCTACGCAAATCTATTGTAAGTTGTAAATTATCTTCTGCTTTCACTTCTTTTCTTGTTATCTTTAACTGTCGGCACCAAATGTAAATGGTGTTTTGATTTTAATTTCTGCTTTTAGGAATTCACCAAGCGTTTCACGATGCTACATGTTATGCACGTGTGATTCCAATGTTTTTGTCGAGAAAGACCTGTTTGTGGAGAGGGCCATTCGAGGAACTGTTCCTGCAACAGCTCTGTAATAAAGCACATTTTCGCTTGGTAATCGTTGACAGTTGTATACTTTGAGCTTAACACTAGATGATCCAGTTGAGTTCGCAGTTTGCCACGATAACCGCACGGGCGCCGAGACCGAAACGGCGCGCATCTGGCCGTTCGCTTGAGAGCGACCAACCGCTGCTCAGTAGTAGTAGTCGTCCTCGTCGTCATCCAGGTCGAAGAAGGGGATGATGAAGTCGATCAGGAAGAAGGCGGAGTTGATGATGGCGAGCGACCCGCAGGCGAGTCCGCAGGCACGGCCGTTGTAGTACAGCGGGGGCCAGCTGTGGATCCTGCGCACCTTGTCGATCAGGTTGCTGCCCGCGGCCATCTGCAGCGTGGCGCCAGTTAGCGAGTAGACCATGTCCTGCAGGCAGCAGAGCGCAAGTCAGCACCTGACACTATCCAGCCAGCAGTCAGAAACGCTATAATGACACCAACGATTATTAGTCCGTCATAAACAGCAACTCCCTCTATAAAGTTATGAATACACAACTGGTCAAAGGTGTGCGGACAATTATTAGTGGACATTAACGTGGGGTGTCTGTATCCTTCGCCTACACAGGGCGATTCAGCTGCCCCTACCAATGGGTTTTAGGCAGCCCGCAACGCCTTCAAAAAGCGCGCGGGAAGCTCATATTCTCTCGCTCGCTATGTGCAAGCTGTTCGTCTTACAGAAACAATGAGCACGATCTTTTTGTATGGAATTTAATGTAGTTAAATTTGGTGCTGTGGTACGTTTTCGCTGGAGGCCACAGTTTTCGAGTTATTGAAGAAAAACGTGTTTGGAGGTCACTTTTGTAAGTCTTCGTGGATAACTCGAAAAATGTAGCCTCGGACGGAAACGTGTCACAGTATAAAATTTAGCTACATTAAGTTACAAAACGACCCTCTTCATTTTTTATATAGGACTAATATTCTGTGCTTCACGAGCTAGAGAATATAAATATCTCGCGTGTGGTTTATGAAGGTTTGCAGGTCGCTTAAAAACCATAGGAAGGGACAGCTAAAATACCCTGTGTAATGGCTTGAAATGTGCTGGGGATACTTTCAGCGATGTGTCTGAACGTATGTAGAGGAACAGCTGCCCAGTCTCCTTAACGACCGAAACCATGGAAGGTAGAGATGTTGTACACTGAGGTTTGGAGCGAAGTTGACGTGTTGACGCATCCCAAAGCTGTTCCATTGAGTGCAGGTCAGGATGCTGGGCAGGGCGTCTACATCTACATCCACGTGATTACTCTGCTATTCACAATAATGTGCCTGGCAGAGGGTTCAATGCACCACCTTCAAGCTGTCTCTCCACCGTTCCACTCGAGAACGGCACGCGGGAAAAACGAGCTCTTAAATTTTTCTGTGCGAGCCCTGATTTCTCTTATTTTATCGTGATGATCATTTCTCCGTATGTAGGGGGGTTTTACCTTTTCGATGTCATTCGTCAGTCTCTATTGATGCGGATCTCACACCGCATAGCAATACTCAAGAATAGGACGGACAAGCGTGGTGTAAGCAGTCTCTTTGGTAGACCTGTTGCACCTTCTAAGTGTTCTGCCAATGAATCGCAGTCTTTGGGTTGCTCTACCCACAATATTATCTATGTGATCGTTTCAATTTAGGTTATTTGTAGTTGTAATCCCTAAGTATTTTGTTGAATTTACAGCCTTCAGATTTGTGTGACTTATCGCGTAATCGAAATTTAACTGATTTCTTTCAGTACTCACGTGCATAACTTCACATTTTGCCTTACTCAGGGTTAATTACCACTTTTCGCACCATACAGATATCTAAATCAATTTGCAACTCGTTTTGTTCATCTGATGACTTTACAAGACTGTAAATGACAGCATCATCTACAAACAATCTAAGACGGCTACTATGTCGTTGATATAGATCAGGAACAATAGAAGGCCTACAACACTTCATTGGGGAACGCCGGATATTACTTCTGTTTTACTCGATGACTTTCCGTCTATTACTACGAACTGTGACCTTTCTGACAGGAAATCACGAATCCAGTCGCACAACTGAGGCGATACTCCGTAGGCACTCAGCTTGGTTAGAAGATGTTGTGAGGAACGGTGTCGAAAGCTTTCTGGAAATCTAAAAATATGGAATCAGTTTGACATACCCTGTCGATAGCGCTTATTACTTCATGAGTATAAAGAGCTTGTTGTGTTTCACAAGAACGATATTTTCTGAAACCGTGCTGACTATGTGTGCCGGCCGCGGTGGCCGTGCGGTTCTGGCGCTGCATTCCGGAACCGCGGGGCTGCTACGGTCGCAGGTTCGAATCCTGCCTCGGGCATGGGTGTGTGTGATGTCCTTAGGTTAGTTAGGTTTAAGTAGTTCTAAGTTCTAGGGGACTTATGACCTAAGATGTTGAGTCCCATAGTGCTCAGAGCCATTTATTTGACTATGTGTCAATAAATCGTTTTCTTCGAGGTACTTCATAATGTTCGAATACAGTATATGTTCCAAAACCCTACTGCAAATCGACGTTAGTGATATATGCCTGTAATTCAGCGGATTACTCCTACTTCCCTTTTTGGGTATTGGTGTCACTTGAGCAATTTTCCAGTCTTTAGGTACGGATCTTTCTGTGAGCGAGTGGTTGCATATAATTGCTAAATATGGAGCTATTTTATCAGCATACTCTGAGAGGAACCTGACTGGTACACAATCTGGACCGGAGGTCTTGTTTTTATTAAGTGATTTAAGCTGCTTCGTTATTCCGAGTATATCTACTTCTATGTTTCTCATCTTGGCAGTTGTTCTTGATTGGAATTCAGGAATATTTACTTCGTCTTCTTTGGTGAAGGAGTTTCAGAAAACCGTGTTAATATCTCTGCTTTAGTGACACTGTCATCAGTGACTTCACCGTTTCAGGAATGTTATTATTAACCATAAACTATTGCCACATACATGATGATGGGTGACAGAGCATATTACTATGCTGATACAAACAATCGTTGTCTACCAATTCTTTCGCTACTGTATTCAGTACACAATGCAGTAAAATGTGTTCGTATCCTTCAGCATTTGGCACAATAATGGGATCAGTCCCTAACCAAGAAAAACACCGCCAAGCCGTAACACTACCTCCTTTGCACTTCACTGTTGGCATCACTCATGATAGCAGGCACGTTCGCCAGGCATTCGTTTCCCCAGACTCTTCTGTCCGATTGCCACAGGATATAGCGTGATTCATCACCCCAAAGTACTCGTTTCCAGGCATTCACTACCAAGAGACGTCTCTCTTTACACCACCTCACGCTTCGTTTAGCATTAACTACAAAAATGTTTGGCGTACGAGGAGCTAATCGACCATGGTTGTTTTTAACTTCCTACGCAATCATCCTTCTAGCTGGACTGTTGGCAACACTTTGGAATGCATGACTGATTCCTTCATCTTGTTTTATGCGATTTTTTACAGCAGCCCTGTGCAATGCTCGACGCTTCCTGCCCGTTAGCACGTGTGGTATGCCTAGTCTTATTTAACTGTTGCTGTTCCTTCGCCTTTCAGCTTCTCCCTCACTTCACCCACTGTTGACTTGGGCAGCTATGGAAGGGTTAAAGGTACATGATGGATTTGTTACTGTCGTGACCGGTCCGCGTTCGAAAGTCGATTAGGTCTTCTGACCGACCCATTATGCTGTTACTGCCTGTGTACTGACAACACATTACTTCCCGCCTCATTTTAAGCGGTTGCATCCATCGTTGACATCTACTGATCAATTCCGCATTACCTAGGGATGTCCGAATAATATTGATCAGGTAGCGCAAGCTTCTTCACAGGTCGGAGGAAGGTAAGGCTGTACGACTTACAATACCAGTATGATTGGTAAATCACTACGCTGGTGAACGCTGAGGCTGAGTGCAGCTTTACTGACTTTGTTAATAACTATTGCTGTTACTACGGGAATGGCCCTGGAAGCAACAATCTATTACCCATTTGAGCTGTGCAGATTGATATCAAGCTTCTGTCGAAGGCCAAATGGTTTTCTCGTTATAAGGTCTCAAGAGTGCCAATCGAAACAGGTCGTTATAGTAAATGCCGGCCGCGGTGGCCGTGCGGTTCTAGGCGCTTCAGTCCGGAACCTCGAGACTGCTACGGTCGCAGGTTCGAATCCTGCCTCGGGCATGGATGTGTGTGCTGTCCTTAGGGTAGTTAGGTTTAAGTAGTTCTGAGTTCTAGGGGACTGATAACCACAGCAGTTGAGTCCCATAGTGCTCCGAGACAGAGCCAAGGAGTGCTTGGCCGAAAGCTCGTGTAGTTTTAACCAATTGACGCGGTTTGTAACCCGAGAACATTTTATTCAATGTTATTGCCGCGAGACTCTGCATTCATACAAACATAGACGAGATACAAACTTTTCTTACCAAAATATTTCTAGTTCTTTTCTTGGTGAAACTGTTTCCGAATATTGTGGCTAGCGAATATCAAAAGTGATAGTCGATCGGACCCCAGCAACTGAGTGATCAACACTTGAAAGAGAGATTGGCGACAGCACTGATATTTCGTTCGCGCTGTGACGCAGATGAAAAAATGAAGTAGTCCTGTGACATTATTGGCCGGGGTTTCGACCGCCTGGTGCAAGTCACTCCATTCGACGCCCTTCAGCGACATGCGCGTCGATGAGGTTGAACGTAATATCTCCGAGTGAACACGATCTCCGACCCGATCGGGAACTCAACTAATGATAACACTTTCCTTGATCAAATTGTTGCTGGTATTGAGATGTAGATGTCTCATCTCAGTCCCGGGCTAAGCGCTAATCACTCTCACCACCCAGAAAACCACTGAAATGCAAAGAATCGCGGGTAACATGAATACTCGTGGCGACGTTCTTTTTGCTTTTATTTTTTTTTATAGTAAGGGTTTTCTCGGGGTGGTTTTCATGCCAAAGGCCATTACTCTCAGCGCAGATAGATACAGTGAATCCCTTAGAAAACCACAACAATCATAGGCGTGGCATGCATTCCCGCAGTATTGTGCTTCTCCTCGACAATGCCCATCTCACATCACTGCACCCAGAGAGCATAGTTCGATGAATTGGAATAGAAAATTGTTCATCGCCAACCATAGGGCCTGAAACGTTCTTCAATGATTTTCTCCTTCTCACGAAGATCATAATGTGCCTGGGTGAGAGACATTTTGAAAATGATACCGAGGTGAAGAATGCAGTGAAACATCTGGATTAATGAATAGCCGACAGCTGACTATGACACAAGAATTATAAAGCTCTTGGACGTACGTGAGAAATGTTAACGTAACGGAGGTGGTTACGTGGAGAAATAAAGTAAGCTTTAATTTTGTAACCAATATATTTTATATCAATAAAATATTGCTTGAATTGATCGGACGCAAACGGTCGTTGCTTCCTGTTGCATTACCCTTATTTCCTACATAAATGGGAGTCGATGGAAATAGCAATAATAAATATAATTTTAATCACTGCCAAGTACAGAGGGAAGTTCCAAGAAGGATTTTCTGAGTCTTTTTTGAGATCAGGACAGAAATATTGCTAGGAATAGATTCTCAACACTCGTCTGCAGTTGCGTGGTGAATGATATCCAAGAGTGGCGTATGGTATTAAAGATGGCCCTGGTAGGTCTGTTGAAGATTGGGTCGTAGAAGAACGAAATGTAAATAGAGTGCCTAAGGGATGATATATTCTTGATGACGGGGCGTTTTTCATTGCTTCAGAGGAATTTAATGTGTTAATGGAAGTGATAAAACATGTAAGCTTGTAAATATCCTTTGAAAAGACAAAAGTAACTTCAAGTAATAATGACAACACAGCCCGTACAAACATCAGATGTGGAACAATAAACGGCGTGGCTAAAATGAAATACCCTGGCGAATGGAAATATAAATCTTTCATATTTTCGCTTCAGAACCAAAAAAGAAACAGCTTTCCAGTATGTCAAGAAAGGTAAATGGTAAGATCCGTGATACTTTCCAAGATGTCTGTCTTCTTTCTATGGCATAGACATGGTTTCGAAGAAATGATTGCATCTTCGAAGATTATTACGCCGCGTTCTCACGTTTCTAAATATCTAATATCGGTTTTGGCCACTAGAATGAAATAACACATCCTTGTGGCCTCAACAACCGGCAAATTTGGAGTACATGCGCTACAAATGTTAAGATTTATAAGGAAAACAATCTACGTTCCAGTTACCTCCCTCCCAGCATGCCTCAATGGATTGGGATAGAAATGATATAAAGTCGTGTTGACCACCATTCATGAGTTTTGTACGTAGATACTAGGGGGATAAAGCTATTGTGAAAGTCAAGACAGCCATACAGCAAATATTTCAGGGGATCCCATAGTTTTATCCTAGTCTTTTCGCACAGTCCGTGTTAGAGTGTATGGTCTTCAATACACCTGTTTTAGATAACATTTTTCTTTGATTGTTATTTAGAAACCAGTACAATTCTCTGTTATTATAGGCGATTAAGACTAGATCGTTTTTCCGTGTCACTGTCTTAGGAAATTGTGTACCAGAGAAATTATGAGTGTATATGGAAACGGTCAACTCGCCACATAAACTATACCGAGCGAGGTGCTATACCGAGCGATGTGGCGCAGTGGTTATCCCATTCTACTCGCATTCGGGAGGACGACGGTTCAAACCCGCGTCCGGCCATCCTGATTTACGTTTTCCGTGATTTCCGTAAACCGTTAAAGCCAAATGCCGGGGTGGTTCCTGTGAAAGAGCACTTACTCCATCTTTCCCTAATCCGAGCGTGTGCTCCGTCCCTAATGACGTCGTTTCCGACGGGACGTTAAACACTAGTCTACCCGCATAAACTATGCAGCGCGGTATGTAGTTACAGTGTAAGAATTTTTTATTCCAAAATTAAAATGACGATAGATTTTGAAAACTCGAGATTACAACAAGCTAGACGACAACTAACAAGGCTGGTTAGAACACTACTACATTACACGCATTTTTCTTCAATATTTGGGGTGTCCATTGTCTGCGTAACACTCTAACTCACTACCTTTAGTTACTTCCTCAGGCGAAAACTGAAGAAACACCTTTCTCTCGTCGAAGAAAAACCTTTCCCTCGCCGTTTGGCAACATCTGTGACGTAACATGTTCTATAGTATTTTGAGAACGGCATTTTTCGAAAAAGCAACTGCGGCAGAGCATCTGATATACCGAGTTCATTTGCAAGATTCTTTTAAACGACATAACATATGCCGAGTGTTGTAAAGGGATACGCCGGTTTTATTAAAAAAAACGTTATATGGTCTAAAATTTATTTGGTTTAGAATAATTAATGGGATCAACGAGAACTCTTCACATTGTTCTTAAGACTTTAAATGAAATACGAGTTAGAGTGTGAGGTGAGGTGCTGGTAGCCTAGTGGTGCGTGCGCGGGCACTCACGATTTTGCGCGGTATGCGCTCGTTGGTGGAGAGTCCGATGAGGGTGACTGTCACGATGATGATGTAGCCGCCGTACGTGATGTGCTGCAGCACTCCCGTCGACATGTTCCCCGGCAGCGTGTGCACCGCCAGCGCCTGGCACACCATGCTCAGCACCTGCGCACAAATACGAGAGATATCGAATACAAACCTGTCATTGAAGTCCAGCACCAGGCTCGGGCATGTCTTTAAGCTTTACCTCCAACTTTGTTCTTATTTGTACAGGGTGTTAAGTAATAGGCCAAACAAAGCCAATAAATATGGGCCCGAATACGTAAACTCTGTGAGATCCGTTGCTCGAAAGAGGGGTGTAACGTGACGCCCGCCCATGGCATTGTACCCCTCTGCCATTAGGCTTAAGAAATCACTCACTCCCTAAACTACAGATATCGCCCATGACGTACCGCCCAGACAAAAGGATGACTCGCCCCCTTTCTCTGCTTCTAATCGCCGTGCGCTAGTTCCAGTATCTTCCAGTAATTGCAGCTCACCCTCCTTCGTCTCAGACGTACGAAGTTATCTCAGTGGCTGTGTTAATCTTCAGTAAACGTATTTCCATTGTAATGTTTCCGCGAGTTTGCGGTGCATGGTCTGAAAAACCAGTCTAATATTGTTAGTGTGAAATTTTAACATTGGGAAAAACGGCGCAGGAACGCACTTAATGTTGAGGGGATCTTTTGGTTACAACAGTTAACGCCTGTCACAAACTTGTAGCTGGATTAGCATTTCAGGAACTAAATGGTCCATCCGTATCCAACAGATGACGACAGGTACTAATGACATCACACGAGGAATCTTCGTAGAAGTGCGGGATTTAATAAAGCGATGTTGTAAATAGATCGTCCAATCGTCCAACACCTCTGTATTTCTCTGACCGAATTTATTGTACATGTCAGCGAGTGCTATTCTACGTCTCACATTGGATGGCGGCCCTGTTTTGAACTATTCTGTTCATCCTGCACTACTAACTTCGGAGAGCCAGTGACATTCATTCTTTCTCGGAGCTCCTTGACGTGAATTATACTGGACAGCGATAAATGCTTTCCAACTGCAGTGTGGTCGTACAAGAATGGCGGAGAATTCATTGTTGTTGCAGAAACACTTTGTAAAGCTTGGCGACATGGGAAATGTTTGCCATCTCTTTGCCACAATAAGTAAGCAAACCTCAACCACTCCACACTTCCACCGCCTCCTCCCTCCCTGCCCCCCTCTTCTCACTCTCTCTCTCTCTCTCTCTCTCTCTCTCTCTCTCGCTCTCGCTTCCCCCCTCTCTCTGTCTGCGCAGAGGCGCCATACGCGCACTACAGGAAATCTGAACTTAATAACGATCGCGGATAATTGTGGGAAATCATGGATAGAAATTAAGCCTCTTCTGACACTGGTGGAAACTTCAGCAACTGCTCCAAATGTATAGAATTTTTTTTAATGACAGGTTTAGGCGACCATTCTTGGGGATGTGGCTAATATCCTGAAACTAAGCACAGATAGTGGCAATGACTATATCTTTCTTTATCCCAGGCTAAGTACAGCTAGAAAAATAAAGGATCATACAATGCCCGTGCTTCTTGGAATATTTGTTATTGACAAGACAGCTTGTAAGAAGAGTTCTAAGGCGGTCGCGGGGAAACATGCAGCTAAATAGAAGAGGCACACGAAGAACTGGATTCCCTGCCATAAAACGGTGTAGAACATTACTCACGACCAATTTAAGTAGAGACAGGATAGCTCATTTTGTGTGTGTGGAGAGAGAGAGAGAGAGAGAGAGAGAGAGAGAGAGAGAGCGCCTTTCACCACGGCAAATGTAGTTGTACATCTGTATGATTACTATATAATTCACTCGTAAGTGTTTGGCAGAAGGTTCGGAGGAACACTTTTAGACTACCGTTACACTCACGAATAGCACGTTGGGAATATGAACACGTCAATCATTCCGTGCGAGATCTAATTTCTCTTATTTTATCATGATGGTCATTTTCCCCTGTGTTGGCACAAGCACCGATAGTTGATCGGGCTAACAAAATCGATTGAGGCATGACACGTAAACACGACATGTTTTCTAAAATTCGGTTCTCGTATTCCGGAAGTTGTGTGTCAGAATGCCTTGAGGAAGATTACATAGACACTACTATTTGAGCGTTGTGTAATAGCGAGGCTCCCGACCGTTTTCGATGTTCTAAAACAGGTCACGTGACGTGATTTCGCCACTACTATTAGAGCGAAAGCGGCAGTGTTTCACGAGCACTTCAGCTGTTTGTAAACGTACATCGCACGCGAGTTCCTTCTAAACCAAATATTCTGAACATAGTTCTCTCGGAAAATTAGCCCCATGCGTCACGTTTCTCCTCCCGAGGGTGAAAAATCAAGTGCGCGTGGGTAAATATTTGACTCTTTTTCAGGAAATTCAACTAGAAACATAACGAAGAGGGGCTCTTGCGCTTTGAGTGGGACGACTTTTGAAATTGACGGTGGGGAATTACACCCAGGTAAGTACCAGCGGAAAAATGCTCCTATCGGAGCACAAAACATGCGAATACGTTCCTGTTTAAAAGACTGACTGGAAGGTGGGTTACCAACTGCCTCATTCTACTTTCCTCAGCACCTTTAAAAGTTCCCCAAAAGTATTGGAATACGAATATATTCGCGCTTTTTTGAGCATGGGACTAACCTCAAATTCCCACAAGCTCCCTTAACTGTAACTCACACCAACTACTCCATCGCTGTAAGTCGCTCATACCCACCCACTTCCAGTTGCTCTTTCTCACTCATTTAGCCCCACTCACTGTCATTATCTCTGTGTGTCTCTCTGTCATTATCTCTCGTGGCAAAGCCAACGTCCACTTCGTTCTGTCCCACTACTACAGCCTCCTCTCACTGTCTCTGTCTCCCTCTTGCTCTCTCCTACTGCTACTCTTTCATTCATCCATTTATTCCTTCCTACTACTGCTCTCTCTTCTCACTGCCACTACCTCACTCTTCCTGTTTGGCATTGTCTCATACTCTGCAAAAAGAGCCAAGCGATTTGCCCCCATTCGCCTAATCAGGAGGAAGTGAGTAATATTCATAATTTGACTCTATACTGTAGGATAGTGACAGTAAGAGGATACTTCTGTTGGACATACAAATGGTCCCTAGCCAACGGGCTATCCAGAACACTTTGACGCTGGCTTTTTGTCACCCGTAGGACCCGAGGTATGAAGACCTGAAAACCCGGTTTTTATGCGCGGCGTTTTGCAATGTGTTAAGAGCCCATACTGCCTCATGCATACTGATTAATTACTCTTGGGGATAGTTTTAGTCATTACTTCGGTACTGTAGACAACGGCCCCTAACAGGGGAGTTGGGGAGGGAATGTTGCGGTTGTGCCACCGTTGCCAGGCGTTGTCCGTGGCCCGCCGCCCTTGTTTGTGCGCCGGTAATGAGCCGTCGCTAGATAGAGGCAAGGCCTCTGCCACGCGCTGATTAGACCCTGCCTCCGACACAATCGCACCGGCGCGACTCCTTTAATGCCGTACACTTCCAGTTTTACTCAGTTTTTCCGTAAGCTGTGCGGTCACTTTCTGGCTCTAAGTTCCTGTCTGACACACTAGTGTAGCTGCAAAGAATTTTATTTCGAAGTAGCCACAGTTCTTCAGACACTTAACGTGTGTTAAAGTCAGGACTTGCTTCACCGCACTAAGTTTTGACAATGCGTTAGTGAAAATTTGCAAGAGAGATTCGATACGGTATTCTGCTATCGTTTAGCGTACTTAAAAACACGTGAAAGACCAGTTCACTGTTGAGATACATGTGAAACGAGACCAACGCTGTAGACATCGAAAATAACTGTCTTGTCGTGTCAGCTTTAACTTACTATATGGGACTGATGTATTTGCGGAAGACTGCGTTGGGCGAATTCATTTGTGAGGAAATGTTGGGACTACCGCAGTATAGATTCAGTTGCGGACAACAAATATAACATTCTCTGGCTTGTTGAAAAGTATGCGAAAGAGTGCGTTATTACACGATTTCCTGTGCAACTTCTGTTGTTCATAATCACTGGAATGTTAAACTCACTGTAGATCCGTTATGTAAGAGCACCGGTCTCTATGGGAAGAGCGAGGTAGCAGTGTGGCGCAGTTACGGGTGGGGCGCTGAACCCTCTAATGTTCCTTCCATCCTTTCTGGGGTAAAGAATTTAACTGGCATCATTTTGACATTTTGAAATACAATTCCCGCAGAGGCTGCGTTTTTTACCCAATCTAGCCGAGAAGATGCTTGTCACACTGTAGAGTGAGTTTTTAAGACCTACACTCGCACGTACTGTACAGTCTGTGGTAGAAACGGTTTCGCTACGATGTAAAAAGCTTCGAATGAGAACTTCCTTGCCGTTGGTAAACGATGTGATATAAATATATCTCGTGATTATTCGTAAGTGTAAAATGTTCTGTTGGCGATGACCTCTGGAGCTCTAAAGATAGAGCAGTGTACAGTTTTTCATTCGGTTATTATATTAAGAAAGGTTAGATGTTTATAGCGGAATCGACGAAGGTTTAAAATTATTTTGGGGGACACTCGCTGTAAGAAACCTCCGTTTAACTTGCGCTAAAGATGTTACTGATAGACATTCGGGATGAATACCGACACACTACTGCTTTTTTGTCTCTTACGAAGAGCAAGTCCAGTTGACAAGAAGCCACATCAGATGTTTGTCACGATAAGGAATCCTGAGGCCTGAATAACATTTCTGGTTAGCTTCTAAAGCGGTACTGAGCGTGTGAGCTTGCGCTTATGTCCAGCAAAATGTTGAGATAACTGCATGCAGTGATTTGCGAGTCTTACTTCGGCGTCTAGTTTTGACACATTTGCCGAGCATAACTGCAAGTGGTCTGCATAGTGTCAGTAGCCACGAAGTTTGCGTTTCGCTGATTTTTTAAGTGTTGGCGGGACAAGAACTGCTCCCGTAGCGTGCTGTGAGCACACAGTGCTCGAGATGAGCGGCCGCTTGTAGCCAGAGCAGCGCAGCGCAGCGGGCGAGCACTCACCAGCTGCAGCACCTTGAGGCCGATGCGCACGGACGTGGTGAACGACATGGCCGGCAGGCGTGCGGCGACTGCTGCCGCCAGACGCGGGACCGCTGCTCCGCCCAGCAGCTGCCGGCAGGTGGCAGGGGCCACACGAGGCGGTCGCCCACTACTGTGCAACACCGCCACACTGCCTGCACCACTGGCCACCCTCGCGGAAAGGTCGCCTTATGATCCATAGTATCCGGACACATATTACTGGAGATTAAAGGCGCGTACACACTAGGCCAACGAACGATAGACACTGGATTCGGCTGCAGTGGCGTTCGGCTTCACATCGACACCAAACGAATGGCTCGAAGCCAAGGGATTCGGCCATGTGGAAACGCATTCGGCTCTGATAACTTACCGACGTTGCCCCCGTTTTGTTATTGTTATAAATTAGCGTTTTAATTACAATTTCATGAGCCCATATTATGAGGGAAGAAGAGAATTTAGCAATCGTTGCATGTGCAGCGCTTATTTTACTACAAGAAGCTGATCATCAGAAAAGAACAAGAAGAAACGATGTTGGTGCTGGTGGTGGTGGACCTCTCTTGTAAAACGTAGAGGTGTTAAAGAACAATATTAGTGTCGCCTTGAAGCTGAACTGGAATATGAGCTATTTCATTATTTTTTCCCCGAATGAAAGCTTCGGATTTCGAACTGTTATCTAATTCCGTAGGTCCTAAAATTTCCAAAGATGACACCTCTTTAGGAGAGCTGTACCTGCAGCAGGAAGATTACTATTCACTCCTAGTTTTGTTTTTTTCTCTTTGTCTGTAATGGCGGAAAAAAAGTAAAAAGGACTCCATTTTCTTTTTCACATCCTACACATTTCTTTCAAATGGCTCATTTATTTCTCTCGAAGCCTCTAATCTTTTCAATTTGAATTTATAATTGCAGTTCTTAGAGGCCCATAAATATATCCATTCACAATAAAACTCCGTCACCTTTTCTCTCTCCATAATCCAGTCCATACTTCAATATTTTTAAACGCAGTAAATGCACACCCTTAAAGAGATCGAACAATGCTTGGAGGGAAAACACTACTTCCAAGTTAAGTTCTTCAGAACAGCTACAAGTCGAACTCAATACGTTGTATTGGGCGGTTTGGTCCTTAACTTAACAGTTAACTGCTGTACGTTAAAATGTAAATTCCAGAGTTTCTGATGGTCCTCTTGTTAAATTAAGGAGTTAAACTGGTCAATCAAACATACTAACTGCGCCTTGTTGCGGTTCTAAAAAACTTATATACGAACCCGTCCTAGAGACAGAGCAAATCGATACTGAGTGAGCGAACATTCGACCCGGTGTCCACACTAGGAGAGGGGTCCCTAGGCTACCCAACCGCCAACACTTCGATGCTACCAAAAATGGCTCTGTGCATTATGGGTCTTAACATCTGAGGTCATCAGTCCCCTAGACTTAGAACTACTAAACCTAACTAACATAAGGACATCACACATATCCATGCCCGAGGCAGGATTCGAACCTGCGACCGTATCAGCCGCGTGGTTCCGGACTGAAGCGCCTAGAAGCGCTCGGCCACAGCGGCCGGCCCGATGTTACCGCCAGCAGACCAAACCACAACCAAGACGAACCGCTTTGTTTGCTTCGATTTCGGGCCTTGCACACCAAGCAAATATCGGCCAACGAAGCGGTTGCCTGTCGTTCGTTGGTCTTCGTTGGCGAATTCTGCACGCGTCTTCATATGCGTTATATCCCCTTGGCTTTTATGAAGGCGTGAACACTTCTCGAAAGACTTTCAAACAGGTGTGTGAACGTCTTTGTGGGAATGGCAGCCCATTCTTCTTCAAGAGCCGAAACCAGATGAGGTAGTGATGATGTTGGACACTGGTATCTGGAGCGGAGTCGACCTTCTAACTCACCCCCAAAGCGCTTCACTACGTTAAGGTCGGGACTCTGGGCAGGCCCTCTCCATTTCAGGAACATTGATTCACAGATGCTGCTTTATCGCGCTGATTCAAACAAATATCGTCTGCGAACTGATCCTCTGTTGTACACAGTGCTGAATGTTGTAAAATGTGCTGATATCCTTTCAAATTTGCCGTTTTCTTGAGCGTAATGACGGGAATACATCCTAACCACGAAACACATCCTTATACCGCAACGGTCGCGCGGGATTAGCCGAGCGGTCTCAGGCGCTGCAGTCATGGACTGTGCGGCTGGTGCCGGCGGAGGTTCGAGTCCTCCCTCGGGCATGGATGTGTGTGTTTGTCCTTAGGATAATTTAGGTTAAGTAGTGTGTCAGCTTAGGGACTGATGACCTTAGCAGTTCAGTCCCATAAGATTTCACACACATTTGAACATTTTTTTTATACCGCAACACCACTTCCTCTGTACCTCACTCTTGGCATTTGCCAAAACGAAACTGTTCCATCGGATTGGCACAGGATACAGCATGAGTCATCACTCCACCACCTGCTGAATCGCTTAGCACTGACTAAACAGCTGTGTGGCTTACGAGAAGCTGCTCGACCAGTTTTACCCATTCTTTTCAATCCCTTATGCATAGTCATTATGCTAGCTGGACAGAGCGTAGCACGCTGGAATTCACGAGGGATTCCTTCCGCTGATTTCATGCGATTTTTTTACAGCCACCCTCCGGTATGTTCAACGGTCCCTGGCCGTCATTACATGAGGTCTACCTGACCTTGGTTTACCTGTGGTTGTTTTCCGCCGTTTCACTTCAAAGTCATATCACCAACTGTTGACTTGGGGAACTGTGGCAGGGTTGAAATGCCCCTGATGGGTTTGTTACTCTGGAGATATCCAGTGACAGATCCAAGTTCGAAAGCTCTCCTGACCGACCCACTGAGCTGTTACTCCTTCTCTACTGACAACGCAATACTTCTTGCTTTCTGTTATACTGGCGGATACGCCTCTCGTGACATCTGGTGCTCAATTTCACAGAACGGTGTCCGGATACTTTTGATTAGAGGGACACTGGTGTCGGAGCGAAGTCGACGTTCTGACTGATTCCCAAGGTGTTCCGCCGGCCGGGGTGGCCGAGCCGTTCTAAGCGCTACAGTCTGAAACCGCGCGACCGCTACGGTCGCAGGTTCGAATCCTGCTTCGGGCATGGATGTGTGTGATGTCCTTAGGTTAGTTAGGTTTAAGTAGTTTTAAGTTCTAGGGGACTGATGACGTTAGCAGTTAAGTCCCATAGTGCTCAGAGCCATTTGAACCATTTTTTTGAACCAAGGTGTTCCAATACATTCAGGTCGATTGGAATTCCTTGTTCTTCTTCATTTCATGGATTAGACTTTTAAGTGTGCTTCGTCGTCAAAAAAATCGCACCATCTTTTGTTAGATCTTCCGAGGCTTCTTCTCCTATATTGTTTGTAATCTGAAGCTTATTTATGGAAGTTTTTTATCATTCATTCTTTATATGTGTTCATAACAGTTGTTAGGGAACTTGTTTATTTTCTCCTGGACTATCTCAGCGTCTAGTTTTTGTCGTCCTATTTCTTTCGTAATACGTAGGCACTTCAGAAAGTAAGCAACACATGTCCTCCAACGCTAAGACCATTAAACGAGAGCCGATCGCCGTGGCCGAGCGGTTCTAGGCGCTATAGTCCGGAGCCACGCGGCTGCTACGGTCGCAGGTTCGAATCCTACCTCGGGCATGGATGAGTGTGATGTCCTTAGGTTAGTCAGGTTTAAGTAGTTGTTAAGTCTAGGGGACTGATGACAACAGATGTTCAGTCCCACAGTACTTAGAGCCATTTGAACCATTGCACGAGAAAAGCGGCGCATTGTCAGGAAATATTACATCTTCCGTGTTCCCTGCAGACACATCACTTCTGCGGCACGGATAATACAGGATCACAGTGCGGTAGTGAATAGCCGTGGGGACTGGAAACGTATTCCAAAGTGATAGTACGCTCGAGAGTACGATTCTGGTATTCAAAATGTCTAAATTATACACAGCTTCACAGTGAAATTTTGATGGTATACGAGGCAAATACAATATCGCGTCGAGACTTAGCGAAATAGTGCTAACAATGTGACCAAGGCCGCACGGACGTGGGTGATGTTGATGGGGAAGGAAGGCCATCGATATCGACCAGAGGCAACAATGTCTAGGCACTCTTTTAGCAACGCTTAAATGACATTAGTGTGTGTGTGTGTGTGTGTGTGTGTGTGTGTGTGTGCGGAGCGGGCGGGTGGAGTTAGAGGAGAGATTTTCTAATGATGAGGATGTTCACACAGCTGTTTTCGAATGGCTCCTTGACCAAGGAGCGGATTTCTGTCGAAAAAAATTGGACAATAGGTAGAACGTTCCAACCATTGTTTACAAAAACTTGGTGTCTATGCTGAAGTAATCGACCTGTGTCTGTACACTGCGGCATTCAATAAAAGTTATTTGGCCTGCCACCATAATGTGTAACCAACTTTCTGAAGTCGCCTCTGCCGGCCGGGGTGGCCGAGCGGTTCTAGGCGCTTCACTCTGGAACCGCGCGACTGTTACGGTCGCAGGTTCGAATCCTGCCTCGGGCATGGATGTGTGTGATGTCCTTAGGTTAGTTAGGTTTAAGTAGTTCTAAGATCTAGGGGACTGATGACCTCAGATGTTAAGTCCCATAGTGCTCAGAGCCATTTGAGCCATTTTGAAGTCGCCTCTTACATTGTGTTCTAACGTAACCTCCTGTTCTTCTTAGAAATTTTATTTCCGCACCATATATTAGAATTACTGCTCCTCCCCCTTTTTTTTCCAACACAGCTTTCGCTGCCATATAAAAGTAGTGAAAGGGCCACAGCTTCATGCAACGTTATTTTTGCTGCATTTCCACCTTCAGCGCGTTATAGATAGTTCCACTATGACCACAGCCCACCAAGGAACCGAGTGGAGGCGCTGCGGGCGTGTGACACGGTAAGGAAAGTGCATAAGCGAAGCAGGAACAAAGGGGGAATCATCGATGGTGCGGACCGCAAATGGGGAAATCCGCTGACGTAGACGAGTTTGACAAGTGGCAAATTTTTATGGCCAGCATCTATGGTGAAACCTTGAGCAGGCGAAAGAGTGTTTGACGTTCTCGCCTCACAGTTACGGCTGATGTGGGCACAGGGTCATCGAATTTGCATTGCGGATCAGCTGAAACCGTTCGTTCAAATGCCAGGTCGATGATCTAGTCCGGATACGGTGTCATCCAGATGAACAGCTACTCTAAACATGCTCCGCGGCCCGGACGCAGGCCGGTGGGGCACTATTATGCTAGGTGGGACATTCGCCTGTGCTTCAGTGAGATATTTGGTAGTAATCGAAGGCACCATGACAGGTGTCCCCAACGGCGATGGCATCTCCCAGTAGGGTAATTGTCAGTGTCACAAAAACAGTTACATGGTGCGGTGAGAAGCATGATAGTCAATTCTCGATGTCTTCCCACCACATTCGCCTGATCTGAACCTGACGGAACAGATCTAGGACACATTGGAGTATCAGGTCCTCGCCCACAATCCACCGGCCCCTAATTTCGTGACCTGCACGTAGACATTTTTTTGCCAAATGCCTCCAGAAACGTACGAAGGACCTGTCGAACGCATACTACACAGAATCGCTGCTATATAAAGTTCGAAAGGTGGAGCAACAGGCTGGTAGGCACGTGACCTTTTATGTTTTGGCTCCTCAATGGATGTTCAAGTCTGACCAGCTTTGTTTTAAGATCTTTATTATTATCGTGTCCAATGTAACAATCTAAATAGCTGAATAATGATACTTGCTCCAATATTAAGTCATCTAAAACAGTTTTTACTTGAGCCTGGATCTCTGCCTTGGAACGCCATTACCTTCGTTTTACCTTACTAAATTTGTACATTACATTCTTTACCTAGGTTACTTAAATGATTCATTGAACGCTGTAGACCGTCTTCTGATTCTTGAAGTAGTAAGGCATAGTCTACAGGTTGTAAAATGTTTTAAACATTGTTTTTTGATACCTCGATATAATTTATTATACTAATTGAGGTAGGTAGGCAATTCCGTTAGTTATTACCTTCCTCGAGTGGTGCCGTTGCGTTGTGACATTAATTGGCGTTTTTGACTCAGTTCACCTTCAGTAAAGGGTAAGGAAAGAAGCCGCCGACGAGGACATATGAGACGGAGCACAAGTTCGACTTTGGGAAGGAAACCAATCGCGACCTTTTCAAAGGAATCGTGCCGAAAATTGACGTTCGCTATGTAGGAAAACCATGCAAATCCCAGTTCTAGATGACCAGACGGGGAATTAAACTTCGGTCTTCTCGAAAGTCGGACCAATGACATGACCACTAGGCTACCTGGATCTATTCGTAGAAAAACACTCCGAATAATGCAGCATGTGTATCTTACTTTGCTCTTCGCTGTCGTTACATTTGATGCACGTAGGATAGATGTATCTCCATCTCACTAAATTGTCTTTGAACATTTCCTGTCCTGCCCACAGCTGTATATTTGTATAGGGCGTAGTGAGGCAATGAGGCGGGATCTGTCGTAGGATGGTGGGGAAGGTTTTTCCTCACGACTCACCTCTTTCCGTTTCAAATGACCTGGTTATTTGCCGTGATGTTTATATGAAGTGTTTACTGTATAGGAGTCTCTGGCATGCGTGTTTTGCAACAGAACATTGGAGTGGATCAATGTTCATGTACATATTGTCCGTTGTTGAATCCTCCACTGCGATCCAGCTACTTTCGTCCAAAAGGTGGTTTGTGCAGAGGTTCAGTATTGCAATTCATGCAGTGCTTCTTGAAAGTAAGCTGCCTGGCAAACACTACTCCCATATATCTTGCGATGTCACGGGTCTGTACTTGGGTTATTTATTTAATCGTGTCCAAGCCATAGACAACCGGTACTTGGGTATTAGGTGGCTTCTGCTGTTCCCATGTACCTAGTGGGAGAACCTCTTGATACAGTGTACCGAAGTAATTGGAGGAAACATCAGTGGCAGTGAACCTATGAATCAGGCCTGGAGTTGTGTTGAGACAGCCAAATGGCGATCAAGACGCGACGCAGGTTCGAGTCCCATTCTGGCACAAATCTTTATTTTTTGTGACAAATTCATAACATTTCAGGTTCCATACCTCTGAACGGTTTTCACTGATATTGTTTCGCGTCATTCTGTCCTCACTGAGTCTAACGCTACGGACTCCATTTCATTTAGCGAATTTAATTCAAAGACGTTTGACGGGTTTCATGTCGGATCTTTGAGCGGATAATTCTGTGACTTGAATTTAGGAGGAGTGTAACATGTATCCCCCACATTAGTTGACAAGGTAATCTGACAGTGGCTCGTTATATGAGTTCTAATTTTCGGTGGCGCATATCCTTAACTTCTTATGCCTGTTATAGAGATGTTGAACTAATTAGATATCCCACAATTCTTTGTGTGATTTCTTGTTGAGAGGAAATATCTCTGCCGTACTGACTCGTTGTGTCTGCATTCTCTGATGTCACATAGGATGTGGGGCATTCTGAGTCTTATTTATTATCTGCGATGAATTACCCTGAAATATTGAGACTGATTTTTTCCATAGATGTTCATTATTCTGCTTGTACAGGGTGGACAGAATAAGACCGGCCTGGAAAACATTTCATGTACCCTAGGATAGACTGCGCACATCTTCCCCTCTCACGGCTGATGATGTAAACTGGGTTGTCTTAAAGTGCATTAAATATTTTCATGGTCAGTTTTATTTTGTCCACTCTATGTGTAAAATATGATCTTTTTCAAAGCAGGCCATACGTCTACTCTTTGCTTTTCGCTGAAAATGCTTTTACGGGCCCGCATTTGATTGAGTGTCCATTGTGATTCACCCGGTTTCCTCATCAAGTTGGTTCCTGCAAAGATTAAATTGTACAATTCATACAGAGCTTCTTAAAACTTGGCTCCAGAACTCCTTCCTAATGGACCAATGGTCAAAGTTTTCAAATCCCATGCCACTACGCGCTACCTTTGGTTAAGGAGACAGAAAAAAAAGTTTAAAGGGCATGAGAAAAGGTCTGTTAAAGCATATATCGTCCTAAAGATTCCTTAGCCACAGGAAAATTTGCAGAGTATTCTGCTTTTTGTGTGCTGTTCTCTGTCGACAATTTTATTTTACTTTTACTTATTTACTTATTTTGATTCATCAGTCTTCTGTCAGGTTATATACAACCCATCATGAATTCCTCTCCCGTGTAAACCTCCTCACCTCAGAGTAGCACCTGCAACCTTCATCTTCAATTATTTTCTGGGTGTATACCAGTCCCCGTCTTCCTGTAAAGTTTGTACCCTCCACAGCACTCTCTAGTACAATGGAAGTTATTCCCTGATGTCTTTACATACATTCTTTCATTCTGTCCCTTCTTCTTGTCAGTATTTTCCATATGTCCCTTCCTTCATTGATTCTTAGGAGAACCTCCTCATTCCTTACCGTATCATGTTATTACAGTTTCTCGTGCTGTCAGTTTGTGTGTGATAGCGAGAGACTGTGCGTCAAGAATATATCATATTTTCTCTTGTAAATATGCTGTGAATCTGCCTTGCAAATTATACTTGCGTCACTTTGATTTCAAACAGGCAGTAATGCGAATTGGAGTTTTCGTTGTTCTTATTGAACAGTTGATATAGTTCATGTTCATTGTGAGAAAGAAACAATGAATGCTTCAGACAGAGATGAATACGCCCAAGAATGTTGCTCCTTTGTTCACGTAGTTTCAGTTAACCATTGTGTGGTTTATTTTGCATTTATCTTTAGTGATGTAGACAGTGGTTTCCAAGTATCTTGGAAGTACCCGAATTGATATGAGAAGAAGCGGGAGACATTATTGTAGATGACTGATGGAGGATTAGAAATATTTTGTCTTGTAGCATCAGGCTTTTCCGTCATGGTTTAGAGAAGAACTATTTTCTTGTTTCTTCCTTGATAGCCTACGTTGTCAAAGCCGACTGTCACTAACATTGCTACTGTATTGTTGTTCTGATAGTCTACTGTGAGCTATTTTCTATTACGCATCGAAGCCTTTGTATTTTGAAAATTGTAGCCTATTTGTTGCTTATTCGATTTTAATTGCTGAAATTTTGGAAGAAGTGAAACTCTTTTTTTTAGTTACACATTGATGATCAAAACATCCTCGGTTTCTAAGAGCAACACATAATGTGAGAGATTATACAGCATACTGAAAAAGTCTACACTGAATAAATGGAACAGGTGTCTGTGCTGTATAAGGTTCACCGTCCTGCAATTCTTTACGCAGCTATTCAGCGTGTGTCTGAACTATACCGACAAACCCGCAGAGGAGATTTAGCGATGTTTGTTAAATAATTTGTTGTCAGGTGTCCCTGGTCTGCAGATGCACGTTGCCGAATGTTACCATTTCCCGATCGCTGATAATCCGTAAGCGTTCTAAGTTTTAATGTTATAGGGTTCGGTCAAACCCCGCAGGCGATGTTGAGGACCATCTTGAAGTGCAGGGTATTATTAAGTCCATGAAACATTTTAAAAAATCGGTGTAAGTAAATGGGTAAAAATAACGTAACAAATGATACAGTATGTGAAAGATACTCTCTGACTTTTTTTATTTCGTCGAATTTGGGAAATTGCGTACTGGGGCGGCATCGACAGTAGTTGCTGAAAATGGGGGGCGAACCAGGCAGAGACAGTATTTTGTGGGTTGGAATTTGCACATTCCCGATCGGTCGTGAGTGTGCAAAGAGCTTCCCGAGACACGTTTCACACCACTAGTTAACAACAGTATAGTGAACTGGTAAAAGAAATTCGAGGGGAATGCGATGCAAAATGTTGGGGCCTACCAGGTGTGTCGGAACAAACGTGGACCACGTGAGGACAAGGTGTTGCCAAGTCCCACAACCTAGTGCGGAAGTGAACATGCCTCTGCCAGAAGTGTGGGAAAACCTTCATAAGCCATTAAAAGGGAAGCCGTACAAGTTGCAACAAAAATTGCGCCTTCTGCAGTTCTGCGTTTATGTACTGAACCATGGTGAAAATGACGACTTGTAGGCAAAGTAATCTTCAATGATGAAGCAATTTTTCATCTATCGGTAAGGTCAGCCGACAAAAGACAACCATATCGAGGACAGAGACTCCATGTGCAACCATCGAATACGGCCGTTATTCTGAGACAGTTAACGTGTTCTGTTCCATGTCCAACAAGACCGTCTATGAAACCATCATCTTCGCTGAAAGAAGTGTCAATGATATCACCTGTCTCTACATGCTGCAGTTGTGCATCATGCCACAATTTGAAACTGATAGCAAGGATTTCATCTTTCAACAAATGTACGAGATTACCTGAATGAAACTTCGCCACGTCGCTGGACATCCCGTGTTGCGAACGCTGGCTTGGCCCAGCCATTCGAGTGGCCGCCACGGGCGCCGTACTGTATCATTCTTCTTGGCAATTTATTTGCACCTATTTCTGGAAATATTTCATGAACTCTGTATTCCCCACACATTTTGGAGTACGGTAGTTGGTCATGATGGACGTTCTCCGTGACCAGCTCTGTCTTCAGGTATGTCGCCGTTAGGCGACGCTCACTTGAACTTTTCTGCTAGGAATGTCGCAACGGCGCAGCTAGGGCACCAAACTGCTGGAATGGTAAAGCATTTAATGCGTTACTGTTCAGCTAGTCCTTATATTTTGAACACCTTCTTTACAATAATACTTACGTGCAGTTTCGAAAAAGATATTCAATAATACTGTACAGTGAATGTGTGGTATTTTGTGGCTACTATTCGTGTAATACATTTTGCAAGTTTTAGTTGTCTCTTCCTGTACACGTGGTATAACTGTTTCCACGACGGAGTGAATGGTAGATTATTTGTAATGTCAAAAACTGTGTACCAGAACCACTGTCTACGATTTGAACATCAGGCTATTTCGCCATGAGCTGTTGGAGACGATTAGTTGCTTATATGAAAGCATTTAGCGTACTCAACTAAGAAAACTCCCACACTTCATTGGCGAGGCTCGCATTGCTCTGTAAAAGTCGTGGACTAACTTGCTCAACGGAAAAAAGTCGTTCCCACCATATGTTCGCGTTTAACCTGATGTTCCTATAAAGTGACCAGTTAAAGTAATGCAATGGACCTCCTGTGTATGTTGTAACAAGATAGTCGAACTAAAATTCCTTAACATGACGGTGATCGAAATGACACGTTGCTTTTTGCAAGCGGAATGTGGAGGGTCCATTACTAGTGACAATGTGTTCTCCCGACGCAAAATGGATGGTCGCTAATGGATATTGGTTATATGAAATCTTAGTGGTAACTTTCATCTACTTTGTGTGTTTACCAATAACGGTCTGCACTATGAGTTTTACGACACTGCACTGATCAGTAAGTAGCATGCACGTATGTAGTTTGTGAATATGCATAGATTTATGATGTAACTGCTGTTGTGGGCGATGTCGGGGTACGTGCCGGAAACATGGTCTTTCTCGTTTACAGCCAACATTTTTGCGACATAGTTTCGTCACTGACGTCGGCGTAGTGGGCTGTTACGAGGCCAAGATTTTGAAATGTTCATAAAGCTGTCGTTCGGTACCTGGATGGTCGTAAGAACAGAGAAAGTGATGTCCGCAAGGCATGTCCGGCGCGTGACCGTCGACATACGTGGCACATCATCCTCAGACCGCTGGTCGGTACTACTGGTCGTGAAGTCGTACCGTCAGCTGTTTTTGAAGGCACACTAGACGTCCAGCCTCGCTGTTCAGCGAAGAGGTAGGAATTACATAACGCGGGGCTTCTTAGCGAGTCTAATTACACAATACAATTGCCACTGTTAACTGGTCAGAAATGTCTTTCGCTTAATACAGTCATTTGGGACACGTATGGTAATCATACTCCCAACTATCAAGGAATTTATATAGTTCCTTCATTTTATTGGGGAAAGCTTAAGAAAGCAAAATTCCACTGACGTACTTGGTTTGCGTCCACACAACAAATAGTCATACAGCAGATATGGAATGTTCTTATTACACGCGTGACGCATACAGCAGATGAAGAAGCTGCACTGTGCAGTTCGTGTGGACGTTACCCAAATGCGAATATCTCAGTGGAAGTTTGCTTTGACAAGCACTTCCCATGCAGGTCTAGTTTGAAAAAGAACGCCTGCGTTCAAAACTACACATCAGTTAATTTATACGCGCAACCGTGACATAAAATTAAATGAAAAATTATGAAGGAATTGCCTAGATTCTTCTATTTCTGCGTTATGATCCGCCTTGTCCATACATCGCAGTTTTTCTTATTGAATGAAACGTATACACGTAGTTTTATCTGCCTAGCAACATGTACGCATAAAATTTTGTGTGTAAATGTACTCCAGGTAGGATAAGAGTGTAGGATATAAAATGTAAAGTAGCATTTTTTAAGGAAAACGTTGTGTAAACAACGGCTGAACAAGTCAATCGTCACTGTAGTCTAAGGATTACTATTTCTTGTTAGCGTGAAAACTGAAAGAAAAAGAAAAACCTCTGGCCGTGAAGTGATAAAACATACTGCGCTTGTAAGCAATAAAAAATAAATTCTCCTTGTAAGCAGTCAAAATGTTATGTTATTTTGAGAAGGCAGGTAAGCACTAATTACACAACCATAGTCCTAGTTTGAATAGAAAACAAAAAAAAAACAAAAAGAAAAAAAACACCTGACAAGTGCGAGCGGGACTCGCTGTCTGACTGTTCCGTACAGAATTATGTAAATAGATTTGCCAGAAGCAGTCCGAAAAGTAGTAAGAGCGTTGCAGGATGGACTGTGCTGAGAAATAATTGTTAAGAAAAGAGTCCGATACGTTGCGCCGTTTCCGAATTAATTAGCATTGAAGTTAGCCAATGAGGCCGTTGGGTGCGCAAATTCAGGCAGCGCACCAGATGCAACTAGTATCTGTTGTTCTCACAGCGTAGGTGGTAGCGAACGAGAATGCTCAACCTTTGGCTATTGTTCGATCCTTACTACCGTCACTTGTCCAATTTTTGCGTCGCTCTCTCGTTCGGTTTTGGGAAACCAAACGAGGAACATGTTTGGCGACAACGTCTTTTGTCGGGGTGCTTGAATTTTCGCGCGCAACGACGTGATTGGCTAGCTTATCGTATCGAATTTGTTTGGGAACAGTTATTTCTCAGCACAACCTGCCGTGCAACACCCTTACAAGCTTTTCAGACTGTTTCTGACCACCCTGTGGTTCATCTATAGATTTTAACGACTGATTGGCAAGTATCAAAATACGTGGTATAAACGGCCGTATATTTTGACTGCATTGATATAGAAGCTTAAATTTTGTACACTGCCAATGGACCGACCCCTTAGGTCTTGACATAAATTTCAAGTTGTACCTCTAGCCGTTCCTGAGAAAGAGGGCTCTTAACAGACGGACAACAAAGTGATTCCTTAAGGAACTCGTTTTTACCGACTGAGGTGCGGAACCCTAACAATATTCATAGTTTACATGTTATTTTATCTACGTGAACTCCGCCGCCGTTAGTGATTGTTGGTGAGTAACACGATTTGATGGCTGCGTTATTCGCCAACATAGCTTAGTCAGATCTGTACTTTACATATGTTCAGAAATACTCCCTTGTGCAAGGGATGCAATATAAATTACTTTTAAATGTCTTGCTACAATCGTGAGATATCTTCAAAACAGAAATGATCAACAACCTTTGTATAATAAACAGATCAGCCTGTGATGCAGGGTATTCATGAGTTAAACTCTCTTTAAAGTCCTGGCCTTGTAAACAATTGTCTGTTAAAAGCTGTCGCTTTCGTGATTTTCCATAATACTAAATGTAGGGCATTTCAGAGCCTGTTCCACGAAAGGTCAGTCACAAACGAAGGTCTAGATTTGTTGAACGAACACATTATTTTAATTACTTCGTCTATGCAACAGCTGAAAATGCGTATTTATTTTAGGATTCCCCTAACTGAACTAGCTTACGTAATGGTACTCTTTTAACAGACACCATGGATGCAGAAATGACGACATTCTTTTTAAGCATGTTATTTATGATTATATACATATTCAAGCCCGTACATTTCTGAGAGTGGATAATAACAAATACACACAACATATGTTTCGTTAAAGGCATGTCTGGCTACACTTTTAACAGGCTTTGAAAGTTTCTGGCCTGAGCGTTTTTACGTGCGTGATAGCTTCGCAACAGTGATCCTTCATCTGTCAGGCATGGCAGAATGCCGTGAAAGCTATAATTAATTCGGCCAATGACTGTGTTCTGGTAACAGTTTGAATAATGTTCGCAACCTCTTGACATGCCTTCAAAGAAAGAAAATCGGTAGACGTCGGACAGGTGAAAGTGTCGAACATGTAACAAGCGTCGCTGGACCTATCCATTGTCAGTGAGCTGAAACGATTTGTGGCCCTTACATGATCCAGATTCTCATAAGTAACGGCTGATGTGATATAGCGAAGACTTAGAAACAGGATAATTGCATCTGATGACCACGAAGCACTGCGTACCGTGACCAGTTTTTCTCGCATGTGCCTACAACTCAAGAACGTCAGGTCGCAAAGTACCGGATAGTTATAACTAAAGTGCGGCTGTTCACGGAGGCTCATTGTGGGCTCTAATTATTGGATGGCAGCGAAACTTAGTAGCTACACTGATGAGCCAAAACATTATGATCACCTGCGTAACAGCTTGTTTGTCAAATGGTTCAACTGGCTCTGAGCACTATGGGACTTAACGTCTGAGGTCATCAGTCCCCTAGAACTTAGAACTACTTAAACCTAACTAACCTAAGGACATCACAATCATCCATGCCCCAGGGAGGATTCGAAACTGCGACCGTAGCAGCAGCGCGGTTCCAGACTGAAGCGCCTAGAACCACACGGCCAAATCGGCCGGCGCTTGTTTGTCCTTCCTTGGAACGAAACACATCACTGATTCTGCGTATCAGGGATCCGACAGTTTTTGGTATATTTATGGAAGAATGTGGCATTAGATGTCTACGCACAGGTCATGTAATTCGCATAAATGTCGGGCCGCTGATTTGGGTAGGCGGTGATGGCGTCCGATAGAGGCTCAGATGGCTTCCATAGGATTTACATTAGGCGAATTTAGTCGCCGAGACACCAACGGTTCACTGTAATGCTTCTCATACCACTGTAACACGGTTCGGTCTCCGAGACACGGACAATTACACTGCTGAAAGACGACTTCGCTGTCGGGAAAGACATCAAGCATGGAGGGATGCAGGTGGTTCGTAGGCTCGGCGTGTCTTCGTTTACTACATGCAAGCGCAGGAGAATGTCTCCCTGTCTCCCATAGCGTAATACTGCGCCCGCCAGTCCGCGTCCGTGGCGCGCTGCACGTTTCGAGCCGCCGTTCAGCCCGATGACGGCGTTTGTGGATACGACCAGCGACCAAGCGTAGAAAAAATGTGATTCACCCGAAGAGCCGACACGTTTCCATTGATTGACGATCGAATCCCGATGATCCCGTTCCCACTGCAATTGTAACTGACGATGTCGTTGGGTCAACATGTAAACACGTAGGGGTGGTCTCTTGCGGAGCTCTATGTTCTACAATGTACGGTGAACGGCGTGCTGCGAAACATTTGTGCGTCCACCAGCATTGTGCTCTTTCGGCCGAGATGCCACGGATCGCGACCTATCCTTCTTTACAGAGCAGACAAGCTTCCGAACCCCACGTTCTGTGAAGAGTTGTGGACGTCCAATCGTTTAGCGCCTATTGGTCAGTTGTCAACTACCTCTTTTCGTAGACGCTTAAGACAACTGCACGTCAACATTCGACCAACTGCGCCGTTTTTGAGATACTCGTTTACAAACTCTGTGTGATAATAATCTGCCCTTTGTCGAAGTCGCTTATCTCAATGAATTTCCTCACTTGCGGCCATATCTGCTCCGCTCACATACTTTTGTTACCGCGTCACGCGCCTGCAACGCCACTAAGGCGGTGGACAGTGATCATAATGTTTTGGCTTATCAGTGTAGATGACGCATTAATGCGGAACCGATTTACGCTGGAAAAAATTGTTCCAGTTGTGGCCACCAGGTGCAAATCTGGCACTGTACACTGTTTGTGTGACTGTATGACATCGTGTGCTTTCATCTGAGAAGCCACAACGTGGGTGAACAGTGTGGCTATCGAGAAGAGAGACCGTGCGGTGTTAGTGAAACTGCTTTATGTGAACGGCAGCAATCACCGGAACTGCTGTGAACAAATGTTACTCAATGTCGTTTCACGGATACAGCATCTCGTCGACGTCTCATATTGAACAAATTGTTTGAGCGGGGTTTAATAATAAAATCAACATTATGCCTTTCTCATTTATTTGACCTTTTTTGCCCACGTCCCGTTCCTAATCGATTACATACGGCAACATTTCTATACATCTTTCTTGCATTGACCGCCTTCCTGGGAGGCAAAAATGGATCTAATTTTTTCCACCACAAATCGGTTTCGCATTAACGCATTAGAATATCTACCAAGTTTCGCTGCAATACGATAGTTACAGCTCTCACTGGACCTATGTGAGTCGGTGCACTTCAATTACAACCACTCGGTGTATGTTCCTTAATGAGAAATACGTGTAGTTCTTCGTGTAAGACGTGTCATCTCTCAGATTTGTCTGTGAACTCATTATTTTGGCTATGTGCCAGAAATCCAGCCTTCAAAATGTCCTGAATAAAATAGTTGAATTATTTGATCTCCTAGCGGTTCTAGGCGCGCAGTCCGGAACCGCGCGACTGCTACGGTCGCAGGTTCGAATTCTGCCTCGGGCATGGATGTGTGTGATGTCCTTAGGTTAGTTAGGTTTAAGTAACTCTAAGTTCTAGGGGACTGATGACCACAGATGTTAAGTCCCATAGTGATCAGAGCCATTTGAACCATTGAACCATTTGATCTCCGAATTATCTTTGTCTTTCATTGACGTAGTGACTTGCGACTTTTCTTTTCTCCACACTTCCTTCCATGCAGATGATTTTGAAAAATTGTTCCCATTCAGAAATGTCGTAGTCGGTAACTGTTTTGTTTGCAGTTTCTTTTAATAGTGGATTGATGTCTGCACGGGAGTCAGAGTACAAAAGCAGAATCTTGGGGTCGATTGCTGATCCTGGGATTTTTCTTGCTGTTCACTTGACGTCCTCGTATGCAAGTGCTTCGTGAAGAGATCTAGCAGTACCGCGTTTCAGATACGACATTAAACTGTGCTACCCGTAAGAACTGGTAAGGTTCTATCGATCTCACGCCAGATGTAAACAAGTTGTAAAAGGTAAATAGAAGTGATTAATATTTGTGGACAACACCATACGTTGTGAATGTGTCGATAAATTATTTACATTCTTGTGTTTGGTTTTAAATCTATGTCTTATCTGCACCAGACTGCCGCACTTAACAATATTAAACATGTTTCCAATGGTTTTGAACATATTTGTTAGACTGGTACGGTTACCAGTAGCGTGGTAATGAACAAAATGGGATGCAGAAAAGGATTTCAGCCAACATAGTACAGTCCTGCGAGAAGCAGCTGCACAGTTTGGAAAAGTGTCTGTTTGGAACAAGCTACAGCACGGATAAATCAAAAACAACGTGGCTTGTTTCTTGCGCAGGGACAACGGATGAAGCACCTTCGAGGAGAGGCAATTGGATTACATCTATTTTTTTCCTGTAACCCTAGAACATTAAAGGGGAAAGATTGCTAAATTGCTACTAAATCATCGTAAATTTTACTACTACAAATTTTATTCAAATGAACTCATAATCTATAGGTTATGCATTAGTTAATTACAGTTATTAGATCTCTATGGTTTGTTACATACCAAATTAGGTACCACGTATCCTGTTTTATACCCTACTACAATCGTAAATTTTTCGAACGTTTAGTAATCTAGCTTAAATAACTCTTAGTTGACTACTAATTTCATGTATGCTTGTTGAAAGGGCATTCACTCGTGAAGAAATCACAGACAACCGCGTCTCACAAGTAGCTCTATGGAAATACACACGTCACTCCGTCAGCGCTTCTCTTTGAATGTATGGCGTTGTCTGACTGAAGATCAGTTAATTGGCTGTGGTGGCTGGTTGATTTGGGGACGTGAACCAAACAGCGAGGTCATCGATCCCATTGGATTAGGGAAGGATGGGAAAGAAAGTCGACCGTGCCCTTTCAAAGAATCCATCCTGGCATTTGCCTTAAGCGATTTAGGGAAATCATGGAAAACCTAAATCCGGATGGCCGGTCGCGAGTTTATTGTGCTAACTACAGCGCCTCCGCGTTCGGTAACTGTTTCTACTTTCTTACCGAACCACCCGGTAGGAATCAGCTCTTTTGGGTATGTTATAGAACGAGATTATTCTAGAATTGGAAGAGCTTCATTTTGCGACAAGAATGGGCAACTTTTTTTAGTCTGTCACTATATTTCCGCGTGTGGTGCAGACTGCAAACGGGAAGCTAAAAGTAAAACCAAGATATCAGTTGGACGTTGTCACTGTGAATTTCCTCGTTGCCATATAAAAGTGTCAAGGTGAGTGGGAAAGTATTGCACAAACAATGGCGTTACGTAGAGTTGTAAAACTACCATATGCTGCTGTAAACTACCATCAGTAAGCCTATAGTACGGTAGTTTTCCAAGTATCTTTATTCAGTTAAGATTGGGGACTCGCATTCGGGAGGACGACGGTTCAACCCCACGACCGGCCATCCTGATTTAGGTTTTCCGTGATTTCCCTAAATCAGTTCAGGCAAATGCCGCGATAGTTCCTTTGACAGGGCACGGCCGACTTCGTTCCCCATCCTTCCGTAATCCGATGCGACCGATGATCTCGCTGTTTGGTCCCTTCCCCTAAACCAACCAACCAATCAGTTAAGATTGTGTCCACGTTACCTGTAAGTTGGATGTGTTGCATTGGTTTCTTTTCAGATGGTCCGTGCACGCAAAGGGAAAAAGCCAAGTGCGCCATGGTCCGAGGAAGACATCAAACAAACAGTAACAAGTGCTGTAGGTAGCTCCACCTGGATAAAGTGCCAACAATGTGCTACATGGTTTCACGAAGGGATCATTACAGACCACAGACAAAAGAAGAAGTGGATAAAATAGGGTCTGCTGCAAAAAAGAAAAGAGCGAGCTACAGCGATAGGCTGAGAGTTCTAGACTATGTGGAAGATGGCAGGACACTTTTTAAAGTATGGAATTTTGCCCCAACATGTCTGAGGAACCCAAGGAAGGCATTTACAGCAACAGCAACTATAACTGTCCAGAAACAACTAAGTGTCAACCGCATTCTCCCGAATCTCAGCAACCATCGGGACCACCTCTTTTAGCCACATCCGAACGTCCTCCGACCAAAAAGAAGAAGGAAAGAGTGCCATTCTCAAGTATTTAAATGAGATCAAGGAAGATAGACTCCGCTTTCCAAATTGTCTGGAAGAGTTGTCGAAATCACCACTAAAAGAGGATGAAGTATAGATATGTTCTTCAAACCCATGACAACGACCGTGACAAAAATTCGGCCAGATACCATTCCTCAGACCGAGACTGGAGTTTTCCGAATCGTCACGGGGATGGGAGCGTTAAATGAACAGCGTCATACCGTTCTAGTTCACCGACTATGTACGATAATGAAAAGTATTCGTCCCTGCAGCACTCGCCAGCTTCGTTCCCCAGATTGACCACTGACACACCTGCAACAGCTCGTACTGAACTTACTCAAACAAGTGACTGTTGTCACTCAAGCACTCGGGTTTTCACTAAATGGCCTTATTGATGAGTGGTACTAATACGTCATATATTACGGTTGTATAAGTTCCATACTTTATTTGCTGTATAAAACAGAGTGAAATTTAGGTAAATTGTTTTGTGGCTGTATGTAGCAAACGTTTTTGTTGTGTGTTATAGACCTGTAAAACTTTTATATTTTTGTTGAATTTCTTCCAAATAGTAAAAATTATTACATAACAACAATACGATAACTGCTTTCGTACACTGTACGAGAGGCGTTCAGTAAGTAGTGCAACACATTTTGTTTTTCGAGCAGTTTCGGTTGGAAAAATGCGGAACTTGCTGTGGGACATCGTGGAATATTCCCGCTATAGCCCTTATAGTTCAGTGAAATTCCGATAGATAACGGCGCTATAAGAAGCCTTTAAAATAGTGTCTGAAACGAAGATGTGTTCCAAGCAGAGAGTTGTTATTGAATTTCTTTTCAGCATCGCAGATATTCATGGGCGCTTGCAGCCTGTCTGTGGAGATTTGGCAGTGAACAATAGCGCGGTGAGACGTTGGCGAGGCGTCTGTCATCATTGGACTCTCTTCTCTCATCTACCCTACAGCCAGGTTCTTGCACCTTCTGACTTCTATGCACTCCGCTGGAAGCAGTACGTGGATCATGGGGAGCTCATTGATGCAGCAAGACGTTGGATCTGACGTCGACTAGCAGAGTGGTTATGTTATGTTAACCGGAGACCTAGAAACGACGGAGAGGCCCCGTCCCCGCCGCAGCCGCAGTGGTCCGCAATCCCACGACGACTACCGCAGTCCACTTCACCCCTCCGCCGC
Organism: Schistocerca nitens; assembly: GCF_023898315.1. NCBI lineage: Eukaryota > Metazoa > Arthropoda > Insecta > Orthoptera > Acrididae > Schistocerca > Schistocerca nitens. Next base: position 676,710,130 of record NC_064615.1, on the reverse strand, counting down.
CCCACACCGAATCCAGGGTTATGGTGCGGTTCGGCCTCCGGTGGACCCCTCGGGGAACGTCTGACATCAGACGAGTGTAATCTCTATGTTTGCGTGGTAGAGTAATGGTGGTGTACGCGTACGTGGAGAACTTGTTTGCGCAGCAATCGCCGACATAGTGTAAGTAGGCTGTTTAGGTTTTTTTATTGGTAACGCCACCTCTGTATGAAAATCACTGGCTGTGCTGTGTGCAGTCTGTGGCTGCTTTGCATTGTTGTAATACTCGCCATTGTAGTGCTAGGCAGCTGGCTGTGAACAGCGCGTAGCGTTGGCAGTTGGAGGTGAGCCGCCAGCAGAGGTGGATGTGGGGAGAGAGATGGCGGAGTTTTGTAATTTGTCATGAACTGCTATATATATTATGACTATTAAGGTAAATACAGTGTTTGTTCTCTATTAATATCTTTCATTTGCTAACTATCCCTATCAGTGGTTAGTGCCTTCCATAGTTTGAATCTTTTATTTAGCTGGCAGTAGTGGCGCTTGCTGTATTGCAGTAGCTTGAGTAGCGAAGATTTTTGTGAGGTAAGTGATTTGTGAAAGGTATAGTTTAATGTTAGTCAGGGCCATTCTTTTGTAGGGATTATTGAAAGTCAGATTGCGTTGCGCTAACAAAATATTGTGTGTCAGTTTAAGCACAGTCCTGTAAAATTGTTCAAAGGGGACGTTTCATATGTCGACCCTTAGCCGAGGATACCTCACTGGAATCTACTGATTTTTTTATTGTAGTTTGTTTAATTAGTGTAGCTTTTGTTTATTGCTAGCGCGTAATTGTAGAGAAAATCTCCTTTGTAGTTGCAGTCTTTCATTGTTGTACAGTAAAACAGTTGTGGCATGCATGTAGATTTGCACCAAGTATTTCGCAGCTGCAATTAACTAGATATTATTTTCAGTGTTATGTTAATGTATTCTCTTATTTTTGCTCTTCAAATTGTGTTTTTCTGTGTTGTCGTGTGAAATACTGTGACAATAATGGCGTGTGAAAAACGTAACACTAGGCTCCAAAGTAAATTGAGAAATGACAGCGAAGACGAAAGCAGTATGTTAGTGCCGCAGAGTAATGAATTAACTAATGTTCAAAGTAGTAATTTGGTAATTGCGCATGGGGAAATGGAGCGGGTTGCAAACAATGGCGTGGACAGTGAAACAATTAGTGAAGAGGGAAGCATTATCGATCGATCGGTCGGCAACAGCTCGCCTCAGGAATCCGAAATGACAGGACACAATTTTGCAAATACTGTAGATTCAGGTTTTGCGTCCTCACCGTTTTCTCAAATGAGTCAGGACACATTTTCCGCTTGTCAAAACGTGAATGTTGCCAGTGCAAATTCACTGCCGAAAAGCACTGAGGAACATGTTTCAGACACCAGTGCATTGTTATTACAATTAATGCAACAAATTGGGCAAAAGCTTGAAAAGTTAGACACAATGGAACAAAATCAGAGACAAACACAGCAACAGTTAGACACAATGGAACAACACCAGAGACAAACACAGCAACAGTTAGACACAATGGAACAAAATCAGAGACAAACACAGCAAAAGCTTCAAAAGTTAGACACCACACTTGAACAAACACGTGAAGATTTAACTAGTGAGCTACATAACATTGAATCGAAATGTCAAAAAGTCTGTAATGACGTAAAAACACAAATTTGTGAGCATTTTCAACCCATTTTTTCGCGGCATGAAAATGCATTACAGAACCACGAAGCAGCCATAAGAGAACTGCAAACCATTGTTCATGAAAATCACGACACCTTGCAAGCTCAAATTGACTCAGTTGCATCTACCGATTCGGTTACGCAACTTGCAAAAACTCAGGAAAACTTAAAGGACACAGTAGATACTCTGAAACTTGGTTCAGAAAAACACACTGAGGAAATAAGTACACTATCGGAGAAAGTAGCCGAACTTTCGGATCAGTTCACTAACTTATCTACAAAGGTAGATGAGGATCTGAATGACACAAGACATGTAGCCATCACTGACACAGAAGAGTATGAACAAATTAAGAAATTCAAACAAAATCAGAATCAAATTAATACGCAATACAAAAGAGAAATCCGGGAAGTACAAGATCAGTTGGCGCAAGTAATACAAAAATTTCATATTTCAGAGGACACTCGCGCTCCAACACGGGAAGAGGGACTTAGAAATACGGAACACCCACAAAATAATAACACAGGACACTTCGGAAATTATGAAAGAAATTGGCAAGGTACACCGAATTATGAGATGGAACCGCCGAAACGACGTAACAATGACCGCTATGCGACTCGCCGACATGATGATTTTGACTATAAGCTGTTCATTACTACACGTAAATTCAAAACATTTAAGAATTCTGCCAACGACATTCATCCACAAGCGTGGCTCCATCAATTCTCTCATTGTTTTCCTCCCAACTGGTCATTGGAGCACAGGTTAGAATTTATGTGTGGCTACTTGGAGAATGAACCAGCTGTAAGAATGCGATCGGTCATTCACGATTGTCACAGTGAAGGAGATTTTTATCATGCCTTTCTCTCAGCATATTGGTCGCAAGCCACACAAGACCGAGTAAAACAAAGCATCATAATGATGAATCATTTCGAACAATCTGAATTTTCCAGTCTTGTGAAATATTTTGAAGACATGTTGCACAAGAATCAGTACCTGTCAAACCCATACAGCCCCTCAGAACTCATCCGCATTTGCTTAATAAAATTGCCTGAACATTTACGACATATTATTTTGGCAGGACGTTGCAAAGACGACATTGAAGCTTTTCAGGGACTCCTACAAGAATTAGAAATTGACACAGACAGTCGCAGGATGCGAAAACAGGAAAACAATCACTACAGGTCACATACGTCACAATTCCGTGACGACAGAAACAATAACTGGACACGACAAGGCTATTCTTACAACGCAAATCGTGACCAAAACAGACACCACCCATATGACAAACACTGGCAGAGTAATAGTTACAGGGAAAGATCGCATTTCCGAAGTAATGAATATGACAGAGACAATCATAGAAACAGACAATATGGTAACCAGAACTATTATTATCACGGGAGACAGAATAACTTCAGACGCAACGGTCCACCGTGCAATGAAAATTCAGGGAGAAATTCTCCACCACTTGACCGACAAGAAAGAAACTATGGAATCTACCGACATGACGACAGACGATATGATCGTAACAGCAGACCTGAATTGCATCAGAACTGGCGGGATTTAAACAGGGCAGGGCCCTCTCGGCAAGGCGAATTTGTAGAAGTTAGGTCTCCTAATCCCAGTAACGACGCGCGCCAACAAAGAAACAGACAATGACTCGCACCGGAGGCAGCCGCGTGCGCCCGCTGGCTCCGAGAAAAATAACATAAGACGCTAGCCTTGAGAAAAATTTTAGCATTCTTTACCGATGTATACAACATGATAATTGCTTTGAAGTTGAAACTCTGCGTACTAGGAAGAGTAAAGGTTTACACCACATTTCACATGTAAAACCGTTTATTGAGAGATAATTGTTTTTTTTTTTTAATTTAGTCTTTACTATAAAATTTTTCACTTTACGTTACTAGTACTCTTTGTCACACTTAGAAACTGTTAACAAGTAACTATGTTTTAAAATAAACTAGCCAGTCTATAACCTAGGGAACATATTTAAACAGAAATTACGAATGCATTGTTATTGTGAACAGACGACACAGTGTTATTGTGTGTGTGCATTCTTGCTTGTTTGTTGCACGATTACGTAACGACTATAAGGCTCACATACTCAGAACATTTACCAGTACTGCTAATGAGATTTTAATGCAAAATTTTGGTTCATTTGAAAATACATTCTGAATTTAAAGTACTTGCTGTGGAATTAATGATGACTTAGCATTTGGTTTCTTTGACAGATACACGATTATATCACGACGCTACTAATGAGTGACAATTTACAATGTTGTTTTTGCGGTGTATCTGTTTTATATCCGCACATTTTTTCTGAATTCTTCTGGAAAGCAAAACATGTTTTAGTAGTAAGCTACAATGTGAGGGCCTTTTTCGTAGCATAACAATACTTTACAGTATAGTACTTTCCTGATCACAGTAAAGTACGTAATAACTACGATATCAATACACACAGCATTTCACTTTCGTTTATGATGGGGTAAGTACATTGACTTCTGCAGAACTTAGCTTTCGGAGGACGATAATTACGACACTTCCACAGAATTATCTTACAGCAAGACGCACAGTTTAGCGCTACAGTACACGTATTTGAGTGATTAATTTCGCACTTAAAACATTTTTTTTAAGATATTTGAAGTACAATGATACAAGGGTTTTCCGTGAAATATTTCATTCCATTGCTGTAATCTGTAACACCTGAGAGTATAATTACATTAATCCTCAGGGGGGTACACGCCTACTTTGTGTACCATGTGTTTGGCACGCACAAGGAGCCCTAGCTAATATGGTATTTGCTTATACAACTTTACACATCGGTACCATATTTCTCTAACACACAAATTACACAGCTATCTGATCATTTAACTGAGAGATAAACATTTTTTTTGCTGCATTAGTGACAGATGTTTACGTAATTACACAGTTGAATAATTTCACACTTATGAAATTGTATTTTGTCAGTACTTTGTGAACTGTTCATATGTTTTTGGAGCCATTGTGGTAGTATGAGAGCTTTGAATGATGTATTTGGTATGGGATCATGATTTTTAAAGTACGTTTGAGGTTGATGACACTATTGAAATGAGCAGAGAATTTTTTTAGGTTTTGAAACTATTGGAGGAAGCTACGACGATTTTGAGAGTTGACTGAGGTGTTATGATGTTATTTTTACGACGACTATGTGTATTATGCTGTTGCGGTATGTTTATGATCAATAAGATGATGCTATATAAGGAATATGATTACGTGTTTATATGTATATGAATAATGAATAGAAGGTAGGGACTCTGACTGGTGAAAAAGGATGTTGTAAACCGAGAATCGTACTTTAAGAGTTATGAAATGTGTGTAAGTGCGTGAATGTATCACAATGCTGGCGAAAATTTTTTGGACACTGTTATATTCATACGATTTTGTTTCTACAGATTTGTAACGCAAATTCTTGACCTATGAAATTTTTATATGAGACTGTCACTGTAGCGAAAACTGCTGTCGTAAATATTTCATTAAGAAAGGTAAGTGACCGTGAAGTAATTCGTTGTGAGCGGCCAGGTGTGTCAGACGCCTGGAGAAAAAAGCCATTATTGCGAGCCCTTTTCAGCGGCACAGGTAGAAAAAAAAAGGGAGGCCATTATCCTCGCTATTGACGTTCCTTTCTAGAGAGCATCGCAAAAACGACACGGTCGAACTTGAAAACATATGTTGACACTGTGGAGCTCTTAATTTATGATATTTACAGAAATGCCTAATGAAATGATGAGAAATATTTTTACATCTGCACACCTGATTATGACAAGCGTCTTTCTACGAGAGTTGAGAGAATGTCTACTAACTTATGAAATATCACATGACTATTGAATGATATTTTTATGCTTTGGTTTGCGTAATTGCTTATTTCATTTGATATCTAGTTTCTAGCTGCACTGCAGCATTGGTTAAAATAAAATTTTATAGATGTACTAATATAAATATTTTCTGTCTACAGATCGAGTAAATAATAATTTTTTCAAAAAAAATGAGGGAGCACAAAAAGACATTTACCTTCACAGGAACTGCAATCATAGTTTTCTTTTCAAGTACTTGTCAATTTCTTTTGTAGAATAAATTGTGATGCATCACTCTAGTGTTAAGATGTGACATAGGTATTAGACATGGCCATTTTTAGTGTAATACTTTTTCTGCTTGAACTTTGTCATGTTTAGGTATAAGTTATGCTGTTTGCCAGGCATAGTGCTACTGAATTTTAATTTGTGTTACTCTGCTAAGCCAGATTTATTTTTCTTGTTTGCTGCACATTGCCTTATATTAGTCATAATATTGCAATTGCTTCGCTAATTTCTAAAATGCTGCTTCCTTTGCAAATCTGCACTTTTTTGTCATTGCTGTTTGCGTTAATTGTTTTATGTGCTGCTGCATTGCCTCGTCCCTTAGTTTAGAATCTGAGCTCAGTAGATTTAAGTTAGCTTAAGAGGGGGTAGACTATATAAGAAACTAACTATGATGAATTGGAAGCAATGCATTGACAAGGTATATAAAAAAAGATTTGGGCCAAAATGAGTATTGTACAATGAGAAATAATTATTTTGAAAGAAATATGAATAGAATACAGGAAGGAGGTTTAGATAGGACTTTTTGGCAATGATGATGAATGAAGGGAGATCTCCAAGAAGTAAAGAAAGTTTTGTTTGCAAAATACTGCAGTAAAACAAACCCTGTCCTTTCCTTGTGTTATTCTGCTATGTGTTTGTGTACCCTTGTGTATTTGTTTTCTTCCTGTCTCTGTGTAGTTTCATAGAATTTTTTCTTCTTCTAATACTAAGCTACATTCACTATGATGAGGAATACTGTTATCCTCAAATATAATTGGCATTAATAATATGTTATTTTCTTTGTAAAGATGTTTAGACATTATTTATTCTGTTCTGTTTTAATGCTCATGTGTGAAGTTGATGTTTCAAAATTTATTCTGATCTTTTATGTATCTACTTATCTCATAATTCCTGTAACAATGATGTATATGTTTATTTCTATCATGTTGTAAAGCCCATATTACTACAAATGTTATCTGTATTGTTATGTTCTTGAATGATGTGTTTTGTACCTTTGTTATTGTGTTCTTATGTTATAAAATTGTACTTGTCACCAGTTCATCATATTATTAACTTGTAAGTTACATTTCACTGCACACATTTCTGTTGGTCATAGTATATGGACAATATGTGAGAAGTAGGGACTGTTAGTGTTTGCACGTGTGTTAATAATTCAGCAAGGGACTGGATAACACCATTGCTGGTTCTAAGGACAATTCCAAAAACTTTGTGAGTGCACAAGTGGTGGTTTATGGACTTGCTATATTGTCCGCAAGACTCTTCGATGGTGATTGTGCACCTGCACAGTCGCAACAGATGGCTGCTGGCTATCTCTACAAGGACTACAGTGGGTCTACACCTCTGGTGATCCACCAATACCATTATTTCTACAAGGACTGCAGTGGGTCTGCACCCCTGGTGGCCCACCAATACCACAATCTCTACAAGGACTACAGTGGGTCTACACCTTTGCTGACTCACCAGTACCATTATCTCTACAAGGACTACAGTGGGTCTACATCTTTGATGATCCATCAATACCATTATTTCTACAAGGACTGCAGTGGGTCTGCACCTCTGGTGGCCCACCAATACCGTAATCTCTACCAGGACTACAGTGTCTCTGCTCTGTGATGACCTACCCACCAATACTCTTCAAAACTTCGGCTGACTCTGCTGTGGGTTTACTCTGTTGTGGCCCATTACCTGTCTGCATGTCGAGTCAGCACTGTCTTTCCGTTGGAAGGACAACACTACTTCTTCAAGACTGCATGGAAATCCACTACGTCTGTGTGCATTGTCTTTTACTGCTCAGACTTTGAGGAAAACACGGCAATTTTAATGTGATCAACGATCAGGACTGTCTTTATGGACTGTGAGAAAATTTTAGCTTTTGACCAACATTGTATCAATAAGTGTGTGCATTTGATTTCTTTGTTATTGTATTTACGATTATGAAAAATTTTAACAAATATGTATTGCCCAGTGCCCAACACAATTTGTAAACTTTTTTTTGGGGAGCATGGGGGCTATGTAAGTAGGCTGTTTAGGTTTTTTAATTGGTAACGCCACCTCTGTATGAAAATCACTGGCTGTGCTGTGTGCAGTCTGTGGCTGCTTTGCATTGTTGTAATACTCGCCATTGTAGTGCTAGGCAGCTGGCTGTGAACAGCGCGTAGCGTTGGCAGTTGGAGGTGAGCCGCCAGCAGAGGTGGATGTGGGGAGAGAGATGGCGGAGTTTTGTAATTTGTCATGAACTGCTATATATATTATGACTATTAAGGTAAATACAGTGTTTGTTCTCTATTAATATCTTTCATTTGCTAACTATCCCTATCAGTGGTTAGTGCCTTCCATAGTTTGAATCTTTTATTTAGCTGGCAGTAGTGGCGCTTGCTGTATTGCAGTAGCTTGAGTAGCGAAGATTTTTGTGAGGTAAGTGATTTGTGAAAGGTATAGTTTAATGTTAGTCAGGGCCATTCTTTTGTAGGGATTATTGAAAGTCAGATTGCGTTGCGCTAACAAAATATTGTGTGTCAGTTTAAGCACAGTCCTGTAAAATTGTTCAAAGGGGACGTTTCAATAGTGTAAGTGAGGCGGAATAAGGGGAACCAGCCCGCATTCGCCGAGGCAGATGGAAAACCCCAACTATCCACAGACTGGCCGGCTCACCAGACCTCGACGCTAATCCGACGGGCGGATTCGTGCCGGGGACCAGGCGCTCCTTCCCGCCCGGAAAGCCGTGCGTTAGACCGCACTGCCAACCGGGCGGGCCAGCAGAGTACAGACGCTCCCAGTAAAGTGCCCTTAGGCTGGAGTTTATTTTGAAAAATAGGTTTTTCTAGACAAAAGAGTGTATTAGAATCCTGAATAAAACCAGAAGAAAAGTGCTGCGCTGCGTATTGAACGCCCATCGTACAACGCAGACAGCACATGTGGACTAAATAATTAATGCGTTTGCAGTTTAATTTTCTGGGAGAAAACAAAGGCGTTAGTTACTTAAGTTTCTGCGTCCCTAGCGACGCAAAATGCCCCGTCCTGTTAGCGCTGTGCAAGATCCCTGCTCCCAGGAAAACCCGGCTTAAGCGCTTTCATGATGTAACTAGTGCAACCGACTAAGGCGCTTTTGTTGCAACAGCTGTTACGAGAGGTGACTGAAAGTTCACATCACAGCGATCGCCTCCCCAGTCTGTCACCGTTGTGAGCGGCCAGGAGACGGCGGCTTGTGGAGCCCCGCGAGTGCCGGCCAGAGGTCAGGTCAGAGGTCGCGCAACGTCCTGGCGAGCGAGGCTGCGACGTCGGCGACGTGCGTGGCGGCGAGCAGGCCGGCGACGGCGAGGTGGGCGGCCAGGAAGGCGCGCCGCGGGCCCGCGCCCTTCACCTCCTCGTCCAGCTGCTCGGGGTTGGACTGCTCGTCCTCGATGTACTCCGACCACTTGGGCCACGCCGTCACGCAGTAGCGCAGCACCGCGCCCTCCGCCGTCAGCATCATCACCGCCGCCATCGTGCCCAGCACGCGCATCTGTCCGGCACGCGAAGCAGACACTCACCACACTGCGCCAAGCTAACCGCTGTACCTCCCGATTACCAGCCTCAGCATCCAGAAATCTGGCTACACTGACGACAAGAACCTCCGAGCCAAAGCTGACATTACTGATCCAGAATGTCATCATTTTATTACAGTGAGGATCGTACACGACCAAGCAGGAAACAGTGTAAATCTGTGTCAGTCATATTTACAGGGAAAGAGGCGGGAAGAAAGACGTTTATCGATTCTACGGTTTGTAGTGGCCAAGGAACGCTGGTAAAGTTTGGGATCCTGGCTTGATCCTCTGTTAGGTTGTGGGTTTCCTTGAAGAGATGAATTATTTCGCAAATCGAATATTTCGCTGATTGATCACTCTGTCTGTCACAAAAAGCTCCACTCCTTCCTGTTGCACTTGCTTGTGCTGGGTACCAGACCAGCGGAATAATACGGGTACTGATCAAATTTATCACGAAGACATAAATTGCTGGAGTTTACAACCATCTAACAGTGATCAAAAACATTTATTACCCCAGCAAAAATTAATTTTACGAGAAATGAAAAAAAAAATTGTGCAGGTGCTGCTTCAAAGCTCCTGAATTTTCAAGGATGTTATTTTTATTTGTAAAAGTAAGTGCTGCTAATGAAGAGACATTTATCTGCTTCCAATTTGTCTAGCTGACCATCATCAGCAACATGTCCGCCCACGGTAGCTCAGGGGTCAGCGCGACAGAATGTCAATCCTAAGGGCCCGGGTTCGATTCCCGGCTGGGTTGGAGATTTTCGCCGCTCAGGGACTGGGTGTTGTCCTAAGCATCATTATTTCATCCCCATCGATGTGCAAGTCGCCGAAGTGGCGTCAAATCGGAAGACTTGCACCCGGCGAACGGTCTATCCGACGGGAGGCCCTAGTCACACGACATTTACATTTATCAGCAACATAAAAATGGCAACATGGCATCATCCGCCACCTCCGTAGCTGAGTGGCCAGCGTGGTTAATTGCCATGTGGAGGACCTGTGTGCAGTTTCCAGTACTGCCAGTCATTTTTCCTTAGTGGGAAGGCTGGACCACCATGCACTCAGCCCCATGATACCAGTTGAGGAGCTACTTGATTGAGAAGTATCGCTTCGAAGAGGTGGGAACGACCGGGACCCCTGACCTGCTCCCCGCCATACTGCATTCTCATGTCGCCATAGGCAGAGGACAGTCGGTGCCGATTGGCCCACGAGGTCCAGATAGCGAAGTTACTATGTGGCATCACTACTGCTGTCGGTTGGCTGGTTGATTCGGGGGAGAGGACCCAACACCGAGGTCATCGGTCCCATTGGAATAGGGGATGATGGGAAGGAAGTGGGCCATGCCCTTTCAAAGCAACCGTTCCGGCATTTTTCTGAATCGATTTAGGAAAATCACGAATCACGGAAAACGTAAAGCAGAATGGCCAGACGCGGATTTGAACCCCCCCCCCCTCCCCCCTCCCGAATGTGAGTCCAGTGTGACTGCTGTCGGTATTACTATGTAGCATCACTACTGCTGCGAAGTCAACAATAAGATTAAATTATAAAAACCATTTTGAGTCACTGTCGCTGGAAGTACGAAATCCATTTGCATACTCGTAAAATGGTAGTACAATGTGAGCTTTAATATTCGCTGCTGCTCTATGGAGTGCACTCAGCATGTAGACGAAATGGACGGCTGCTCTCCACGTATTAGAAAGTGGACATCCTTTTGACGACAATGACCAATAATGGTTCCTTATGACTTATTTTTATTGTTAGCACCACTACATTAGTTATGTCACATAACCTGCAATTGTAATTTTTATGTTGTTGCTCATGATCAGCTAGATCGAACCGGCAGCAAATTAAAAGTTGTCTGTTAGCAGCTCAAGGCAATACAAGTCTATACTAAAACTGCAAAACCGACGTGTTTGTCTGAACATGTTACTCTGTAAAACTACTAAACGCATTTCCATGGGATTTTCACTGATAAATCACGTAAAAAATAATAATTTAATTACTTAAAGTTTTGTCTGCTGTTTAGTAGTTCGCATGTATAACCATCATAGCGTAGTCTGCTGAGTAAGCAATAAACAGCGCTGTTAGTTTTGTAGTACACCAAAGAACTAGTATATGGCGTTGTTAGTATTTTAAATCTGCGTCATGTTTTTTCGGAAGTTTACGTCAGTGACTGAATTAAACGCCGTTATCTTACCTTTACGAATACAATCTAAGAGCATATTTACTTGGGTAGGGTAGACATGTTTTACTGATTACGCTTTGTTTATTAAAAACCTAGTGACGTTCCTTTGCTTTTTTTAATACGCTTCCTTTATATTCTTTGCTAGGAAAATCGAATTTATTTAATATTTCTTTGTTATCTGGGTGTCTACTCATTACATTTTGATTCTGGTTTATTTACAAATAAAAATGCATTGAAAATGGTGGAGTCCTTCCGAATACATCAGAACGCCTGAAAGAGTAAGGACTATGCCATCTCAAGAATCCGATGAATATCATGAGGTTCAAAAAATGGCTCTGAGCACTATGGGACTTAACATCTATGGTCATCAGTCCCCTAGAACTTAGAACTACTTAAACCTAACTAACCTAAGGACAGCACACAACACCCAGTCATCACGAGGCAGAGAAAATCCCTGACCCCGCCGGGAATCGAACCCGGGAACCCGGGGGTGGGAAGCGAGAACGCTACCGCACGACCACGAGATGCGGACAATATCATGAGGCAAGGCTTGCTGCAGCTCAGGAACATGAGGCGTCTATCGCTCTTTGGAAACTCCTTCCGGAAGCGAGGTGCGACGTAACTCTGATCGAGGAGGTCGCGAATTATCTCGCTCCTCAAAACCCTTCACCAAAGAGGTTTGAAGTTACTTCTCTACAAAGTAACGTCAAAGAAGGGGAAATTTTGACGGGAAGTGGCTTGGGCGAGCGCGTTTTCATACCTAACAGTTCACCATTTCGCTTTAAGCGTTTGCAGTTATCGGTGAGCTTATGTTATTCCGTGACCAAAAGTAAGTACAAGACCAGACGCTACTGGCTGAGGGCGTGTCTTTTGCACGCTCAGCTCTACTTGAGTCTCTCCCTTGTTAGTAAAGCATAGAACCCTTTCGTTCATGACTCCAGTCGTACTACTTCAAACGTTGTATACATTTACTCAGGCAACGTCGAGTTTCTCAGCTAGTATATAAATAACTCAATTGAAATGTAGAACAACATCAATGCAATAGACATTTTGGAAGTCACTAGGCCTGCGTAGAGTTAGATTCACTTTGGGTTGGAAATACTCTAAGTGGATTCACTTAAAGCAAAATATGCACAGTAGCACCAGTCGCATTAGGTCAGGCAGTGGGTCATTCAATTTTGAGTTGCTCTTGTGAGTGTGCTGTCTGACAAGAGTATTGATAATTGCCTCTAATAAATTATGAGCCCCATTTGCTTTGCGTCCGACGGCATGTCTTGTCAGGTTTACAGGTGGAGAGGGTGCGTGCTAGGCAGCAGAGTAGCTTAGAATACCTTATTGCGCTAGACACGCATCAGTGCTACTGATCTTCAGAGTATTTTAGTTGCGGCAGGCTGCAGAACTAAAACAACTTTCTGAATGACAACAGTCTGCCGCACTGGCTGTCGTTAGTTGTAGTAACATGATTCTCCACTGCTGCACAGTTTCACTTGTGTAGACATTTTCACGTGGTGCATTATAACCTGCTAGCAGGCATTTTTGGCTTACAGTCAATGCCTCACCTTTGGCTAGCCATAGGCTGTTAAAATGCTGCCAGTCGGATGGACTAATAATTAATGACATGACACAAAATATTTTCTGAGTTGTTACAGCCACCTTCACGTTTACCTATGACTGGAATGTCTGACACCTGTCACACAGGTATAATGAACTTCTAAACCTACTAAATATCAAGTGATCAGATACATGAGTTGATTATCAGTCGCATTGTGTGTAATTATAACAGATGCTACAGTAGCACAAAAGAATTTTATTGCCTGGTATCATCGTATTAACAACGAGGCACTATTTTCTAATCGTGAACGAAGGCAGGGTGAACTCACGAGCAGCTCCTGCATCTTGATGCGCAGGAGGTAGCTGGTGACGACGATCCCGCTGACGATGATGAACGTGTTGTAGACGACGTGCGGGAAGATAAACGTGCGGAAGTTGTCCGTGATGAGCGCGTCTCCCGCTGCATACAGGCCTTCTGCCACCAGCGTCAGCACCTGCAACACACACGTCAGCCACTGCTCATGTGTACCTGTGGCTCAGCGTCTCGTCGACGACTATTGACGAGAACACGACCTCAGCTTGTCTAGTCTGTCGCCCGGGATACGTTGTTTAAGGCGTATTCCTACCAGGCCAGCAACATATATCTATCTGTATCTGTCCGTGACCATCAGCCATGGTGACTTTATTCTATGCTTACTTGTTAGAGCGTCCAGTACCCCTCTTCCTATGCCAATAATGATCCCTGTAGCCTACGGCATGCAGTGAGTATAGAAGCACCCGCGTCGGACGTTGGCTTCTGTACCCTATAGTGCAGTGGTGGTACTGAATAGTATGGCTGCTCTCCGGTTGTTATTATCCAACGCTGAACTGGCCCGTGGCCTGTCTGTTCTTTATTACAATCAGTCCCTGTCATTCACGCTTCGTTGCTCGCGGTGCTTGACTCTCGCGTATGCTCGACTGACGGTCAGTACAGGACCTGACGCGCTGAAAAACTATTTTTGGGTCGTGGTTCAGGAAGTGGTGTCTTTCCAGTGTAATACCTAGGAATTACAATTACGAAAACTTAAATTGGAAGGAACACACAGAAAATATTGTGGGGAAGGCTAACGAAAGAATGCGTTGTATTGGAAGACACTTAGAAAATGTAAGAGGTCTACGAAGGAGACCGCCTACACTATGCTTGTCCTTCCTCTTTTAGAATACTGCTGCACGATGTTGGATCCTTACCAGATAGGATTGACGGAGTCCAGCGAAAAAATTCAAAGATGCATGTGAACAATTATTAGGAGGAACATTGTATCGGGGAAGTCATCTTGTTACATGTGAGTACAGCGTGATTACTCGACTAAGCAATGCGATTTTTTAGATCTTGTACGTTCAGGTATCTGGAAGCGATTAGTTAACATTTTGTTGCACTAAAGATTGTGGTCGTCTAACGGCGATACAGTGTTATATATTTCTGGAAGGTAATAAGTAGCACGTTTTGTATTATCGCGAAATAAGGGAGAGAGTGTCACTGAAATGATACAGGATTTGGGATGGACATAATTAAAACAAAGGCATTTTTCGTTACGGAGGAATCTTCTGACGAGATTCCAATCACCAACTTCCTCCTCCGTTTACGAAAATATTTTGTTGACGTTGACCTACATGGGGATAAGCGATCGCCATAATAAAATAAGGGAAATGAGACCTCTTGCCGAAAGATATAGGTGTTTATTCTTTCCGCGAGCTATACGAGATTGGAATAATAGAGAATTGCGGAGGTGGTTCGATCAGCCCTCAGCCAGGCACTTAAATGTGGTTTGCAGAGTATCCATGTAGATGTAGCAGTTACATGCAACTGATTTGCCCATTAGTGTGTATCAACGCGTGATTTCCGTGTTTTGAGTCAATCTCAGAACTGTACGGTGCAGGGTGGATGTTCCCCTTGCAAGTGGGACAGTCTGTATTAGCCACTATGTTACGTGTGAACAACTATTAGGAGGAACACTGTATCGGGGAAGGCATTTTGTTACATGAATAGAGCATTATTACCCGACTTAGCATCCACACATTTGATGCGATTTTTTAGATCTTGCAGCAGGCCGCGGTGGCCGAGCGGTTCTAGGCGCTTCAGTCCGGAACCGCGCAACTGCTACGGTCGCAGGTTCGAATCCTGCCTCGGGCATGGATGTGTGTGATGTCCTTAGGTTAGTTAGGTTTAATTAGTTCTAAGTTCCAGGGGACTGATGACCTCAGATGTTAAGTCCCATAGTGCTCAGAGCCACTTGACCCATTTTTTTTAGATCTTGTACGTTCAGGTATCTAGAAGTAATTAGTTAATATTTTTGATACAGTGGTATATATTGTTGGAAGGTAATAAATAGCAGTTCTCTCTGTATCAACCCGCTGAGACAAAGCCCAATAAGACAGCTAAATTGGGAAAACTGTATACAACGGGAAGGAAACCTTCAGCTCATCTCATTGTCGTTTAGATTCTCGTAGACCCATCTGTAGTTGCAGTGCTTCAACAGGACAAGGAAGACTGCGATAACACTCTCCACTGACCTACCCCCTCGTTTTTTGTTGCAGGTAAGACCAGCTGCTGGGAGTCTTTGCTGCTTCGTGTAACACCGCCAGGAGCGCCTTGTACGAGTAAGTTAGTCTCATTTGTAGTTACGGAATGGAAGGATCAGTATAAACGATCCTCCGAGACTGTATCCATGCCGGTCATTAGTGCTATAGGACCGGGTGGACCCGGCTACAGAAGGACATGGAACGAAGCTCGTCAGGTGCGACTGAAGGCATTCCATTCCTACTATTCGTTGACGCTAGTAACCATCAACAGAGAAACAGCTTATTTCAGTTGTTGTTGTTGTGGCCTTCAGTCCTGAGACTGGTTTGATGCAGCTCTCCATGCTACTCTATCCTGTCCAAGCTTCTTCATCTCCCAGTACCTACTGCAGCCTACGTCCTTTTGAATCTGCTTAGTGTATTCATCTCTTGGTCTCCCTCTACGATTTTTACCCTCCACGCTGCCCTCCAATACTAAATTGGCGATCCCTCGATGTCTCAGAACATGTCCTACCAACCGATCCCTTCTTCTAGTCAAGTTGTGCCACAAGTTTCTCTTCTCCCCAATTCTATTCAATACCTCCTCATTAGTTATGTGATCTACCCATCTAATCTTCAGCATTCTTCTGTAGCACCACATTTCGAAAGCTTCTGTTCTCTTCTTGTCTAAACTATTTATCGTCCATGTTTCACTTCCATACATGGCTACACTCCATACAAATACTTTCAGAAACGTCTTCCTGACACTTAAATCTATACTCGATGTTAACAAATTTTTCATCTTCAGAAACGCCTTCCTTGCCATTGCCATTCTACGTTTTATATCCTCTCTACTTCGACCATCATCAGTTATTTTGCTCCCCAAATAGCAAAACTCCTTTATTACTTTAAGTGTCTCATTTCCTAATCTAATTCCCTCAGCATCACCCGACTTAATTCGACTACATTCCATTATCCTCGTTTTGCTTTTGTTGATGTTCATCTTATACCCTCCTTTCAAGACACTGTCCATTCCGTTCAACTGCTCTTCCAAGTCCTTTGCTGTCTCTGACAGAATTACAATGTCATCGGCGAACCTCAAAGTTTTTATTTCTTCTCCATGGATTTAATATCTACTCCGAATTTTTCTTTTGTTTCCTTTACTGCTTGCTCAATATACAGATTGAATAACATCGGGGAGAGGCTACAACCCTGTCTCACTCCCTTCCCAACCGATGCCCCTCGACTCTTATAACTGTCATCTGGTTTCTGTACAAATTGTAAATAGCCTTTCGCTCCCTATATTTTACCCCTGCCACATTCAGAATTTGAAAGAGAGTATTCCAGACAACATCGTCAAAAGCTTGCTCTAAGTCTACAAATGCTAGAAATGTAGGCTTACCTTTCCTTAATCTATTTTCTAAGATAAGTCGTAGGGTCAGTATTGCCTCACGTATTCCAACGTTTCTACGGAATCCAAACTGATCTTCCCCGAGGTCGGCTTCTACCAGTTTTTCCATTCGTCTGTAAAGAATTCGCATTAGTATTTTGCAGCTGTGACTTATTAAACCGATAGTTCGGTAATTTTCACATCTGTCAACACCTGCTTTCTTTGGGATTGGAATTATTATATTCTTCTTGAAGTCTGAGGGTATTTCGCCTGTCTCATGCATCTTGCTCACCAGATGGTAGAGTTTTGTCAGGACTGGCTCTCCCAAGGTCGTCAGTAGTTCTAATGGAATGTTGTCCACTCCGGGGGCTTTGTTTCGATTCAGGTCTTTCAGTGCTCTGTCAAACTCTTCACGCAGTATCATATCTCCCATTTCATCTTCATCTACATCCTCTTCCATTGGTTCAAATGGCTCTGAGCACTATGGGACTCAACTGCTGTGGTTATCAGTCCCCTAGAACTTAGAACTACTTAAACCTAACTAACCTAAGGACATCACACACATCCATGCACGAGGCAGGATTCGAACCTGCGACCGTAGCAGTCCCACGGTTCCGGACTGCGCGCCTAGAACCGCGAGACCACATCGGCCGGCCCTCTTCCATTTCCATAATATTGTCCTCAAGTACATCGCCCTTGTATAGACCCTCTGTATACTCCTTCCACCTTTCTGCTTTCCCTTCTTTGCCTCTACATCCTTACATTTGTCCTCTAGCCATCCCTCCTTACCCATTTTGCACTTCCTGTCGATATCATTTTTGAGACGTTTGTATTCCCTTTTGCCTGCTTCATTTACTGCGTTTTTATATTTTCTCCTTTCATCAATTAAATTCAATATTTCTTCTGTTACCCAAGGGTTTCTACTAGCCCTCGTCTTTTTACTTATTTGATCCTCTGCTGCCTTCACTATTACATCCCTCAAAGCTACCCATTCTTCTTCTACTGTATTTCTTTCCCCCATTCCTGTCACCTATTCCCTTATGCTGTCCCTGAAACTCGGTACAACCTCTGGTTTAGTCAGTTTATCCAGGTCCCATCTCCTTAAATTCCCACCTTTTTGCAGTTTCTTCAGTTTTAATCTACAGTTCGTAACCAATAGATTGTGGTCAGAGTCCACATCTGCACCTGGAAATGTCTTACAATTTAAACCTGGTTCCTAAATCTCTGTCTTACCATTATACAGGGTGATTCAAAAAGAATACCACAACTTTAGGAATTTAAAACTCTGCAACGACAAAAGGCAGAGCTAAGCACTATCTGTCGGCGAATTAAGGAAGCTATAAAGTTTCATTTAGTTGTACATTTGTTCGCTTGAGGCGCTGTTGACTAGGCGTCAGCGTCAGTTGATGCTAATATGGCGACCGCTCAACAGAAAGCTTTTTGTGTTATTGAGTACGGCAGAAGTGAATCGACGACAGTTGTTCAGCGTGCATTTCGAACGAAGTATGGTGTTAAACCTCCTGATAGGTGGTGTATTAAACGTTGATATAAACCCGAACGTCAACTACCCGAGGCGATGGATCGGCCGCCAGGCAGCCCGTGACAGAGCACTTCATCACTGGCCTCCAAAAAGCCCTGATCTTACCCCCTGCGATTTTTTCTTATGGGGGTATGTTAAGGATATGGTGTTTCGGCCACCTCTCCCAGCCACCATTGATGATTTGAAACGAGAAATAACAGCAGCTATCCAAACTGTTACGCCTGATATGCTACAGAGAGTGTGGAGCGAGTTGGAGTATCGGGTTGATATTGCTCGAGTGTCTGGAGGGGGCCATATTGAACATCTCTGAACTTGTTTTTGAGTGAAAAAAAACCTTTTTAAATACTCTTTGTAATGATGTATAACAGAAGGTTGTATTATGTTTCTTTCATTAAATACACGTTTTTAAAGTTGTGGTAGTCTTTTTGAATCACCGTGTATAATCTATGTGATACCTTTTAGTATCTCCAGGGTTCTTCCATATATACAACCTTTTTTCATGATTCTTGAACCAAGTGTTAGCTATGATTAAGTTATGCTCTGCACAATATTCTACGAGGCAGCTTCGTCTTTCATTTCTTAGCCCCAATCCATATTCACCTACTATGTTTCCTTCTCTCCCTTTTCCTACTCTCGAATTACAGTCACCCATGACTATTAAATTTTCGTCTCCCTTCACTACCTGAATAATTTCTTTTATCTCATCATACATTTCATCAATATCTCCATCATCTGCAGAGCTAGTTGGCATATAAACTTGTACTACTGTAGTAGGCGTGGGCTTCGTGTCTATCTTGGCCACAATAATGCGTTCATTATGCTGTTTGTAGTAGCTTACCCGCACTCCTATTGTTTTTATTCATTATTAAACCTACTCCTGCATTACCCCTATTTGACTTTGTATTTATAACCCTGTATTCACCTGACCAAAAGTCTTGTTCCTCCTGCCACCGAACTTCACTAATTCCCACTATATCTAACTTTAACCTATCCATTTCCCATTTTTAAATTTTCTAACCTACCTGCCCGATTAAGGGATCTGACATTCCACGCTCCGATCCGTAGATCGCCAGTTTTCTTTCCCCTGATAACGTCGTCGTCTTTAGTAGTCCCCGCCCGGAGATCCGTATGGGGGACTATTTTACCTCAGGAATATTTTACCCAAGAGGACGCCATCATCATTTGATCATACAGTAAAGCTGCATGCCCTCGGGAAAAATTACGGCTGTAGTTTCCCTTTGCTTTCAGCCGTTCGCAGTACCAGATCAGCAAGGCCATTTTGGTTAATGTTACAAGGCCAGATCAGTCAATCATCCAGACTGTTGCCCCTGCAACTACTGAAAAGGCTGCTGCCCCTCTTCAGGAACCACACGTTTGTCCCGTTAGGGACACAAGAAGGTAATGTAATGCTACCTACTGCGCCCCTCCGCTTATTGGCGAAGCTGTTCTGCTGTCCATAAGGTGAATCGGACTTTGATGTTACGTCCGGAGCCTCAGTTATTAATAGAAATGGCCGAATATTCACTAGCAGGCCTTATGAGGGAAGGAATTTCTACAAACAGTGAACTGATACGCAATCCTGATTAGTGAGCAACAATATATTTTTACAATATTCAGTAGAAAGGACATAAATTTTAGAACCATAAAAGCACAGTAAAAGTGCCCACAAAGAAATCGGAGGACCTTATATGCGAGAAATCACTACGTTGGTATCCTTCTGAAATGTTACTAGGTAGAGAGCAGCATCTAAGCAACGATTTAAAAAGAAAAAAAGTCTTCAGTTGCGACATAAGCAGCTAAGGGCACTCATTGACGATTGGATACTGTGGGACTGCGAAATTGCAGGGAGTCTGATTGCTACTTTCAGCCGCTCCTCCAAGTAGTCCCAGATATTTTCTGTGGGTTTAAAATCGGGTTATTTAGCACGCCAGTGCTGGAGGGTGCCTGACAGCTCGTCTAACCAGTGTGTCACGCGTGCAGCCCTGTGAGCACAGCCGATGTCTTGGAAGGCGGGACTGTCCACAGCAGGCGGCCCTAGTGGCCGAGCGGTTCTACGCGCTACAGTCTGGAACTGCGCGACCGCTACGGTCACAGGTTCGAATCCTGCCTCGGGCATGGATGTGTGTGATGTCCGTAGGTTAGTTAGGTTTAAGTAGTTATAAGTTCTAGGGGACTGATGACCTCAGAAGTTGAGTCCCATAGTGCTCAGAGCCATTTGAATCATTTGTCCACAGCAGATTCAGCATGAAGATGTAGAAGAAAGGGCAACACGAAGCTACCGAGAATTTTGAAATAAGCATTTTGGTTCTTTTAGCCATAACCTGAGTGAATGGCCCTAAATCATGCTGTAAAAACATTCCCGCAGCATCACATAACCACCACTACATACTCCACACACAGCGGGTTAAGCGCCTCATTGGACTGTTGGCGGACTCGGCGCGCTCCGTCTTGAGGTAAGGGGCAAAATCGCGTCTCGCCTCCAGTCAGCTACTGTTCAGTTCCTGTGTAGACGTGCTGTTGTGACCAGTGGCCTTATACGAGGTACCCGACTCCGAATGCTGTCTTGTTCGTAATATTCGCTCGGAAACTGGTTAAGGTGGACTTGCATTCATTGATAGTAACAATTCATGCCGAGTATGAAACCGATTGCAATTAGCAAGGCGTCATATTCGCCTCCGGTCCCTATCGATTAGGATGTTTTCCCAACCTCTGTTCTTACGTCGTGTTCCATGGCTGTAAGTGGTGCACCACTCCTTGTGCCCAAGTTGGACAGTCCGCGTGGGCGTGCCAACTAATCGGGCAACTTCATTCACGGTGTGCTCTTGGGCACATAAAAACCGATAACTCTTTCTGCCATTCAGTCACGTATCCACAGCGACCCATCTCATTGCGCTGGCACGTACACAGCACAGCACTTCACTGCTATGACGTCATGAGGGTCACATGATCAAGTGATACCAGTTTTACGATATTTACAACGCTCCAAAGCGACTAGTGTGCTCTTTTAAGGGGCCCACCAATATTTTGATCGATGAGCTTGTTAAACAGATTTGTCTTGGACAGTATGTAGACAGATGATAGATTTATATGTAATTTTACGTAAATAGAGTACTTTTTTTGAAGTACTGGTTAGTGATATATACAGGCATCCAATTTATGTCGACCACCCTAAATAACTTTTACACATATATATATATAGGCTGGCGCAGGGGAACGGGAAATTTTGAACGTTACAGTTGGCAGACTGTAGCGCCGACAGATTTTCGAAACTTTGTACAGTTGATGTGAACAGATTGCCATTTAGTAATCATGGAGAAGTGGACTGGTGCGGAACGTGCAGTAGCTGTGAGAGCGTTTTACAAAAATGGTGATCGTGCGACTGCCGCGCAGAGAACATTTCGACAGCATTACCAGCTTGGACTTCATGGACGTGTCCCATCTGCGCATGCGATTACAACGTGGGTGCGTAATTTTGAAGAAACAGGATCTGCCTTGAAAAAGAAACCTCCAGGTGGCATTCCAACGGTACGTACCCCAGAGAACATTGCAGCTGCTAGAGCTGCAATCGAGAGAAGTCCTCGCCGCTCCGTTCGACAGCATGCGTCTTCGCCAGGGATTAAGCGACGAAGCTTACAAAGAATACTGCACGAATTAGACTTCCATTCCTGTAAGTTGCAGATTGTGCAACACTTACATGAACGAGACCCAGCGTCACGTATGGAGTTTGGTAGCCAGATATTGGCTAAAATCAACGAGGACGCGAATTTCCTTGGTAACTTATGGATATCAGACGAAGCCCATTTCCACCTGAACGGATTCGTGAACAAACAGAATTTTCGTTATTGGGCACAGGACAATCCTTGTGAGTTTCACCAGCGACCACTACATAGCGCCAAGGTCACAATATGGTGTGCTGTATCATGTCATGGTGTTATCGGCCCTTATTTTTTTGAACGTGAGGATGGTAGTTCAGTGACAGTAACATCTGCTCGATATGTTGAAATGCTTCAAACATTCTTTACACCGAGACTGTACGAGCGTAATCTTAACGTCGAAAACATGTGGTTTCAGCAGGACGGAGCCACGTCACACACAGCTCGACAATGTATGGAAGCAGTTCGTCAATTGTTTGGAAGACGCATTATTTCACGTAACGGTGACATTGCATGGCATGCGAGATCCCCTGATCTTAGTGTGTGCGACTTCTTCCTGTGGGGATATCTTAAAGGCAGGGTGTACCGTACACGTCCTGCAACAATCCATGAACTGAAGGAGAACATTGAAAACGAAATCACTGCCATTCCCCAAGATTTGCTACACCGCGCATTCCAGAGTTTTCATAACCGGCTGTTAGAGTGTGAACGCCGAATGGGAGCACATCTTTCCGATGTCATCTTTAAAAAGTAAAGAGACGCTTTTGGACACTTTGATTGTAAAGACATACTGAATAATGGCATACTGAATACATTCACTTTCATTAATAAATTACTAGTTTTATGAATTTATTCATGGAAATGACGTTATTTCGAAATTTCCCGTTTCCCTGCGCCACCCTATATATATATATATATATATATATATATATATATATATATATATATATATATATAATCACGCAAATGATGGTTAGCTGCTAGTGGAACAGCATAATAGTGTTTCCTTGAACTTTGTTCCTCAGGAACAGCAATGCATCTTTTTTAAGTAGCATTCTATATTTTTGTTATTCGGTAATCCACTTCGTCCTCTCAAGACTTGCTGAAAAACGTATCACAGTGTATCATTTACGTATACATGCCGTTATTAAAAACTTAGCACAAAACCGAGTTTGAATCTCCTGTAATAGTAAACAGCGTACGTACCTCGGCTAACGTAGCTCAACCACTTGCTGCAATTGACGGTAAACGAATTGAAACACAAGGAAAATGCACACGCGTCATTCAGTCAGCCTTCTTCAGTTGAGATTTGTGTGGTGATGCAGTTTTTAATGAAGACCTGCATTTATCGTGGACAATATGTCGTGTAAAAGTACTACAGTACTATACTACATGTAACAGTATTGTAAATGAGAAAAGATTATTGCAGTTACTCTTCTGCTAACGTACATTCTCCATAGACGAGTAGCGTTCCTACGTTCTCTTCGTTGGTTTACATTGTACTTACGCATATCTTGAAGTAAAGACGCTTGGCTAGATGAGCAGTGCGCGTTTTTCTTGTGTTTCCATTTGTTTACTAGCAGCTCCAGCAAGTGAGCGAGTTATATTACTTCAGCTATGTGCTCTGTGTGCTACTATGGAGAGTCAACTCAGTTTTGTTACGTTTTAGTACCGTGGTGTTTACGTCAATGGCGCATGATATTTGCTTTTGAAAAGGTGTTTGAGGAGAGGAAGTACATTACCTAATAAAAAATACAGGGTGCTCTTTAAAGGAAAGTACGTGATGCTGTTCATATATTCGTAACGAACAAATTTAATAAAGGCAGTCAAACTGCTTAATGTCGCCGGTGTAGCTAAATAACATCTGCCAAGTCAAAATATCCACGGGTGTGCTGCCGGTCTATAGTGTCCAACGGGCACAATATTTCGGCGATCATACATGTCGCCATCATCAGGTGAACTGACGGACTGAGCTCCTGTGAACGTGCCGGCACGGAGATCCGTACGCTATGGCTGCCCAGAGGGAACTGGGTTCGGTCGCGGCGGCGGCCGATTTAAATACCCTCCGCCCGCGGCGCGCTCCCTCCGCCGTCCGCGCCCCGCGCCACGGTCGCGCGATGGAATAGATTGCGACGCCGTCTGAGATGATGTCGGTGTGATGGCTCTGTCCGCCGTGGTCGTCACAACTATACGTTTGCTCGATTTACTCTTGATTAACCCAATCGCTGGTTCCCAAGCCTTGCTAAGATTATAGCCACAGTCACGGTTTATGAGGTCGTCATTGGTGCGAATTTCGATGACCTCTCTAACAAAGCTGTCCCAGTATCTCGACGTCTGTACCAGAATCCTCGTGCGGTCATACTCCATAGCGTGATTTTCCGACAAACAATGTTCAGCGACCGCCGACTTGCTCGGATACATCAGTCGAGTGTGCCTCTGGTGTTCACGGCATCGATCCTCGACGGTACGCATCGTCTGACCAATATACGACTTGCCACATTGACACGGAATCTGGTACACACCGGCCTTCCTCAGACCGAAGTCATCTTTGGCGCTCCCCACCAGTGCACGGGTTTTATTCTGAGGACAAAACACAGTTCCGACCCGGAGTTTCTTCAGAATGCGGGCGATTTTCCCCGAGAGTGCGCCTGTGTATGGAATAAATGCAGCGCCTACCTCCTCCCTCGTGGCTTCATCCATCTCAACAGGTTGTGCTGCAGTGGTTGGGCGGAGAGCACGTTGAATCTGCCACTCTGAGTACCCATTTTTTCGGAATACAGTTCTCAGATGTTCCAATTCCTGGGGTAGACTCTCTGCGTCAGAGATAGTGCGCCCCCTATGTACTAGAGTTTTAAGTACCCCATTCCTCTGTGAAGGGTGGTGGCAGCTACTGCGTGCAAATACAGATCAGTGTGCGTTGTCTTCCACGGCGGACAGAGCCATCACACCGACATCATCTCAGACGCCGTCGCAATCTGTTCCACCGCGCGACCGTGGCGTGGGGCGCGGACGGCGGAGGGAGCGCGCCGCGGGCGGAGGGTATTTAAATCGGCCGCCGCCGCGACCGAACCCAGTTCCCTCTGGGCAGCCATAGCGTACGGATCTCCGTGCCGGCACGTTCACAGGAGCTCAGTCCGTGAGTTCACCTGATGATGGCGACATGTATGATCGCCGAAATATTGTGCCCGTTGGATACTATAGACCGGCAGCACACCCGTGGATATTTTGATTATCAAATACGCCAGGAGAAACTCAAGAATCACAATATCTGCTAAGTATTTTTTATTTTGTTTTCTTGTCAAATGGGGACAAACTACAAGCAACGACCCCCTGAGAGAATGAGGAGGAAAAAAGATCATATGGACATATTCCGAGACACCTAAAAAGTGGGTGTAATTTCCTTGGAACGCATTTGCTGCCATACGTTTGTATGATGTGCACACATGTACATTTGTTCGTAAATATTACATCACGCGTTTTATAAAATAAAAATTGCGTATTTTTAACACTTACGCCTCTAAGAATTACCGTACACGTCTCGTTCGAGCTGTTCACAATAAATGTTCAGATATCCCACCGTCAACTTCATTGCATTTGTGCGATCTTGGGAGAAAATGTTGCGTTGCTTGTCTCAATGCCTTTGCACGATTCCTAGTAACTGCAGCAGCTGCCATGATGCAACCAAGCAGTTCACCTCGCGTATTCACCTTTCATTTGTATACCCAACCAAAACCCTATAATCAAAAACCTAATCAGCGTGAGGTCTGGCGATCTTGGTAGCCAGTTGATTGTGCTACAACAACCAATCCAGAGATTAGGTTAATTCCGTTTGAGGTCTTCCCTCACACGACTGGTAAAATGCAGAGAGGCTCCGTTATGCTGGATGTACATTTCAGTTGGCGTGGCCAAAGGATCGTTCTCAAGGCGTTCAACAAACGAATTTTGCAAAGTTTTGCAAGTAATTCTGTCCCGTAATTCGCTCTTAAAAAATGACTGGACCTGTCAACATGTTAGCAACCATGCCGCACCGAACATCGATCGAAAAGCGAGATTAGAAATTCATTTCCACTATAGCGTGTAGACTTCCCTGCGACCATCGACGATTATGAACTGTGCTGTTCATCCATTCCGTGTAAACGTGGTTTCATAGAATAGCAAATGACGATTGTTAGAAACAGTGACAAAATTCAGGTCGTGTGGCATTGTCGACAATGAGAAGTTGTGGTCACGCAGTATCTGAAACGAGTACAAATTTTCCCATCGCTATGTACATTTTCCTTGGCGACTGTCAGAAAGTCGCCTAGTACTGATAGCAGGACTACGCTGAAAAAGCTCAACAATGTGTTACTATTCCTGCATAGATTGTTGAATTGCACGTTCGGAAGAAAAATGAGAACTTGGCTCTCAGGCTCTGAGCACTATGGGACTTAACAATTGGTTCAAATGGCTCTGAGCACTATGGGACTTAACATCTGTGGTCATCAGTCCCCTAGAACTTAGAACTACTTAAACCTAACTAACCTAAGGACATCACACACATCCATGCCCGAGGCAGGATTCGAACCTGCGACCGTAGCGGTCACGTGGTTCCAGACTGAAGCGCCTAGAACCGCACGGCCACACCGGGACTTAACAATGAGAACTTGGAAGAATAGCTGTTTCACGCAGTGTGCTGATAAATGCGGTAAACACTCGACGATCAGGAATTCGACATGTTCGACTTGTCGGAAAGCGCCGACGGTGTTCTTCGACGGCAGCAGGAGAACTACACCGCTGCAGAAGCCTTAAACATACGACGATGGTTTGATAAGTCTCGTAAATTTCCATGAAACAATGGAACATTTTTGTTGCGCCTCCATGGTAGGTAAGCTTGATTATTCCAAGGGTCGTATAAAGAATTTCCACAATGTGCAGCGTGCAGTTTATTACTGACAGCCGTCTGAATTGGTCAGCGTGTCTAGTGCGACTGAAAATGGAGAAACGTGTGCTTCGTGTTGTTATTAAACATTTTCATTTGAAGGGTTGGACAGCCGCAGAAATTGAAACAGAACTCGACGGAATTCACACGCACTCTGCACCGCCATTTGAGACCATTTATTTTTATGTTAATGGTAGGACAAGCCGATGAAGAAGTGTGCTCCGGCCGTCCAGTTGAGGTCAGCACAAAGGAAACCTCTGACAAAATCGATGATATGGCAATACAAGGCGGCTGAATGAAAATTCATGAGATTGGTGAGACTGTAGGCATCAAAACTGAGCGAGAGCATAATATCATGCGCGGAGAATTGGCTATGAAGAAGCTGTATGCGATGTGCGTGCCACTATTGCTTACAGTCGATCAAAAGCGCATCTTGCACGACATTTCAACACAATGCTTGGCGTTGTTTAATCGCAATACGCAAGACCTTCTGTGGCGATTTGTGACTATTGATGAAACTTGCATCTGTCATTACACACCGAGCCAAAACGGAAGTCAAAACAATGGAAAAAGGCTGGTTAAAGTGCACCGAAGAAGGCAAAGACCATTTTGTCAGCTGATGACCACTTTTTTTTATATACTTTATATACAAGGATCACTTGGAAAAGGCAGAACCGTAACAGCACCTTATAATTTTTTCATTGCTGAATCGTTTGAAAATTAAGTTGGCTAAAAAAAGACCAATGTTGGCACACAATGAAGTGCTCTTTCTACCACCCCACCCATCAGCGATAACAGTGTCGAAAGTGCGTGAATTGGGCGTTGAATTCTTTCCTCGTCTACCCTGTTCACCAGACATAGCTCCAAGTAACTTCTTCCTGTTTCCCAACTTGAAACGTTAACTTGCTGGTAATAAATTTTCATCAAGTGAGGAAGCGGCCATTATTTTGCGGGGTTTGACATAATGTGTTTTTACGATGGAATGAAAAAACTGGATGATCGCTGGAACAAGTGTATATCCCTGAAAGGAGACTATGTCGAGAAGTGGGTTGAGTAGTTTACGAAACAAATATTTTTTCTTGCATTTTTACCAGCCTTATCAAACCACCCTCGTACACAATATCTGCATGTTCTTCATTACTGTAGATTTGTGATATTTTAGCCAGCGTGTGTACAAACACAGTTAACCTATGCTTCTCTCTGATACCCTCTCAATCCGTCGCAGTACTTCACTCACAGCACACCACGGAGAACTCCGCGTTCAGTGGGCTGGATTAATGGCAGAAAGACATCCCGAGCAAAGAGGCTGAGAGTAACGAGTTACACTACTGGCCATTAAAACTGCTACAACACGAAGATGACGTGCTACAGACGCGAAATTTAACCGACAGGAAGATGATGTTGTGATATGCAAATGATTAACTTTTCAGAGCATTCACACAAGGTTGGCGCCGGTGGCGACTCCTTTGCTGACATGAGGAAAGTTTCCAACCGATTTCTCATACACAAACAGCAGTTGACCGGCGTTGCCTGGTGAAACGTTGTTGTGATGCCTCGTGTAAGGAGGATAAATGCGTACCATCACGTTTCCGACTTTGATAAAGGTCGGATTATAACCTATCGCCATTGCGGTTTATCGTATCGCGAGATTGCTGCTCGCGTTGGTCGAGATCCAATAACTGTTAGCAGAATATGGAATCGGTGGTTTCGGGAGGGTAATACGGAACGCCGTGCTGGATCCGAACGGCCTCGTATCGCTAGCAGTCGAGATGACAAGCATCTTATCCGCATGGCTGTAACGGATCGTGCAGCCACGTCTCGATCCCTGAGTCAACAGACGGGGACGTTTGCAAGACAACAACCATCTGCACGAACAGTTCGACGACGTTTGCAGCAGCGTGGACTATCAGCTCGGAGACCATGGCTGCGGTTACCCTTGACGCTGCATCGCAGACAGGAGCGCCTGCGATTGTGTACTCAACGACGAACCTGGGTGCACGAATTGCAAAACGTCGTTTTTCGGATGAATCCAGGTTCTGTTTACAGCATCATGATGGTCGTATCCGTGTTTGGCGACATCGCGGTGAACGCAAATTGGAAGCATGTATTCGTCATCGCCATACTGGCGTATCACCCGGCGTGATGGTGTGGGGTGCCATTGGTTACACGTTCGCATTGACGGCACTTTGAACAGTGGACGTTACATTTCAGATGTGTTACGACCCGCGGCTGTACCCTTCATTCAATCCCTGCGAAACCCTACATTTCAGCAGGATAATGCACGACCGCATGTTGCAGGTCCTATACGGGCCTTTCTGGATACAGAAAATGTTCGACTGCTGCCCTGGCCAGCACATTCTCCAGATCTCTCAGCAATTGAAAACGTCTGGTCAATGGTGGCCGAGCAACTGGCTCGTCACAATACGCCAGTCACTAATCTTGATGAACTGTGGTATCGTGTTGAAGCTGCATGGGCAGCTGTACCTGTACACCCCATCCAAGCTCTGTTTGACTCAATGCCCAGGCGTATCGAGACAGTTATTACGGCCAGAGGTGGTTGTTCTGGGTACTGATTTCTCAGGATCTATGCACCAAAGTTGAGTGAAAATGTAATCGCATGTCAATTCGAGTATAATATATTTGTCCAATAAATACCCGTTTATCATCTGCATTTCTTCTTGGCGTAGCAGTTTTAATGGCCAGTAGTGTAGGTTGGACTGGAGTAAATCGTGAAAGAGGTTTTGTGGGCAAAAGACGTGCGTGCACGGCACTAGTCCAAAAATAATACTCTTGAAATGTGTTCTACCTCGGAAATCATTCGGAATAGCGGATAGGTGCACAAGAAGATTTTTGCTTCAGGTGATTGTTCCTGTCATATCCTTGAATGTTGACAGCTCCGCCAGGGACAAGCTGTATTTGCGTGCGTGTTAGTGAACTCTGCAGAAGTACCATGAAGCACCTGTTTCTGGCTCTTGGTGTACGCCCGGGTTCGTTCACGACCCTGAAGGGTATCTTTCACGGCGGGATGTGTGAGTGAGTGAGACCCACCAGTTCGAACAGCTTGGCGGCGAAGCTGAGCGAGAGCACGGGCGGCGCGGCGCCCTTGAGGTCTTGGTCGCCGGCGCCGGTGGCGGGCGGCAGGTCGACGTACACGTAGGCCGACGAGGACGAGCTGCCGCAGATGCTGGCGCGGCCGCCCTCCGCCGTCCGCCAGAAGCTCACCTTGGGGTCCATGCTGCAACACGTCCACACACACCGTCCTCAGCACTCCAGCACCCCTCTACAGCGAAATCCGCCAAAGCCGCAGGCTGCTCACTATTATAACGTTATGGTTCTGACGATAAATATGGAGCTCCGAAATAGCTGGTTTGTTCACTTCCACAAACGACATGCAACATTCTGGGCCCAACATTGTCACGGCAGCTGATACTACTGTGCCCACCCAGCCCCCTCCGCAATGTTAATTTTTTCCATTTAGAGTAAGGCTGTTGCGACGCTTGCTCCGGCATCAGCTTTTCAGGTACTAAAGCCTAATGCACAATGCATTAAATCCATGTCTGCAACTTCTTGTAACAAGTTAATGCTCCTTCTTTTTTCATTATTATTTGAAAATTTGTGGCTTTTGGCCTGAAGGCCATCCAGCCATCTTTTAGTCTTTTGGAATTTTTGAGTAAGGTTACATTTATCAAAAAATGTCATCATTAAAATTAATATATTATTTTGATGAAGGAGAATTGTTGATTAGATGCTAATTGTTTATGAGAAATGGTTAACTGTTGTATGAAATCAGTCTGCAAGTTTGCATAGAGTGAGCGTTAGTTACCTTTGAGATTGGACGTGGTGAGTTGTTAGTCAAGAATGCGTTTAAGGCAACAAAAATGCCATTATCAGAACTCCACAGAGTTAGAACGAGGTCGTGTAATAGGGCTACGAGAAGCTGGATGTTCCTTCTGCGACATTACAGAAAGACTTGGCACAAATGTAGCAGCTGTACATATTGCTGGCAGCGGTGGTCACCAGAATGTACAATCGGAAGAAAACCGGGCTCCGGACGGTCACGTGGCACTACTGGGAGGGAAGACCACCGTGCTCGGCACATGACTGTGTGGGGTCGTACGGCATCTGCAGCAGCGATTTCAGCAGCACTTGGCACCACAGACACACAGTGAAACGTTATAAATCGGTTACTTAAAGGACGGCTCCGATCCAGATGCCTGTATAGTGCATTCCACTGACCCCAAACCACTTCTGAGTTCAGTGGTGTCAAGTGAGAGCTCATTGGAGGGCAGGGTGAAAGTCTGTTGTGTTTTCTGATGGAAACTTGGCCTGCCTCGGTGCCCGCGATGGCAGTGTATTGGTTAGGAGGAGGTTAGTTGATGGTTCAAATGGCTCTGAGCACTATGGGACTTAACTTCCGAGGTCATCAGTACCCTAGAACGTAGAACTACTTAAACCGAACTAACCTAAGGACATCACACACATCCATGCCCGAGGCAGGATTCGAACCAGCGTCCGTAGCGGTCGCGCGGTTCCAGACTGTAGCGGCTAGAACAGCTCGGCCACTCCGGCCGGCAGGTTAATTGAGTGCCTGCAATTAACCTCTCTGTATGCTAGACACCCTGGACCTACATCTGGAGTGATGGTTTGGGTGCGATTTCGTATGAAAGCAGGAGCGTTCTCGCAGCTATTCCTCACACCCCGCCTGCAAATTTGTTCGTCAATCTGGTGATTCGACCTGTTGCGCTGTCATTCATGAACAACATTCCAGGGGGTATTTTCCAACAAGACAGTGCTTGCCCAGACACCGTTGTTGTAACCCAACATGCTCTACAGTGCGTCGACATGTTGCCTTGGCCTGCTCGACCACCAGGTCAGTTTCGAATCGAGCATATGTGGGACATCATCGGATGACAACTGCAGCGTCATTCACAAACAGCGTTAACCGTCCCTGTATTCACCGACCAAGTACAGCAGGCATCGAACTCATCCCAAAAACTGACATCCGACACCTGTACCACAAAATGCATGCATATTTGCATGCTTTCATTCAACATTCTGGCGGTTACATCGGTTATTAATGTACCAGCATTTCACATTTTCAATGGCTTATCTCGCGCTTACAGTAGCCTGTGATCTTGCTATGTTAATCACGTAAGTATGTTTCCTAAACAAATGTATTCCCGAAGTTTCAATACTCTACATTAATTATTTTTGGGTGCTGCGGTTTTATTTTCCGTCAGTGTATTTAATGTTAGCGTGTCCTACATGGATCAGTCACATGCTTCCTGTTTTACAAATGGTTATGAAATGTAAACATCGGAAAACATCGTGGACACATCGCGGACATTGTGTATTAGTTTTCAGCGTAGCATTCTGAATTTTGTTTTATATTTTTTTTATCTGTCGTGTAGATTATGTGAAGAAATATGGTTCATTTTATGTGCACTGCGTAAAAACATGTTACAGTTTAAGCATTTATTACAATATTCCTATAATGAGTTTGTATCATAATAATGAGTCACTTATTATTTTACATTAACAAAATACACATTTGTGAAAGAGTAAAGTAAAAAGACAAGCAATATGAATTTAAAACATAAAACAATAATAAATAAAAGAAATAATTAGAATAACAATAAATGTTTAGATATTTTGATTAAGTGTGTTGAAAATACTCCAAGAGTACATTGTGTACAGCTTATTTTCCAAAACAGTATTTCAGAAACCTGCTTTATTACACATGGTTGGATGTGCGTGAAAAAATTCTTTAATTTGCATTGTAACAAAAGCTTTCATTACTCAGAATTAGTTAATAATGGTGAGGTATTTTGCATAATTTCAGGTTGTTATAAAAGTTGATTATAGAATTTTCAAGAACGTTAATTACATTTCAGGTTTTATTTAATACACTTTTTTTTATACATCAATGTTTCGAAGATATTTCCTCTAAACCTAATATGCCAAATAACATTTTGGGCTGTGTTTTATCCCTCAAAAGAGAAATTGGGGAAAAAATAACAAATACGTATTGTGTTATTTTGATCGCTCTACATAGCCGCCACGTTTCATCAAGGTCGCTTATTTACACACGGGAATGTTCCCTTACCAGTTACGTTGCCCATAGTCGCTTTCAACTGAGATATATAAGCTTCCTCTGGTTGCTGTCTGGCATTTCAGCATGAATTTTCGCTGCAGGGGGTTGTGTGCTTACTGAGAGCTTTCAGGGACGTTAAAACTGTGTACAGGACCGGGACTCGAGCCTGGGATCTTTTGTCTTTCACAGGGAAGTGCTCTGCTGTCTGAACTGTCAAACATGACTCACGACCACCGCTCATGACCTTACTTCTGGCCGTACCGCTTCTTGTACCTTACAAATTTCACAGTTGTTCTCCCGCATACCTCGCGGGACTGAAAGATTAGATTTGAAAAATACAAAAATTGTTCAAATGGCTTTGAGCACTATGGGACTTAACATCTGAGGTCTTCAGTCCCCTAGAACTTAGAACTACTTAAACCTAACTAACCTAAGGACATCACACACATCCATGCCCGAGGCAGGATTTGAACCTGCGACCTTACCGGTCGCGCGGTTCCGGACTGAAGCGCCTAGAATCGCTCGGCCACTCCGGCCGGCTAAAGAACTTGAAAGATACCAGACTAAGCAAGTGGTCATGTGCAAACCAGAAGACATAATTTCAAAAAGTGATTCTACATTTTTTTATAGATTAAAGCAACAGAACTTAACCGCGCAATGGTTTATTCGGAAGGGATATCGATATGCACACGTTACTCAGTGAGTAAATGGGTCCAAGGTGATAATATGCGAGGAGTATTGTCCGAGAAAAGTGCCGTCCAGTATTTAAATGTTGTGCTATGCAAGACATTTGCATGTCGACTTGTAACGTACGGCAGCGCTCCATTGGTAACAGTATTGGATTGTTCGCAGTTAGTAACTCCCTTACATGTTTATCTGGCGTAATCACTACGGTCTGCCACCGTGGCCAGATTTTCAGTTTTCCTTGCCAGTAATACCGGCCCAAAGGAAAGTAATAACCTTGTATTTGTAACGACGTTAAGCGCTGCGGTTAGGGGGCCGCGTGTTGTGTGTGTGGGCGGACTGACCTGTATGAAGACCTGCTTGGAGCCTGCGCTGGCGTGCGGGCGGCCGCCTTCACGTCCATGGCTGTCTGGCTGTCTGGCTGGTCTCTGCTGTGCTGTGCTGTGCTGAGCTGCACACTGACCGCACACACTTGTCTGCCAGCCTGACTCGCATACCCACACCGCGGGCCCAGTGGCTTCCTCTTCCTGCGCTGTCCGACCACCGCATCCTCCGTCCGCGTTCTGATAAGCTGCCACTGTGTCATCTGGGACAGGGCCCAGTGGTGTACGTGTCAGATATAGAGAGCCGCTTTCCACAGTAGGTGCCGTACCCATATACAGGGTGACGCATAAAGGATGAATGGTTTTCAAATGAACAATACATCATTAGGAGTGAAACTTCATGGCAGATTAAAACTGTGTGCCGGACCGAGACTCGAAATCGGGACCTTTGCCTTTCGCGGGCAAGTGCTCTACCAACTGAGCTACCCAAGCACGACTCACGCCCCGTCCTCACAACTTTACTTCTGCAAGTATCTCGCCTCCTACATTCGAAACTTTACAGAAGCTCTCCTGCGAACCCTGCAGAACTAGCCCTCCTGAAAGAAAGGATATTGCGGAGACATGGCTTAGCCACAGCCTGGAGGATGTTTCCAGAATGAGATTTTCACTCTGCAGCGGAGTGTGCGCTGATATGAAACTTCCTGGCAGATTAAAACTGTGTGCCCGACCGAGACTCGAACTCGGGACCTTTGCCTTTCGCGGGCAAGTGCTCTACCAACTGAGCTATTTCTGCAGGGTTCGCAGGAGAGCTTATGTAAAGTTTCGAATGTAGGAGGCGAGATATTGGCAGAAGTAAAGCTGTGAGGACGGGGCGTGAGTCGTACTTGGGTAGCTCAGTTGGTACAGCACTTGCCCGCGAAAGGCAAAGGTCCCGAGTTCGAGTCTTGGTCCGGCACACAGTTACAATCTGCCAGGAAGTTTCACATCAGCGCTCACTCCGCTGCAGAGTGCAAATCTCATCATTAGGAGTGTTTCAAAAAATTTTTATTTACAGAATAACTCTCAAATAATGTTGTCATTTAACAAGATTAATGCTTGGAAACATCATCTCCTAGTTGACGGCCGTTTTTAGCGATGCACGTCTCAAGGCGCTTTCGGAAGTTGACTTCAACTCTCTGCAAGATGCCGCTGTCTATTTGGACGATTTCCACACGAACAGCTTCCTTCAATTCTTCAAGTGTACGTGGTTTACGCACGTACACACGTGGTTTGAGGTAACCCCACAAAAAGTAGACACACATGGATAGGTCAGGGGAACGAGGAGCTCAATGAATGTCCCCGAACTGGGAAATAACTCTACCACGAAAAAGAGTTTTAATTGTTTCCATAGTCAATTTTGCCGTGTGAGCTGTAGCTCCAACCTGCTGAAACCACGCTCGCCGGATAGGAATTCGTTTTCTTCTTAATTGAGGTAGCAAGAATTCAGTGATGATCTCTCTATATCGTTCAGAGGTTTTTCTCGTCTTGAAAAAAGTATGGACCAATAACATCTGTACCTGCCACAGCACACCAAACAGTCACCTTGGGACTATGTAATGGTTTCTCATGCCGTAGTTTTGGGTTTTCGCTGGCCCAATAACGACAGTTCTGCTGATTTACCATTCCATTCAAATGGAAATGAGCTTCATAACTCACAAGCAAAATAATGTTGTCATTTTGTTCAAATATGGCCTCCATTTCTCGGGCAAAATTTAGCCGCTGTTCATGATCTCTTGGGTTTAATTTTTGCACAATAGCCATTTTTAGGGATGAAATTTTAGGTCAGTGTGCAAAATACGCCTTACCGGGTGATTACTGAGGCGCAGCTCAGCCGAGTGTCTTCTAGCAGATCGACCAGGACTACGGTGTATGGCTTGCCGAACTCTTTCCACATTTTCTTGTGTCAGAACTGAGGGAGGAGCGCCTGGCGGTTTTTTGTTCATAACTGTTTCTCGTGTTCGAAATGATTCTACCCAACGTAAAATGGTGTTACGAGTGGGAACACTATCATGTCTAGCGAGATTGAAATGACGACGAAACTCACGCTGCACTGCAACAGTAGACTCACGATTGCGCACAAAACTAACCTAGCTAAACACACGATGTTGCACAGTCCACGGCTCCATGACCTTGACTAAACAAAATGGCAGGAGCTACCGATCACATTACCACATCACTCCCCGCACTCCGACCGCCTGAGCCTGAATACTAACTGTTCTAAAAACGTCCGTCCTTTCTGCCTCGCCCTGTTTAACGCCTCACACTGGAACAATAATTACCATTCTTCAAAAATATTTATGTTTAAGTGTAATCATCCCGTCATTCACCTCTGACTGTTTATGGAAAACATGCAAAACCAAAGGGTGGAAGCCCGTATGTGGATTTGAACTCCTCTTCTTCTGAACACTAGTCCATGATGTTAACCATTGTTATTCGTTTGCATGTTGTAATGGTTCTTTATTTACGTGACCATTACGGCACTCCAACCCCAGTTCTCGATACCAGTAATATCGTACTACTTTTCAGCGAAGTAACAGACATATTTTTGTGACAATATTCACATTTGGTTTTATTAATGTATAGGTACTCCGATGTAACGATATATTATAGTGATATGGTTCTTGTGTATTCATTTGTGTGAGACTGTCATAATCTTTGACTTACTTGTAACCGTTTTGGCGCGAATGCGCACAGAGCAGTCTTTGTTTCACTTTGCAGAAGTTAAGTTGTTATTTCGCTTTTTAAAAGAACAGTCAAGTCTTGTGTTTGGTTAAAGTGGAAATAAAATTTACGAAGATTGATACAAAACTGTTTTCTTGATGATGTGACAATTAAGAAGAAGTATATGTGAATTTACAAGAAGTTTAATAAAAATGTGGATCGTGAACACCAAGTGAAAAATTATTTCTACCATACCATTGTTGTGATCTGGGATGGTTTGATCATTAAGAATTTCCTGAAAATCGCATTTGTTAGGTTTTCAAATATTGCTAAAATACAGATCTGGACCATCTAGCGGTCAAAGTGGAATCACTCTAAAATCAACAAAATGAGCCATAACAACTTCGACGAAATCTACGTGGGAATCCATTCAAGATAAGTGCCAAATTTAATGACTTTTTTACAGTGACTTCATTATTTCCATTCTGACGATACCATCCACAGTCAATAACTTTGTTGTTGCCCGATAAAGGGAGTATATGCTGCGTGAGCAACATTATTAATCTAATTTCTAACCTACTTTGCAAGTGGTGATATTGTTTGAGTGTACTTAAACACTAATAAAAATCGACACATTGACTTCTCTGTTGGGAGGCGTCACGAGTCAGCATGAAGAGAGGGAGTGATGCGGGGGGAAAAACCTTAAAAGCTTTTATCCGACTGGCCCGGCTGGTATAAAAAGTAACAGCTACTAACATCCAAAAATATAAATCTTGGGATCTAAAGAAGAATGATGAAGAACGATGTTTGCTGCACAGCTGAGAGGAAGACGGAGATCAAACGATTAGATGCGTTTGAAATGTGATGTCACGGGAGGCTGTTGAAGATCAGATAGTTTGATCGAGTATGAGCTGAAGAAGTCCTGCAACAACTCAAGGAAAAAGTATTTCTCATAATAAAGTAATGCAACAAAAAGAATAGTTGTCTGGAACCGCGCGACCGCTACGGCCGCAGGTTCGAATCCTGCCTCGGGCATGGATGTGTGTGATGTCCTTAGGTTAGTTAGGTTTCAGTAGTTCTAACTTCTAGGGGACTGTTGACGTCAGATGTTAAGTCCCATAGTGAAAAAAAAGAATAGTTGATTGTATACACTGAGGTGTCAGAGGTCATGGTATAGCGATATGCACTTACACAGATGGCGGTAGTATCGCGTACACAGGGCATAAAAGGACAGTGCATTGGTGGAGCTGCCATTTGCACTCAGGTGATTTATGTGGAAATGGCCGCACAACGCGAATTAACATACTTTGAACGCGGAATGGTAGTTGGAGTAAGACGTGGGATAATCCATTTCCGAAATCGGTAGGTAATGCAGTATGCCGAGTGTCAAGAGCGTGACGAGAATACCAAACTTCAGGCATTACTTCTCATCACGGACATCGCAGTAGTCGACGGTCTTCACTTTAACGACAGAGAGCAGTGGCGTTTGCGTAGAGTAGCCAGTGCCAACACACAAGTAATATTGATTGAAATAACCGCAGAAATCGATGTGGAACGTACGGCGAACGTATTCGTTAAGACAGTGCGGCATAAGTTGTCGTTAATGGGCAATGGCAGCAAACGACGGACGCCAGTGGCTTTGCTAACAGCTCTAAATCGCCTGCAGCACCTCTCCTGGAGCTCGTGACCATATCGATTGGACCCTAGACGACTGGAAAACTGTGGCCCAGTCAGATGAGTTTCGTTTTCATTTGGTAAGAGCTGATGGTAGGGTTCGAGTGTGGCTCAGACCCCACGAAGCCATGGACCCATGTTTTCAACAACTGGTGGTGGCTCCATAATGCTGTGGGCTGTTTTTACCCATCGAATGGACTGGGTCCTCTGGTCTAACTGAATCGATCATTAACTGAAAATATTTATGTTGGACTACTTGGAGACCACTAGCAGCCACCCTTGGGCTTCATATTCCCAAACAACGTTGTAATTAATGGACTACAATACGCCATGTCATCGATCCACAGCTGTTCACGATTGGTTCGGAGAACATTCTGGACTCTGGACAATTCGAGCGAATGATTCAGGCACCCAGATCGCCCGTCATGAATCCCATCGGACATTGGTGGGACATAATCGAGAGGTTAGTTAGTGCATAAAATCCTGCACCGGCAACTTTTTCACAATTATGGACGACTACAGAGAAACCGTATCTCAATAGTTCTGCAGGGAACTTCCGACGACTTGCTGAGCCCGTGCAACGTCGAGTTGCTGCACTACGCTGCGCAAAAGGAGTCCTGACACGATATTAGAGGAGGTATCTCTTGTCACTTCACCGTATCGCGGCATTAGACGTGCTGAAAACAGTAGTTGAAGGGAAGGTAGAGGAAGATCATATTACGTATTTGTATATAGGGCAGATGTCGATGGCGTGCAGTGTAGCTGTTACGGTGAAATGAAAAGGATAGCTAGCAACCAATAGAAATGGGCAGCTGAATCAAACAGATGTTGGGTTGATGACCAAAACAACAAAAATACCAATACCCCGAACATTACTTCTATATGTTTCTGAAATAGCAAGTATGGAAATTTAGAATTTAATATCGATTTGACATTGATTTCATGGGAGAGGTAGCGCTAGCTCGAAATGGACAAGCCTAGAGCAAGAAATCATGGTCGTTTTGGAATACGTTCCCTTGTATTCGCGTTAAGGAGCTTAGGGAAACTAACGATATCCTAGGTCTATATGTGATTCGACGAGGCGCTCAACTCCATACTTTCCTAATACGAATGTCGTGTCCGATGCTCGACGTGTATAATCTTACGCAGTTTCAGTTTTTTTGTCATAGATTTGGCTCTATGCACTGTGGGACTTAACATCTGAGGTCATCAGTCCCCTAGACTTAGAACTACTTAAAACTAACCAACCTAAGGACATCACACACATCCCTGCCCGAGGCAGGATTCCAACCTGCGACCGTAGCAGCAGCGCGGTTCCGGACTGAAGCGCCTAGAACCGCTCGGCCACAGCGGCCGGCTGTCATAGATTTCCAGTAGACAAATTTGTGTTATTGTACTCTGATACGTCGAGAAAATAACGTTTCAGCGATTTGAGTTGTAGGGGCTCTCTTTGTGGAGAGCCATGTATGCGCTGTGTTGATTGCTTTGAACGAGGTGCACTCCGAGACTGTCAAAATGTGGCTGCTTACACGATAATCACACTGACTCCCGCCTACTCGCCACTGCAGTGTGTGAATTACAAAGCCATTTACTCGATCTATAGGTGTGTCCTTGGCGTACCATCAGTTCATACCAGTCTTAATCGTTCACTATAATCTACATGGATCTCGAAGTATTGAGAGTTATCTACTTAGCATTTTTAAGGTAGATCAGTGTTCGCAGTTCGTAGACCATCAGTGAGAGAGGACTTGCGTTCCTGCTGCAGGTAAAGGTGAGGTCACTGTTCGTTTGTTCAGATGCAGGCCTTATTGGTGACTCTTCGCTCACAGTTCCAAGTGTCATTGGCTTTGGTCAGGCACCACAAACCATGTGTCTGCCACGCGGTCCACTACTGTGGCTACTCCAGGTAGTGGCCTGTACTCAGGTTGAACCCCTCGAGTGGGAGGTCATTTCAGAGTGTGGCCGGTAGCGAAAGACTTCCCGGTTGGCCGATGGGAGGGTGACTCGGTTCGTCTGACACACAGGCTTAGGCGCTATGAGTGGCTTACAAAGTCCCTGAGCCAAATGAATGCCCTCGCCCTCGTTGGCATTCACGGAGGGTGGGATTAGTAGTAGTTGGGAGTTCTAACGTTAGGCGCGTAGTAGGACCTCTTAGGGATATGTCTGCAAAGGACGGGAAGGACTCCAGTGTGCACTCGGTGTGCATACTTGGAGGAGTCATTCCAGATGTGTAACGGGTGCTTCCAGATGCCATGAACAGCACAGGGTGCAGCCAACTGCAGGTGGCGGCTCATGTTGATACTAACGATGTGTGCCGCTTTTTTATCGGAAGAGATTCTCTCTGATTTCGGGCGGGTAGCTGAAGTACTGAAGACTGTCAGTCTTGCTTGCGAGATGACCACGAAGCTCTCCATTGGTAATGTCGTCGACAGAACCGACTGTGGTCCTTTGGTATAGTGCCGAGTGGAGAGTCTGAATCAGAGGCTCAGACGGCTCTGCCGCCGTGTAGATTGCGGATTCCTCGACTTGAGCCATAGGGTGGTGGGTTTCCGGGTTCTGCTATATAGATCTCGGTTTCACTACACGCAGGAAGCATCTACACAGGTAACGGGGGCCGTGTGGAGGGAACTGCGTGGGTATTAGGTTAGAGAGTCTCTGGAACGTGCAGAAAGGACTTCAGTTCCAAAGGATGCTGAGCGCACACAGAAAGAGAGTAGACATTCGAACAGTAAATACTGTAATTGTAAACTATCGTAGCTATGTTGGAAAAGAACCAAAGCTCCAAGCGCTAATAAGAGCACTGAATCTCGTGTCGTTATGGGTATGGAAAACTCTCTAAAGCCGGAAAGAAGTTCAGCAGAAATTTTTACAAAGGACCTAACCATGGTTCAAACGGTTCAAATGGCTCGGAAATAACTTCTGAGGTCATCAGTCCCCTAGAACTTAGAACTACTTAAACCTAACTAACCTAAGGACATCACACACATCCATGCCCGAGGCAAGATTCGAACCTGCGACCGTAGTGATCGCGAGTTTCCAGACTGAAGCGCCTAGAACCGCTCGGCCATACTGGCCGGCCTAACCATGTTGAGAAAGGTTAGATTAAATACAGTTAGTTGATGGTGGAGTGTTTATTGCTGTCAGAGATAGTTTACCTTGTAGTGAAATAGAAGTAGAAAGTTCCTGTGAGTTAGTATGGGTAGACGCTATTACTTGACTACCGGAATACAACTGGTTCCTTTTACCGACTCCACGACTCGGATGATACAGTTGCTATAGTTCAAAGAAAACTTGAGTCTCATTTCAATAGTATCCCAATCATATAACTATCGTTGGTGGTGACTTTAGTATACCCTTTATTTGTTGCCGCGCGGTCTTGGTCGCCTTGCCACGGTTCGCGCGCCTCTCCCCGTCGGCGGTTCGAGTCCTCCCCCGGGCATGGGTGTGTGTTGTCTTTAGCGGAAGTTGGTTTAAGTTAGATTAAGTAGTGTTTAAGCCAACGGACCGATGACCTCAGCAGTTTGGTCTCATAGGAACTTACCACAAATTTCCAAAAAACTTCATTCGTTGGCGGAAATACATGTTTAAAGTCGATGGTAGGCATAAAATGTTATCCGAAATCGTGTTGAATGCCATCTCAGAAAATTATGTTGAACAACTAGTTCAGGAGCCCACTCTTAAGTGTAAATGCTTGCGAAAACATACTTGACGTCTTAGCAATAAATAACTTAGCAATAAATAATCCTGATCAAAGAACGAGCATCATGACAGATACAGCGATTGGTGACCACAACGTCGTTGTAGCTAGACTGAATACTGTAAAATCTAAACCCGTTAAAAATAAACGCAAAATACGTCTATGTAAAAAAGCAGATAAAAATTCGTTTGACATATTCCTAAGAGACAGTCTCCACTCCTTCCAGTCTGATGTAAGCGTAGAACAGATGTGGTTTATTTAAATTCAGTGAAATAGTATCGACGGCAATCGAGAGATATACAGGGTGTTACAAAAAGGTACGGCCAAACTTTCAGGAAACATTCCTCACACACATACAAAGAAAAGATGTTATGTGGACATGTGTCCGGAAACGCTTAATTTCCATGTTAGAGCTCATTTTAGTTTCTTCCACCTACACTCAATGGAGCACGTTATCATGATTTCTACATCTACATCTACATCTATACTCCGCGAGCCACCTTACGGTGTGTGGCGGAGGGTACTTATTGTACCACTATCTGATCCCCCCTTCCCTGTTCCATTCACGAATTGTGCGTGGGAAGAACGACTGCTTGTAAGTCTCCGTATTAGCTCTAATTTCTCGGATCTTTTCGTTGTGATCATTACGCGAGATATATGTGGGCGGTAGTAATATGTTGCCCATCTCTTCCCGGAATGTGCTCTCTCGTAATTTCGATAATAAACCTCTCCGTATTGCGTAACGCCTTTCTTGAAGTGTCCGCCACTGGAGCTTGTTCAGCATCTCCGTAACGCTCTCGCGCTGACTAAATGTCCCCATGACGAATCGCGCTGCTTTTCGCTGGATCATGTCTATCTCTTCTATTAATCCAACCTGGTAAGGGTCCCATACTGATGAGCAATACTCAAGAATCGGACGAACAAGCGTTTTGTAAGCTACTTCTTTCGTCGATGAGTCACATTTTCTTAGAATTCTTCCTATGAATCTCAACCTGGCGCCTGCTTTTCCCACTATTTGTTTTATGTGATCATTCCACTTCAGATCGCTCCGGATAGTAACTCCTAAGTATTTTACGGTCGTTACCGCTTCCAATGATTTACCACCTATGGCATAATCGTACTGGAATGGATTTCTGCCCCTATGTATGCGCATTATATTACATTTATCTACGTTTAGGGAAAGCTGCCAGCTGTCGCACCATTCATTAATCCTCTGCAGGTCTTCCTGGAGTACGTACGAGTCTTCTGATGTTGCTACTTTCTTGTAGACAACCGTGTCATCTGCAAATAGCCTCACGGAGCTACCGATGTTGTCAACTAAGTCATTTATGTATATTGTAAACAATAAAGGTCCTATCACGCTTCCTTGCGGTACTCCCGAAATTACATCTGCAGATTTTGAACCGTTAAGAATGACATGTTGTGTTCTTTCTTCTAGGAAATCCTGAATCCATTCACAAACCTGGTCCGATATTCCGTAAGCTCGTATTTTTTTCACTAAACGTAAGTGCGGAACCGTATCAAATGCCTTCCTGAAGTCCAGGAATACGGCATCAATCTGCTCGCCAGTGTCTACGGCACTGTGAATTTCTTGGACAAATAGGGCGAGCTGGGTTTCACATGATCTCTGTTTGCGGAATCCATGTTGGTTATGATGAAGGAGATTTGTATTATCTAAGAACGTCATAATACGAGAACATAAAACATGTTCCATTATTCTACAACAGATTGACGTAAGCGAAATAGGCCTATAATTATTCGCATCTGATTTATGACCCTTCTTGAAAATGGGAACGACCTGCGCTTTCTTCCAGTCGCTAGGTACTTTACGTTCTTCCAGAGATCTACGATAAATTGCTGATAGAAAGGGGGCAAGTTCTTTAGCATAATCACTGTAGAATCTTACGGGTATCTCGTCTGGTCCGGATGCTTTTCCGCTACTAAGTGATAGCAGTTGTTTTTCAATTCCGATATCGTTTATTTCAATATTTTCCATTTTGGCGTCCGTGCGACGGCTGAAGTCAGGGACCGTGTTACGATTTTCCGCAGTGAAACAGTTTCGGAACACTGAATTCAGTATTTCTGCCTTTCTTCGGTCGTCCTCTGTTTCGGTGCCATCGTGGTCAACGAGTGACTGAATAGGGGATTTAGATCCGCTTACCGATTTTACATATGACCAAAACTTTTTAGGGTTCTTGTTTAGATTGTTTGCCAATGTTTTATGTTCGAATTCGTTGAATGCTTCTCTCATTGCTCTCTTTACGCTCTTTTTCGCTTCGTTCAGCTTTTCCTTATCAGCTATGATTCGACTACTCTTAAACCTATGATGAAGCTTTCTTTGTTTCCGTAGTACCTTTCGTACATGATTGTTATACCACGGTGGATCTTT
This sequence comes from Schistocerca nitens, assembly GCF_023898315.1. Classification (NCBI taxonomy): domain Eukaryota; kingdom Metazoa; phylum Arthropoda; class Insecta; order Orthoptera; family Acrididae; genus Schistocerca; species Schistocerca nitens. The sequence goes on along the minus strand of NC_064615.1, from coordinate 676,665,457 downwards.
CCCCTCGCTTTGGACCTTAGTCGGTACGAACTTATCTAAGGCGTACTGGACGATGTTTCTGAATTTTTTCCATTTTTGTTCCACATCCTCTTCCTCAGAAATGAACGTTTGATGGTGGTCACTCAGATATTCTGCGATTTGTGCCCTATCACTCTTGTTAAGCAAATATATTTTCCTTCCTTTCTTGGCATTTCTTATTACACTTGTAGTCATTGATGCAACCACTGACTTATGATCACTGATACCCTCTTCTACATTCACGGAGTCGAAAAGTTCCGGTCTATTTGTTGCTATGAGGTCTAAAACGTTAGCTTCACGAGTTGGTTCTCTAACTATCTGCTCGAAGTAATTCTCGGACAAGGCAGTCAGGATAATGTCACAAGAGTCTCTGTCCCTGGCTCCAGTTCTGATTGTGTGACTATCCCATTCTATACCTGGTAGATTGAAGTCTCCCCCTATTACAATAGTATGATCACGAAACTTCTTCACGACGTTCTGCAGGTTCTCTCTGAGGCGCTCAACTACTACGGTTGCTGATGCAGGTGGTCTATAGAAGCATCCGACTATCATATCTGACCCACCTTTGATACTTAACTTAACTCAGATTATTTCACATTCGCATTCGCTAATAACTTCACTGGATATTATTGAATTCTTTACTGCTATAAATACTCCTCCACCATTGGCGTTTATCCTATCCTTGCGGTATATATTCCATTCTGTGTCTAGGATTTCGTTACTGTTCACTTCCGGTTTTAACCAACTTTCCGTTCCTAATACTATATGCGCACTATTTCCTTCAATAAGCGATACTAATTCAGGAACCTTGCCCTGGATACTCCTGCAGTTTACCAATATTACGTTAACTTTTCCTGTTTTTGGTCTCTGAGGACGGACGTTCTTTATCAACGATGATGATGTTCTCTCTGGTAAGCCGTCAGGTATTTTATCGTTTCGCCCAAGGGGGGGTCCCTCTAACCTAAAAAACCCCCGTGTGCACGCCACACGTACTCTGCTACCCTAGTAGCTGCTTCCGGTGTGTAGTGCACGCCTGACCTGTCTAGGGGGGCCCTACAGTTCTCCACCCAATAACGGAGGTCGATGAATTTGCAACCATTATAGTCGCAGAGTCGTCTGAGCCTCTGGTTTAGACCCTCCACACGGCTCCAAACCAGAGGACCGCGATCGACTCTGGGCACTATGCTGCAGATATTAAGCTCAGCTTGCACTCCGCGTGCGATGCTGGTTGTCTTCACCAAATCAGCCAGCCGCCGGAAGGAACCAAGGATGGCCTCAGAACCCAAGCGGCAGGCGTCATTCGTTCCGACATGTGCTACTATCTGCAGCCGGTCACACCCAGTGCGTTCAATAGCTGCCGGAAGGGCCTCCTCCACATTACGGACGAGACCCCCCGGCAAGCACACCGAGTGCACACTGGCATTCTTCCCCGACCTACCCGCTATTTTCCTGAGGGGCTCCATAACCCGCCTAACGTTGGAGCTCCCTATAACTAATAGGCCCGCCCTCTGTGACTGTCGGGACCTTGCCGGAGAATCGGCCACTGGCCCAACAGGCGAGGCATCCTGTGGTGGCTCGGAAACGATGTCATCACCACTAGGAAGCACCCCGTACCTGTTGGAAAGGGGTAAGGCAGCTGCCACGCGGCCAGATCCCACCTTCGCCTTTCGGCCAGGCACGCGCGAGCCCACCACTGTCCGCCATTCACCCTGGAGTGATGGCTGACCGGTAAGATGCTCACTGCCGGAAGACGCAGCGACATCAGGGGTTCCATGTGATTCCAAGGCCACCGAAGTAGGCATAGGTCTCACCACAGTTGCCCCAACGCCACTACGAGCCGACGCCTGCGCCTCGAGCTCGATGAGCCTAACAGACAAAGCCTCTACCTGCCCCCGAAGAGTGGCCAATTCTCCTTGCGTCCGCTCACAACAACCACAGTCCCTACACATGACTATGTTTACCCTACTCTATACGGTGACAAATTCCCAAGATAATCTTCTGATGAGCTACTCTGATAATCAAGAAACACTCACTGAAATACGAGACGCGAAAACTACGCTAGGTTTTCCCAGAAAAACTATTTAAAAGCTAAGCGCAGCAAATAAGTACAAAATAAATTTCTCTCCTAACGATCAAGAACTGTTAGTTTCTATGCAGAGCAGATAAACACAAATAGAATCCCTTCCTTAGTGGAAGGTCGTAAACAAAATGCAAAATAAACGCTTTATACAAACAGTACTCGCTGCTGCTGGTGCTCTCGCTCTGGCTGTCACAAGACAACTGCTGATTCAAGTGACTAGTGGCTAACGGCCGCGGAACAAACAAAAGACGGTTTTTGGGCGCTTTCTGTTCTAAACGATCAAGAAAACACTAAGAAATCTAACACGAAAACTACGTAAAGTTTTATCAAGAACTGTTAGTTACTATGCAGAGCAGATAAACACTAATAGAACCCCTTCCTTAGTGGAAGGTCGTAAACAAAATGCAAAATAAACGCTTTATACAAACAGTACTCGCTGCTGCTGGTGCTCTCGCTCTGGCTGTCACAAGACATACGGGATACTCTACCTGTGCTGCTAGAACATGTGACTTTACAAGTACGACACAACATGTGGTTCATGCACGATGGAGCTCCTGCACATTTCAATCGAAGTGTTCGTACGCTTCTCAACAACAGATTCGGGGACCGATGGATTGGTAGAGGCGGACCTATTCCATGGCCTCCACGCTCTCCTGACCTCAACCCTCTTGACTTTCATTTATGGGAGCATTTGAAAGCTCTTGTCTACGCAACCCCGGTACCAAATGTACAGACTCTTCGTGCTCGTATTGTGGACGGCTGTGATACATTACGCCGTTCTCCAGGGCTGCATCAGCGCATCAGGGATTCCATGCGACGGAGGGTGGATGCATGTATCCTCGCTAATGGAGGACGTTTTGAACATTTTCTGTAACAAAGTGTTTGAAGTCACGCTGGTACGTTCTGTTGCTGTGTGTTTCCATTCCATGATTAATGTGATTTGAAGAGAAGTAATAAAATGAGCTCTAACATGGAAAGTAAGCGTTTCCGGACACATGTCCACATAACATATTTTCTTTCTTTGTGTGTGAGGAATGTTTCCTGAAAGTTTGGCCGTACCTTTTTGTAACATCCTGTATACCAAATAAATTAATAAGATGTGGTACTGATCCCCCATGGCAGCAAAACAGGTCAGGACAATATTGCAGAAGCAACGAAAAAAGCATGCCATATTTAAAAGAATACAGAATCACCAAGATTGGAAAAGTTTTACAGGAGCCCAAAATGTACTGCGAACTTAAAAAAAAAAAAAATTGTTCAAATGGCTCTGAGCACTATGCGACTTAACTTCTGAGGTCATCAGTCGCCTAGAATTTAGAACTAATTAAACCTAACTAACCTAAGGACATCACACACATCCATGCCAGTGGCAGGATTCGAACCTGCGACCGTAGCGGTTGCTCGGCTCCAGACTGTAGCGCCTAGAACCGCACGGCCACTCCGGCCGGCCTGCGAACTTCAATACGAGATGCTGTTAATAGTTTCCACAACGATAATCTGTCTCGAAATCTGGCAGAAAACGCAAAGCGCCTCTGGTCGTATGTAAGGTACATCAGTGGCAAGACGCAATCACTAGCTTCACTGCGCGATTACAGTGACGATGTTTTGATGACAGCGCCGCTAAAGTGGAGTTACTGAACACGGTGTTTCGAAATTTCTTCCCAGAAGAATGCTAAGAAAGTATCCCAGAATTCTAATCAAGAACACCTGCCAACAATGAGGAACTTACAAGTAGATATCCATGGTGTAGCAAAGCAGCTTGAAACACTTGAAAAGACAAGTGTACCATTAATTTCCTTTCAGAATGTGCTGACACAATATCTCCATACTGTCTTGCCACTTACAATTGTCCCACTTGTATCTGTTTTGTCACCAGCAAATAATTTTTTTGTATTTATGCATTGATCTCCAGCAATATAAACATGTACATGAATGTATAAACACCTGAGGATGGGCACAATCCCGAAACCGATTGTGTGACAAATAAATAATCTTTTATTGTGACTGGTAGCGGAAATTTTTCTACATCCTATAAAGGAACAGTCACGGAGTTCAACAGCAACCACTATGGATAAAATTCATCTCTATACTTAGCAATCGTATACAACCGCTCACTCGTAGAAAGATCCGTACCCAGAGAGCGGAAATTTGCGCAAGCCACACCAGTACCCAAGAAAGGCAATAGGAGTAATCCGCTGATTTACAGACCCATATAACTAACGTCGATTTGCAGTAGGATTTGGAACATACGCGCTCGAACATTATGAATCACCGCGAACAAAACGATTTATTGACAAATAGGCAACACGGATTCAGAAAATATCGTTCTGTGAAACACAACTAGCTATTTATGCTAACGAAGTAATGAGTGCTGTCGACTGGGGACTTCAAATTGATTCCACATTTTTAGATTTTCAGAAGGCTTTTCAAACCGTTCCTCGCAAGCGACTTCTAATTAAATTGCATTCCTACTGAATATCATCTCATTGTCAGTTGTGTGACTGGATCAGTGATTTCCTGTCAGAAAGGTCCCAGTTTTTAATGATTGACGGAAAGTCATGGAGTAAAACAGAAGTAATGTCTGTAATGAGTCGCATGTCAAAAAACTCACTTTGCTCCTTGGAGTGTAGAATGGAAAAGAATCCGCTGGTGAAATCACCATAAGGAACACTGATAACTTAAGGAACACTGATAACTTAAAAACACAATATTTGTATGAGTCGGTGATAAGAGTGCAGTAAAGACAGTGACTGAGAGAGTCGTCCTTTGGATCGAGTAACGACCATCTGCTGAACCCATAAAAACTGTGTGAGGCTTGCTGAAGAGCGGTTTCTGATTTTGAACATGGTTATAGCACAGCAGAGATTGTAGACATGACAAGGCGGTGTCGACGAACACATTTCGCGCAGTTAATTGAATTTCAGCGAGTTCGTATTCGTGGCTTCATGGATGGATAGTCATAAGAAAGAATTACCCAACGCCTAACGTGAGTTTGGTTGGTGCAGTGCCCATGTTCATCGTCCTGGTTCCGGGTGGCAGCGGCGTACAGATTCTCGCTTGGATTGTCTCATTGGGCTTGCAGTCATTGCATATCGCACAGCGGCCGCAGCAAGATTTCGGACCAATAGTGCATTTGGAGCAGCTGGCGTCTCAACGACAGAAGGCCGCTTTTATGACGAATTTATGATTAGCACGAGAGAATTGTGTCTGAGACATCTACTAAGAGAGTATGGTGGCATTTTTACATATCTGTGTATTTGCCTTGAACTAACTGTTCGGGAGTGTGCTGAAAAGTAATGCCCCGAATTTTTTATGTGAAAACTCTTAAAGATTTTTAAATAAAACAAACATTATTAATATTCTACATCTTTTTCTTCATGTCTACATATTTATTTCTCAACAAAACCACCCTGGGGCGAAGATATTTCTCCCAACGAGATACCCGTTTGTTGACGCCGTCACTGTAGATTGTTTGTCTTTGTTGATGGAGCCAAAACTCATCTCTGCTCGCACTGCTTCATCATTATCAAAGCGAAGTCCTCGAAGGTGTTCTTTAAGTTTTGGAAAATGATGAAAATCGGGTGGGGCCATGCTGGGACCGTGTGGAGGATGACGGATGACAGTGAACCCAAGGCGTCAGATTGTTGCAGATGTTTCAGCGTTCCTGTGTGGTCTGGAATTGTCACACTGAAGGACTCTTCAAATTCATGCTTTGTGTCCTGGAAGTCAGAAGGTGCCAGATCCAATGAATACGGTGGATGTTCCAAGAATTCGTAGTTAAAATCTCTCAGTTTTCCGGTTGTCAAATCACCTTTTTTGGGCAGTTGACGTGCCCCTTTTTTCCCTTTGGCAATGTAGACCTGTTCTGAGGTGGTTTTTAATATAATTCCTGGCATAGTGTTTGTCAAGCATTCTTTTAGCACTTTCCCAGGTAAAGAAAAAGAAGAATCGCTTTTACGTTGCAGAATATTCACTGTCCATTAGCATCCAACGGATGATGTTGACGTCACATTTATTTTTGCAAGGCTGCAACCTCTTACCCACTAGTGTGAATGCTTTAAGGCCACAACCTTTTACCCACTACTGTAAATGCTTTTTCATTTATGGCGTGAATTGGTGGACCCACGTCTCGACCACACTAACAAACTGGCACAATATCAATTCGATTGTTTCGAAGGAAGAAAGGAAGATCAAAGTCTATGATCATTACAGCAGTACGACATACTTGAATAGCACATTATGGAAAAGGAAATTGACCGTGTTCTTCATAGTGCAACCGTGTTGGCATTCGCATTAATCAATTCATGAATACTACGGAAACACTAATTCTTGATGATCTGACTGGAATCGTATGTCAGCGTCTTCCAAAAGCGAGTTCAGTATCTTAATCATTGCGTCAGCTGGCTATGTGGATTCTTTTTGAAACTGTCAGCACATTGTTCGGAATTCGAGTTCGAATTTGCGTGCGATAAGAATTCAACAAATACAGCAACGTCTTGGCAAAAGCTTTGTAATAACTAATTTTTTTGTCTAAAATCTATTTTTTTCTTTCTTCTCATACGGCTCTTGCTTCATCTTTTTGGTACACCTTTAATCATTTTCTGGACGTTTGTGGTTGCAACTTTTGGATATCTTCCACCGAGATCATCTTTAAGAAATGTACGACAAAGTTTGAGCCCAGTCGCCTATTTATTAACTTCTGAAAATTTAAAACCAGATTGCTTATAAAACTTTAGCTTCATTGTATTGATTTACATTGACGATGAACCGACAAAACAAAAAGTTTTTGTGACTGCAGAATGTCAGTTTGACCTCACAACAAGCCTAAAACCGTTAGAATGGCGCATTCTCAAACGAGAGTAAATGTTCCGGGTTTCCTGCAGATACAGTTCTGCCGCGATACGGACAACAGCTGCATCAGAGCGTGCAGTTTGCTCCAAAGCTCAGGTACTTGGGACGTTACAGTTCTACAGAACAGAACGTCTAAATAGCGCACACATTCACCGTGAAATTCTCGCGATATGTATATGAAATGATATGCAATGTTGCGTCCTGCCGTAGTGAAATGTTGTCGATAGTTGGACCAAGGACGCTTATCCGCCACGTAGTCCAGACCTCGCACCATGCGATTTCCATTCTTTCGGCAATCTGCAAGAACATCTGAGATGAAAGAGATTTTTCCAAAGATGAAGACTTTCACACAGCTGTTCTCGAACGACTTCTTGAACAAGGAGCGAATTTCTACTGTCGACGGTTCAATCCCGTCTCCGACCATCCTGATTTAGGTTTTCCGTGATTTCCCTAAATCGTTTCAGGCAAATGCCGGGATGGTTCCTTTGAAAGGGCACAGCCGATTTCCTTCCCAATCCTTCCTTAACCCGAGCTTACGCTCCGTCTCTAATGACCTCGTTGTCGACGGGACGTTAAACACTAACCACCACCACCATCTACTGTCGAGAATTGAACGCTTGGTACGAGGGCAGTTCAATAAGTAATGCAACACATTTTTTTTCTCGGCCAATTTTGGTTGAAAAAACCGGAAATTTCTTGTGGAATATTTTCAAACATTCCCGCTTCGTCTCTTATAGTTTCATTGACTTCCGACAGGTGGCAGCGCTGTACGGAGCTGTTAAAATGGCGTCTGTAACGGATGTGCGTTGCAAACAACGGGCAGTGATCGAGTTTCTTTTGGCGGAAAACCAGGGCATCTCAGATATTCATAGGCGCTTGCAGAATGTCTACGGTGATCTGGCAGTGGACAAAAGCACGGTGAGTCGTTGGGCAAAGCGTGTGTCATCATCGCCGCAAGGTCAAGCAAGACTGTCTGATCTCCCGCGTGCGGGCCGGCCGTGCACAGCTGTGACTCCTGCAATGGCGGAGCGTGCGAACACACTCGTTCGAGATGATCGACGGATCACCATCAAACAACTCAGTGCTCAACTTGACATCTCTGTTGGTAGTGCTGTCACAATTGTTCACCAGTTGGGATATTCAAAGGTTTGTTCCCGCTGGGTCCCTCGTTGTCTAACCGAACACCATAAAGAGCAAAGGAGAACCATCTGTGCGGAATTGCTTGCTCGTCATGTGGCTGAGGGTGACAATTTCTTGTCAAAGATTGTTACAGGCGATGAAACATGGGTTCATCACTTCGAACCTGAAACAAAACGGCAATCAATGGAGTGGCGCCACACCCACTCCCCTACCAAGAAAAAGTTTAAAGCCATACCCTCAGCCGGTAAAGTCACGGTTACAGTCTTCTGGGACGCTGAAGGGGTTATTCTGTTCGATGTCCTTCCCCATGGTCAAACGATCAACTCTGAAGTGTATTGTGCTACTCTTCAGAAATTGAAGAAACGACTTCAGCGTGTTCGTAGGCACAAAAATCAGAACGAACTTCTCCTTCTTCATGACAACGCAAGACCTCACACAAGTCTTCGCACCCGAGAGGGGCTCACAAAACTTCAGTGGACTGTTCTTCCTCATGTACCCTACAGCCCCGATCTCGCACCGTCGGATTTCCATATGTTTGGCCCAATGAAGGACGCAATCCGTGGGACGCACTACGCGGATGATGAAGTTATTGATGCAGTACGACGTTGGCTCCGACATCGACCAGTGGAATGGTACCGTGCAGGCATACAGGCCCTCATTTCAAGGTGGCGTAAGGCCTAGCATTGAATGGAGATTACGTTGAAAAATAGTGTTGTGTAGCTAAAAGATTGGGGAATAACCTGGTGTATTTCAATGCTGAATAAAACAACCCCTGTTTCAGAAAAAAAATGTGTTGCATTACTTATTGAACTGCCCTCGTAGATCGTTCCGACTGCTGTTAACAGAGACCTGGTGACTAAGTTGAAAAGTTTGCGTAACTTTTCAATGTAGATCAGCATTAAGTAGAGGCTACTTGCCCTGCCAAGATAATGTGTAACTTACCCCTCGTAAGAAGCGTAATTAACAGCGGACTATTCTGCAAATCAATTGGAACTTGACTTACTTTACTGCGCAATTTATGTCGACATAACGGGGGAAAAAAATCCACTGGTATCAACGCTATTACTATGTAAGGCCGAGACTATGTATTCTTGCTCTCGTAAGACAGGTAAAGCGCTAGGTTCCGGAGAGAAATCGCGGTATGTATTTTATTTGGGAGCCTAGTTAACCACAGTAATAGAAACATCGATGCAGTCTCATTTAGCTGCCACAATATGCAGTACTTGAAACGTTTGACTGGTCGTGGGATCACCGAATTTGAGCCGCTAAGACTTCTTGAAGCAGTAGAGCGTCGCAAAGCGGTATTAACACTGTATGTGCCGATGATATTTTGAGCGTGCGCGATACGAAAGACTGGGAGCGGGCTTAGCGCAGTGATGTCAGCGCACGCACACGCAATCTCCGCGCGTCACATCCTCTCAGCTGCACCGGCCACACATAGCTTCCACAAACCGCGCTGGGAACAAGCCACATTGTGTTGCAAAGTAATTCGGACGAGGTGTTTCAAAGTCTTTGTGACAAACATCAGGGGTTGGTAGATCACGTCACGGTGAACAACTTTTATTAGGAACAAAAATGTTTGCTCGTTCTTCCCAGTGAGGCTAGACGTATTTTTATTGTATTCGTGGGCCCTAGGTCGACGAAAGTTCAGCGGATTAGGGGGCTATACTAAGCAGATGTGCTGTATCTGCATCTTACCTATCCTAATAAACTGACAGGGATTTTCTAACAACGTATTGACAACGCGTGAACCTGTGTTCAGTGTATGCCGCCTTTAGAATCTGAAGATGGTCATTGTATGGCAGAAACCGGTTATGACTGTGTCATAAACGTGTGATTGCGTCTACAAATAAATAAAAAAAATTTACAAAGTAATCAATCACGCAGTCCATAGACAAAATGTCGTTTTTTCCAAGAGGGATTTTCTACAAGTAAACCTTAAGAATTAGTGTCTCTAAGCGGAGAAAGATATTTTAGTAGCAAATCATCAACTCTACCTACTCCCTTTCAGGCCGAGCAGGTGACTGATTACAAGCAACACACATTGCATAGGCATTCCGTAGTGTGCCCACGCTGTGCCGCCTGTCAGGGGCATAAGACATATAGCGTCTTCAGGAAGCGTCAGCGAACATTCCGCCTGTAACAAAAGTTGTTCCCCATGACGCACTCTGCCACCCCTAAACGTTTGATGCAGAGACTATGAAAATGGTTCAAATGGCTCTGAGCACTATGGGACTTAACATCTATGGTCATCAGTCCCCTAGAACTTAGAACTACTTAAACCTAACTAACCTAAGGACAGCACACAACACCCAGCCATCACGAGGCAGAGAAAATCCCTGACCCCGCCGGGAATCGAACCCGGGAACCCGGGCGTGGGAAGCGAGAACGCTACCGCACGACCACGAGATGCGGGCGCAGAGACTATGAAACAGCCTGTATGTCGCCATCTTGATACTCCCGTCAGCTACGAGGGCTGTTCGGAGAGTAAGGTCCCATTGGTCGTGAAATGGAAACCACTGTAAAAATCAAAACTGTTTCATTTGCGATAGTCACCTACATCTTCCAGCTATTTCTCTACACAGTCGCCGCTCCGACTTAGACATTTGTCGTAGCGTTGTACCAACTTTCCAAACTCTCCTCATATAAGGCGGCCGCCTGTGCTTTCCGCCAATAGTCTACACTGATCTACAGGTCGTTGTCTATGCCAAAATGTTGTCTTCATAGTCAGTGGTTCATCTGAGCAGAGATGAAAACTGTGGGGCAGCCAATTACGGGCTATATTTTGGGTGATTAAACACTTCCCATCGACAACGCGGCAGGAGCGTCTTCACTGCCCCTGCAGATTGCGGCCGAGAATTGTCATGAAGAAGGAAACGCGTGACATCAGGCTAAATCTCTTATCAGGCCCTCACACTTGGCGGGAGACACTGTTTTCCTGGTATCTTTACGTGCTCACTGAACTGAAAAAAACCCAACAAAAAACGACATGACGCCGTTGGCGCGTATACTAGAGACACTGCCCAACACATCTGTGCAAAGCTTCATCATATTTTCACTGTGGTTCTCATTTCAGGCACGACCGGACGTTTATTTCCGAACAGCCCTCGTAGTACCAAAGGGTATTGCTGCTTGTGTGTCCTCTCGGCGTCTTCCATTTTTGGCGTGAAATGTATGTGATTTCGAACTAAGGGCTATAGACTTCAAGCTTTGTTCAGTAGAAATGCCGTCCTGGTAGGCAAGGCGAAGTGGACTCCCGCCCTATGGAAGCATGTTTCTGTACCGCGAATAATTATAAGCACAACGAGCGACGGAATCGTATGACAGTATGTTACAGCGTTGAAAGATGGACATGCTGCTTCCAATATCGCGCCACTTCATCGTTATGGAGGCAGTCTCGGTGAATGTCGGCGAAGTTATCTGCGTGGCAGATAGAGAATGGCGAAAAAGTTATCTGTGTAGCTGGTAGTTCCCCTTTCCGCCACCGCCGCTCTAGGAGTCGCGTCAAACATGTCTCAGGCGCATGGTCGGTAGCCGGCTACTGGAAATAAATACGTGACCCAGTAGTCGTGTCTGCCGGTATTGGTACCGATTGGAAAATACAACTATTACATCGCCTTCGGACGTGGCCATTGATTTGGAACTCTGATAGTGTGTTGTAAGACGATTCGTGTTTTGTTAATCGTTTCTGATTCGGCCTCACATTATTTTCAGGTGTGATGCTCACTCTCTACTGCGTTTTGGTTATTAACTTGGCGTCGATCTTGGTTTCCACACGCTATAAACGTGTTTCACGGCAGGAACCTATCTAGATTACGCCAGGCTACAAACACAAAATTAATGGTTATGATGAAGTGCGAAGTGCCCAACCATCTGCCGTCACTGAAGACATGGTGCATAATGATGATGCAAAACTTCAGTAACAGGTGAAATGAAATGGAGGCATTGAACGTAATCAAAGAGAGTGAAGTTTAAACAAACAGTTCCAGTCCGGAAATTAATGTTCACTGTTTTCTGAGTTAAGCAGCGGTTCATGTTACTAGATTTTTTACCTATTGATAACAGAATTAATTCGTATTGCAGGGCCTTATGCAATACAAAACAACAGGTGTGGAGAGATCAGTAAAATAGTTTTCATTCCTCATGACAAGCCAGTCCACATACGGCTCAGCGCAATCCCTGATCTAGAAAAAGAATCAGGCGGCAGAGTTTCTTGAGTAAATTTGAAGTGTGAGAGGTCTTCAGTAAGTAATGCAACACTTATTTTCTGTGATATCGCTTATACGCCTGGAATAAAATAGCCTCAAAACTATGTGGAAGGACGGTGTATACCTTCTTGTCAGTAAATGCATACGCTAATTTTATTTGCTGTGTTTTTATAAAATAGCAGCTCTTAAAATAAGGGGGACAACAGTTAGAATTATTGTCATACCTAGGTGTATTTACATTTAACGACATTAGGAATCGTGTAATTGCGCACAAGTGAAACTGTTAGCATGTCCAAAGATAGTGTCGCTCATACAGTATGCCTGCACTTCAGTCTGTTCTTGTTCAGAGGAGTAGTGCGTCGGTGCGGCTTCAGAGGGAGGCGGCGCGCCGGTAGGAGAGGGTGATGGAGGTGGCGAGGTCAGCGGCCTGGACGGCGGCGGCGGCGAGCGCCATGAGCGCCTCCAGCACCCACAGCCACCTGCCCAGGTGCAGGCTCCCCTCCGACCACTGCTCCCAGTTGGGCCGCAGCTCCGCGCCTGCGCACACCGCTGCCGACACGTGCATCACGATGCCCGCAGCCAGCACCAGGCGGATCTGCAACACCACGCCTCTCGCTTCGTACGAGTTCTCCACCGTGTGTGCAGCACAGATACAAGTACATACTGTCACACAGCAGTCGACATACATTGAGGTGGCAAAAGTCATGGGATACCGATACGTACATATACAGATGACAGTAGTATCGCGTACACAAGACATAAAAAGGCAGTGCATCGGCAGAGTTGTCATTTGTCTTCAGGCGATTTACCGGGTTATCAAGAAGTCAGTACAAATTTGAAAACTGAATAAATCCGGAATAATGTAGATAGAGAGGTAAAAATTGACGCACATGCTTGGAATAACATGGGGTTTTATTAGAACAAAAAAAAAAAGTATTGCTAGACGCGTGAAAGATCACTTGCGAGCGTCGTTTGGTGATGATCGTGTGCTCAGCCGCCACTTTCGTCATGCTTGGCCTCCCAGGTCCCCAGACCTCAGTCCGTGCGATTATTGGCTTTGGGGTTACCTGAAGTCGCAAGTGTATCGTGATCGACCGACATCTCTAGGGATGCCGAAAGACAACATCCGACGCCAATGCCTCACCGTAACTCCGGACATGCTTTACAGTGCTGTTCACAACATTATTCCTCGACTACAGGTATTGTTGAGCAATGATGGTGGACATATTGAGCATTTCCCTTAAAGAACATATTTGCTTTGTCTTACTTTGTTATGCTAATTATAGCTATTCTGAACAGATGAAGCGCCATCTGTCGGACATTTTATGAACTTTTGTATTTTTTTTGTTTCTAATAAAACCCCTTGTCATTCCAACCACGTGTGTCAATTTGTACCTCTCTATCTACATTATTCCGTGATTTATTCAGTTTTCAAATTTATACTGACTTTTTGATCACCCGGTATGTGAAAAAGAGTCCGATGTGATTGCGGTCGCACGATGGGAATCAACACAATCTTAGTGCGCAGTGTTGGTTGGAGCTAGACACATGAGACATTCTGCTTCGGAAGTCATTTGAGAATTCAGTATCCGAGGCTCACAGTGCCAAGAGTGAGCCGAGATCGTCAAATTTCAGGCATTATCTCTCACCACGGACAACCCAGTGGCCGACAACCTTCACTTAACGGCCGAGAGAAGCGGCGTTCGTGTAGAGTTGTTAGTGCTAACAGACAAGCAACACTGTGTGAAATAACGACAGAAATCAATGTGGGATGTTCGATGAACGTTTCCGTTAGGACACTGCGGCGAAATTTGGCGTTAATGGGCTATGGCAGAAGACGCGAGTGCCTTTGATAATAGCTCGACATCGCTTGCACTGCCTCTCGTGGGTTCGTGACCATATTGTTTCGACCCTAGACGGATGGAAGACCGTTGCGTGGTCGGATTAGTCCAGAATTCAGTTGGTAAGAGCTGCTGGTAGGGTTTGAGGGTGGTGGGGACCCCGTGAAACGATGAACACAAGTTATCAACAAGGCACTATGCAAGCTGGTGGTGGCTCTACGATGGAGAGGACTGTGTTCACGTGGAATGGACTTGGTCCTCTGGCCCAACAGAACCGATCATTGACTAGAAATGGTCATGTTCGGCTACTTGGATATCATTCGCAGCTATTCATAGACTTCATGTTCCCAAACAACGATGAAATTTTTATTGATGACAATGCGCCATATCGCAGGGCCACAATTGTTCGCGATTGGCTTGAATAACATTCTGGATAATTCGAGCGAATGATTTGGCCACCCAGATCTTCCTACATCAGTCCCATCGAAAATTTATGGGACATAATCAAGAAGTCAGTTCGTGCACAACATCCTGCATTGCCAACACTCACGTAATTATTCACGGCTGTAGAGGCAGTATGACTCAGTATTTGTGTTGGGGGCTTCCAAGCTTTTTGAGGCCATGCCACGTCGCGTTGCTGCACTACGCTGGGCTGATACGATATTAGGATGTACGATATTAGGATGTATTCCATGACTTTTCTCACATCTGTGTATTTTGTCCTCTATAGCTCTTTCTGTTATCGTGGATATTATTCCCTGTTGTTTTAACATATGCGCTTTATCCTAACTTTTCTTCTAGACAGTATTTTTCATACGTTCTCTTCTTCGCCGATTCTGCAAAGGGCCTCCTCGTTTTTTATCATTCCATCTAACTTTCAACGTCCTTCTGTAGCATCATATCTCAAACGCTTCGATTCTCTTCCGTTCCGATATTCCCAGAGTCGATAATTCACAACTATACAATGCCGTACTCCAAAAGTAGATTCTCAAAAATTTCTTCCTCAGATTAACGCCTATGTTTGATACTAGTAGACTTCCCTTGACCAGGAACGCCACATTGTCTGTGCCAGCCTGCTTTTTATGTTCTCGTTCGTCCTCCGTCATGTGTTATTTTGTTTCCAAGACGGCATATTTTCTTAACTTCGTCTACTTTGTGGTCGTCAGTTCTGACGTTAAGTTTCTTGCTAATGTTATTGTTGCTACCGCTCTTTATTTTCATCTTTCTTCACTTTCCCCTCAACCCATATTCTGTATCCGTTACACTGTTCATTCCATTCAACAGGTGTTGTAACTCTTTCTCAAATTCACTGACACCACCAGTGTCATCAGCAAATCTTATCATTGATATGCTTTCATCCTGAATTTTAAACCCACTCCTGAACCTTTGTTTCAGTTACGCCCGTGTTTCTTTGATGTAAATGTTAAAGAACACTGCATCCCTGCCTGATTTCCTTTTTAATTCAAACATTTGTGTCTTTGTTTATCACACTCATTTTTCCCTTTTAATTCTCATGCATATTGCATATTACTCATCTTTTCCTATAGCTTACAGTTACAACTGAGACAAATTGCCGCATTTTAAGTCGTGGAAGGTTTTTTCTAGGTCGACAAACCCTGTGAAACAATTTTCCTTAGCAGACACAATAGCTGCGCTATAAACTGGATCCGCAGCCTTAAGATTGTATTAACACGTCCGAAGTACTTTCACTGCCAAACAGATGCGCATGACTATAGATTTACGTCACTGACGTCAATTTACTTTATAATAATGGAAAATTTTGATGCTCGCGTGCATTGCGCGAACAGCGATAGTGTGAAGATCAGGCCGCTTTCTTTATCGATGCTGTCAGAAGGCAGAAGCTAACGGCGCCCATTTTAATGCTGTGTGCCTTGTATTCTGAAGACATCCGACAGTTTCGTCTTGTTGCTTCATGACAAAAATATGAGCTTAAGGAACATGTGACCATCTCTGAGAATCGATTCAGGACCTAACAGCCGATATACATTCTAAGCATAAAAAAATTAAGAAACCAACCACGCAGAAATTATCCGATTGGGACGGAAATAAGTAGATGTGACTGATATGTACAGGCCGCATTCGGATAATTACTTCGTGATGGTGTTTTTGTTTGTTTCTTTTAGAGCGTATTTTCAACTCTGTAGGTTTACTGTAGCCCACTTGCATTTGTGCTTACTGTATTCAAACCTAGGTGTTCCTCTCTAATTTTTACCCCACACATTTCTTTTCATTACCAAAGTAAGTATCCCTTGATTTCTCAGAATTTGTATTATCAAGCTATGGCATCCGTTAGTGAAGTTATTCCTTGAATCTCTTTGCTTCGTACTTCGATACTGTACCTGTTTAGTAATTAACCAAACACCGCAAGGAATTCTTAGATCCGATCTATCAGGCACCCGAGAACTGCATCCGATGATTCTATCTGCAGAACAGAAACTAAATAGCTCCTTCGTGGCATTAACTTGCCAACTTCACCAAGAGACTAAGCACTCTTTTCCCTCACAGATACCACAGTTTCCATTACTGGGAAAATTTTTAGTCCAGTTTACAGTGAGGCTCACATTTTATGTTTCCATTTTATTCTTTAACCGATTAAACATCAATGTTGGGAACCAGAAGCTTTCCATGTAACACAAAGCAAATTGAGTGCGTGTCCTCGTTAAACGCCTGCTGAGACAAGCTTTTCGTGAATTTGTTTCGTGTCCACGTGAATACAAAAAATTTAGAGTTTATATATGCGGTTGTGGGACTCGTATCCGTGATATGCCGTGAGGATGCTCATAGAAGAACCAAACGACTGGAGGTATTAAAGTGTTTGATATTTAAACATCCAGGTAAAAACAACACTGATGATTCGTACTAAGAACATGTTTTCGGCAGGTTTTGAATGGAAGCAGATGACTGAGGGAATTAATCCCTACAGTACCGGCCGGGGGTACTTCATGCCCATCTTCTGAAAATATTGTAATCTAGTCAGTTACTTCATATTTTAAAATTTTGTAAAAATGTTTATGGTTTTTAATAAGTTCCTCTGCCAGAGTGCATATAACTTTTGAACTTTCAGTTGAACTTAACCCAAAAGTTTAATAGTCAGTAGTAGACGGATATCACGTTCCCCAGTGAATGTGGTATTCAATTTTGCCAGATTCAGGGACTTACTTAGACACCAGTAGCTCCTTAAAAAGTATGTTGAGAGTAAAAGTCAACAACAATGAACGAAATTTGCATTTTTAAAATTTTTTGTGGTGGTCGCAAAGTCGGTGATACACGTAATTGAAAGTGTGTTGATATTGCTAAGAGTGCGCTAAATGGTATTTTCAGATACTGGACCCTACTTACGTATAAGTACTTATGTAAAAAGTACTCTGTTAATATAATTCAACAACAGTTAACTATTTCTTAATTTTTTTTCCGAGTGGGCATAAAGTACCCCATCCCCCATACCCTGCTGGTGCGCGTAATGAAAAATGCCTGGGTATTGCTAAGGTTAAAGTTTGATGGTAATATAATTCAGCAACAATTGAAGATTGTCTAAAACTTGTTTTTAGAGTGGCAGTAAAGTATCTCCCCCTTCCCCTACTAATGCGCGTTGTGAAAAATGCCTTTGTATTGCTAAGGTAGGAGATGGTATAACGGCAGTCTGCTGATTAGGTGGTGGAGCTGAGGCTAGCTGTTAAAGCGGCCGAGCCGTGGTACTGACCAGCATCTCGTGCATCTTCTGTCCGAGCAGGTAGCTGAGCACGATGACGCTGGGGATGACGATGTAGGCGGTGTAGGCGACGTGCGGGAAGATGAGCTTGGGGCTGGCGGGCACGTGCAGCAGCCCGTTGCCCTCGGCCAGCAGCGCCGCCGCCGCAGTCGTCAGCACCTGCCGGCCAGACACACGCGTCACCTCTGCACTCCTCCACTTCGTTACCTGCTCTTTAGGCTGTTTAAGGGCCTTTCTGGTTGATAAGCAAAGCACAAAACGCTGAATTCTACTTAGAAACAGTCGGCTCTGACTCTCGAGTCCCTTTATATGCTGTCAGCAAATGATCTTCTTCCTCCACGTAATTTAGTGGGCGACAACGGATGTTAAGAGCTATTCGCCGAGTAGAAGTTAGATGACGATCAGTTTGGCTTTAGGAAATTTAAAGGCACCAGGGAGGCAATTTTGACGTCGCGGTTGATAATACAGGCAAGACTAAAGAAAAATCAGGACACGTTCATAGGATTTGTCGACCTGGAAAAAGCGTTCATCAATGTCAAATGGTGCAAAATTTTCGTAATTCTGAGAAAAAGAGGGGTAAGCTATAGGGAAAGACGGGTAATTTACAGTATGTACAAGAACCAAGAGGGAATAATAAGAGTGGACGACCAAAAACGAAGTGCTCGGATTAAAAAGTGTGGTGTCACCGCGAGGCACCACACTTGCTAGGTTGTAGGCTTCAAATCGGCCGCGGTCCGTCAGTACACATCGGACCCACGAGTTGCCACTGTCGACGCTAGCAGACCGAGCGCCGCCACTCGGCTGGTCTTACGAGACAAGCTAGAGCACTGGCCAGTTCTACAGCCGACTTTAAGAAGAATGGTTCACTTGTTATAGCTTCAGAAATCTCATTTGCAGAGACGCTAGTTAGCATAGCCTTCAGCTGAGTCAGTAGCTACGACCTAGCCAGGCACCACATACAATTTATGCAATCACAATTGATCTATATGTGTGAAGCAATCAGAATTGTAAAGAAGTATTCGCAGTTCAGTCTGTAACTGCACTTGTAAATATTATTGTACAAAGTCAAGATCGACGTTCACCGCTGATGCTGAACTAAAACTAAGTATTTAGTTGTATTGCTGTCTACTAACCTTCTAATCAACTAAGATGTTCCAGATACATCCCGTCAAGTATAGTTCATTGATCGTCACGTCAGCCTACGTGATCAACGCGTGCAATTAATGGCCACATCTCGTGATCAGACTAAGAGTCAAATTTCCATGAGGCCAATAGTTCCACCTCATACGTAACAAAAAGGGTGTAAGACACGGATGTAGTTCTTCGCCCCTGCTATTCAATCTACACATCAAAGAAGCAATGATGGAAACTATAGAAACGTTGAAGAGTCGAATTAAAACTCAACGTGAAATGATATCAGTGATAAGATTCGCTCATAACATTACTATCCTCAGTGGAGCTGAAGAAGAATTACCAGATCTGCTGAATTGAATGAAGTGTAATAAGTACAGAATCGACTCGAGAGTAAATCGAGGACACACGAAAGTAATGTGAAGTAACAGAAATGAGAACAGCGAGAAACTTAACATCAGGTTTGGTGATCACGGAGTAGATCAAGTTAAGGAATTTTGCTACCTAGGCGGCATAATAAAGCATTGCGGACAGTGCAAGGAGGACATAAAAAGCAGACTACCACTGGGAAAAGGGGCTTTCCTGGCCGTGAGAAGTATCACACATAGGCCTAAATTTGAGGAAGAAATTTCTGAGACTGTAAATTTTCGAACGCAGCATAAAACATGGACTGTGGCAAAATCAGAACAGAAGAGAATCAAATTATTGGAAATGTGCAGTTCACTTTTGACATGCAGATTGCTCAGTGTTTTCTTTCATTTCCCTGATTTTGTCCACCGGCATGCTTTTAGTAACTAAAATTTTAAGGAAGATTCTTCGACATGAGAAAATTGCATTTCATGGATCTTCTGTAACTGTTAGTTGTACATTGAAGACTGGACAATTAAAATATTATGACTGTAGTCAGGAAACATGTTATTAATGTCTTCATGTTTACTCATTCTTACAAGAAACGAACTAAACTCTTTAGACTGTATATTTATTGATGCAGAAATACCATTTTAAAAAAACGAATTTATAAGGAAATACCTTCATTTTGCATTGCGAACGATAACTGCAAGTGTGCCATATTGTTTGAGGAACTGTTTACTGCTGACAAATCACGTCAGACCGAGGTGGACGAATTATTGATCGATAAATCATATAATGCGGAAGTTGATTTGAAAATTAGGGATTGTTGGAAGGAATGAACACTTCTCGGCCACCGATTTTTGAAGAGAAATAGTACTGTTTGCGAAGGGGTGAACTCTGGAAATGTGAAACCTGTAACTCGTTTAAAGACACCTCTCTAGTGGGTTGGTGGCTAAGAGGGTACACTATGTGTCAGACAAAAAATATAAAAGCCGTGAGTTCAATACACAGTCGGTCCTAGTACCTTTCTTCATGATTTGTTGCTGCTTTCTCCTCTGACAGTAACGCGTATGTGTGAGAAATGGTAATCTGCATCGTGGTTCGCAGTCCACGTTGAACTATGGCCCTCCTCTAACTGGTTGTTTACATTAGTGAAACGGTCGAAGAAAGTCAAAGACATAGCACCTCGAGTGGGATCATGGCTGTTGTCTAAAATTCTCTTGATACTGAGATCTGCTTTATCTGACCTCCTTTCAGTCGAGAGTCGTGGAATACGCACTGTGATTGGTGCCGCAAAATTGGTAGAGTCCTTGTAAGGTTGATAATTCACCTGTTTGGACAAGCCTATATTGTAAATTCTGCCATACTCCAATTGGCTTTCAAACGCTCCGAGTTCATCTCACACCGACCCATCTTCGTTTTACAATAACAATACTCAACTAAAGCAGTATTCAGTAGTAAAAGTACAATCAAACCTGGTTGCTAAGTGGAGTGTGTACAATCCCTTGCAAGCACTTTGAAAAATATATATTGGTTTGCCAGGAAGACTTTGGCAATTAGGTTCTCGGAATATGGGAAAAGCTGAGTGTATAAAAGGCAGGTTCTATCTTAGTGGAATGTATTTTAACAGTAAATTCTCCATATTTTGGATAGTGAGATGTTCAACATACTATTACGAAAAACGGTAAGATGACACCACTGGAAACATTTGAAATCAATAAACCTAATGACACAGAATGTGCTGGAGCTTTGGGTCCGCAGTCAAAATGAATCTTTTAAAGGACGCAATCTTTTCGCCGTTGACTATAATTTTTTATTTTTTAATATACAATTGCAATTTCGTCACTTAGGGCATTTTAAAGTGCTTAAAACAGCGCCTTTGCATAGTTAAAAAATATATGGCCATTATGCGAACACCGAGATATGCTTGGCCTTTGCCACAAGAACCTGAGTGGCATCATAATTGATCTTAAATGAAAATGCTATCAAACAGGTTTCTCTCTGTGTCATCAGCGCAGTGTCAGAAAATAAAATACACAATCCGGCGGGAACAGTGTCGAAACTGCAATACTCCACTGAAGAATAAAACTTTATAGTCAACAGCCGAAAGCTGAAATGTTTAAAAAAAATTCATCTATTTGTATATGACAGAACCAGGTTGCAATAGTGCGATCAGTTTTATTATTCATTTAAAAATGTAAAGATAGCGTTTTTATATTTTAATTTTCCGCGT
The DNA here is from genome assembly GCF_023898315.1 of Schistocerca nitens. Taxonomy (NCBI): domain Eukaryota; kingdom Metazoa; phylum Arthropoda; class Insecta; order Orthoptera; family Acrididae; genus Schistocerca; species Schistocerca nitens. The sequence continues at coordinate 676,643,874 of NC_064615.1, read as the reverse complement.
TCCTTTGCAAAAACTGTATCTGTGTTTCGCTAATATCTCTGTAAGTCACACATTTGATCTTGGATTGCGACATTCAGTTGACATATAGTGATACCCCAAGAAGTTTAAAAACGGGCTGTGAGCAAAGAGATAATAATTGCAAAAAAATCATGGAGGTCTTTATTTTTTCTTGTTACTGTCACATTCTGCCAAACATCGACGGAGAATGAAGTGTTGTTCGATTGTTTAGTAGAATTTCGTGTAAAAATTTGAAGTAAGTCGGTCAGGAATCTCTCGAGATTTTTGCTAATAACGTTTTCCCTTTGCATGTTAGTATCGATAACAGGCCCTCAGCGTGTGAATATTGTGGAATCATTGTTGTCAATCGCTGACAAATAATTGTCAATTTCCGGTATCCAGTACCTCTCAAGGAATTTGACGATATTTTTATTATTTATTTTCAGTTGTGCAAGGAAACGTAAAAAATTCACTAACCACGTCTCAGAATTCGTATTCGTCGACCCGAAGGAGGATTCAGATTGGTTTTGAATACCATTGTATTAGGTTAGCGCTGATGCTGTTTTTTTGATGTCGTCCAGAGATCGCGATACCACAACAGAGTTGACAACGCGAAGCGATACACAGACATCAACGAGGGCTCGCTGCAGTGCGCCTGTCAGCTCTGCAAGCGACTCCACGTTGGGGTCAGTATAGTATCGAGCATTCCAGAGCTTGTAAGGTGCCTCGTACGTGAGGAAGACATTTTTACCAGTGTTAATAAATTATTGTCTCTTATTGATGTATTCACGATAGTTAGCAAGTGCTGTAGTCCGTAGCCGGCCATGAGTTGGAGAGTATTTCCCACGCTGGCTGGCTAGGTGACGAAGCGACCATATGTCGCGCGTAGTGGGGTGGGGCTCGGCGCTGGACCGTAGCAACAAGCGTCAGCCTGACAAATATACATGACGGCTAGTACCGCCATCTTGGCCCCAAAGTCACCGATTTTGGTTATTTGTATTTAATAATTAAAGTCATTTATGACAAAATGAATACTAGGAGGAGCCTCTGGACGTTTAAAACTATTTATCATAATTTTGCCTCGTTAAAATTCACACCCGTTCATTAACAAATGCATATCTTAGTAAGTACGAACTTGATCGGAAATCCACGGACTGTGACGAAACTAATAAGAGATACGGACTGCGCACCAAAGTCGGCAGTCTGCGTTAAAAAAAAGAGCTCTTCCTGTCTTGTTCGATGGTAGGCATGCTCTCGGTTACGAGTAGTTTGTGACATGAGTGTTTCATTATTGATTTAATAGGAATAAAAGTGATATTACGGCATTCTGAATGTTAATTTCGAGTAAATAGATACCCCAAAGTTGATCGACAGGAATTTCAGATAATTAGCTTCCACCGGACAGAGGCATCCAATGCGTCAATGAAGAATCTGCACGGGACGACATTTACGAGAGCTGCACCGCGCACAGGTAGGAGGAAATACGACGACACGACCCACCAAGGCGGATCAAGGAAGGTCCGGCTTACACTCGCAAAGTCCGGGTGGAAATGCTAATCAGTTATACTGTACGTCACATATATCACCTTCTACGGACTCGCGGCTAAGCTGAGTAATAACAGTTTCAGTTTAGCAGCGAGGGGATCTTGCAGGCTCGTCCAGTTCCAGACGTCGGCCACAGCAGTCAACATCATCTAGTAGGACAGTGACAGTTAAGGTTTCAGATCGATATACACTTTTGTCATTGTTGAACATTCTACCTCAAGGAAACAGTTTGTTACTTAGTGCGTCAGATGATACCTTTCTATTCCACAGTACTCCTGTGGCAAGCAAGTGTGTCAGAGGTAAGGTAAATTTTTTATTCAGTGAAGTAATGAAGTGAACTAGTATTTCATGTGTTGTAATACGATCAACCTTCTCCCAGAGCAGGTAATGTTGGGGCAAGACGAAAGGAGTTTCGCCTGAAAAATGGTTCAAATGGCTCTGAGCACTATGGGACTTAACATCTGTGGTCATCAGTCCCCTAGAACTTAGAACTACTTAAACCTAACTAACCTAAGGACATCACACACATCCATGCCCGAGGCAGGATTCGAACCTGCGACCGTAGCAGTCGCGCGGTTCCGGACTGAGCGCCTAGAACCGCTAGACCACCGCGGCCGGCACAGTCCCTGTTGCAAAATCGTTTTTATTTACAGGAAATGACGCGTTTCGTCTTATAGGGCATTGTCAGATTGGCCTGGGGTAAACAAATGACAATAGTGAGGTATATCCAGATTGAAATGGGGAGATACAGAGAGTAAATAAAAAAAGACTTGGCAGCTGAGAGTGTTTTATTTATATGCGCGTTAGCTGTGAGCGGAGGTTACCAGCTGCAGCAGCTTGAGCAGGAAGGCAGCCGAGCAGAGGCTGGTGGCGTACTTGGGCGGCGGGTCTGCTCGGTGCAGGGCCGCGGAGACGGAGACGCGGCGGTAGCCGGTCGCGTACGGCGACTCGCTCGTCGGCTCGTCACTGCAACACAGACGGCGCCGAGACACGCTGTAACATCGCAACATTCAAGTCTGCAAGCGAACGCCATCCTGAAATCATGCAGCCGTACCTCAGAGCCATCCCGTCGGTTCTCTCCTATAAATATTAGATTAGATGTACTTTTCGATCCAATTGACACACGGAACATCTTTCGAGATGTAGAACATGTTAAAAGAACAAGAATACACAATAAATACACCGAAGCGCAAGAGCTGGTATAGGTATGCTTATTCAAATACAGAGAGATGTAAACAGACGGATACGGCGCTGCGGTCGGCAATTCTTTTATAAAGCAACAAGTGTCTGGCGCACTAGTTAGGTTGGTTACTGCTGCTACAACGCCAGCTTACCAAGATTTAAGCGAGTTTGAACGTCATGTTATAGTCGGCACACGAGCGACGAGACACAGCATCTCCGACGTGCCGGCCGGGCTGGCCGAGCGGTTCTAGGCGCTACAGTCCGGAACCGCGCGACGGCTACGGTCGCAGGTTCGAATCCTACCTCGGGAATGGATGTGTGTGATGTCCTTAGGTTAGTTAGGTGTAAGTAGTTCTAAGTTCTAGGGGACTGATGACCTCAGAAGTTAAGTCCCATAGTGCTCAGAGCCATCTCCGACGTAGCGATGAAGCGGGGATTTTCCCATACGACCATTTCACGAGTGTACCGTGAATATTACAAATCCGGTAAGACATCAAATCGCCGACATCGCTGCGGCTGGAAAAAGATCCTGCGAGAATGGGACCAACACCGACTGCAGAGAATCGTTCAGCGTGACAGAAATGCAACCTTCCGCAAACTGCTGCAGATTTCAGTGATCGGCCATCAACAAACGTCACCGAGCGACCCATTCAACGAAACATCATCCATACAGGCTTTCGGAGCCGAAGGCTCACTCGTGTATCCTTGATGACTGCATGACACAAACCTTTACGCCTCGCCTGGGTCCGTCAACACCGACATTGGACTGTTGATGACTGGAAACATGTTTCCCGGTCGGACGAGTGTCGTTTCAAATTGCATCGCTTGTGAATGGCCTCGTACAGGTATGGAGACAACCTCATGAATCCATGGACCCTGCATGTCAGAAGGGGACTGTTCAAGCTGGTGGAGGCGCATGGAGTGATATGCGACCTCTGATACATCTAGATACGACACTGGCAGATGACACGTACGTAAGTGTCCTGTCTGATCACCAGCATCTATTCATGCCCATTGCGCATTCCGACGCACTTCGGCAATTCCAGCAGGACAGTGCGAAATTCCACACGCCCAGAATTGCTACAGAGTGGCTCCAGGAACGCTCATCTGAGTTTAAACACTTCTGCTGGCCTTCTAGCTCCGCAGATATAAACATTATTGAGCATATCTGGGATGCCTTGCAACGCGCTATTCACAAGAGATCTCAATCCCCTCGTACTCCTAAGGAGCTACGGACAGCCCTGCAGGATTCATGTTGTCAATTCCCTCCAGCACTACTTCAGATTACAATGATCGTATTACCACACTGAATTTGTGCAGAGTCAGTTTGTACTAATACTCTCATTATTTGATATTACTACTAAAACACACACACACACACACACACACACACACACACACACACACACACAGAGAGAGAGAGAGAGAGAGAGAGAGAGAGAGAGAGAGAGACTGCTGATATCACGAACACACATTCAAAAGTTGGCAATGAAAAATAAAACGTGCAACAGCATCTGGGAAATTTTTCAGTAGATATTAAATTATAATTAGTGTCATAGAAAGGCAGAAAGTGCCAGAACTGTTTATAACCTAACAGTATGATGTTCAATATGTAAAACAAAATGGTGTAAACACAAATATGTATAATTTCATGTCACTGGGGATACCTTGCAAATAATAATGGCGAAATGCGTATAGTAAGAAAAATTTGTTCCATTCTGTTGTAATTAGACGGATCTGAAGTAATAATTATCAGCATTTTATCACACGCAACTTCGGATGACAGGGCAACAAAAGTTAAAGAGATTACTTCACAATTTTTTTGTCATTGCAGGGTCTCGTTAAGCTTTGTATGTTTCATTTCCACAAATACAACGTCCGTCTCTATTATCTTTCTTTAGTCATTCTTATCAGTACAATTCTATACGTCGTACGTTTTCTCCTTTTCTACATTTAGATCGCTAGTTCACTGTCTCTTTCAGATTCTTCCTGATTTCTCGACTCTTCAATAGTAGTACCATGCGAGGTGGCGCATTCGTAAAACACAGGACCCACTTTCTGGGAGACGCTGGTTCTTTTCCCCGTCCACCCATCCAGATATACGTTTTCAGTGCTTTCCCTAAAACGCTCAAGGCAGTTGCTGGTATGGTTCCTTTTAAAATGTCATCACCATTTTGCTTTCCCAACCTACCTGAATCGGATTACAACGTCCATCTCTGATCACCTCGTCGTGTACGGGACATTAAGTCTTACTCTTTTTTCATTTTTAAAAAATAATACGCTCTACTACTTTCATCAGGATTGGAAATTATTAAAAGTCGTCCTACATCATCGTCAACGCTTCCAGCCGATTGAGTATTTCATACAGTTCTCTTCCACAATTATTTGAGTGATTATTCATCTTTTATTTTGTCTGTAAGTTTCTTTCCAGTTCAGTTTTCTGTCACTCACATTGTTCAGTTTGAGGTCCGACTGATTTGCTTCTCGGTCATTAAATCACGCTGTCCACTCATTTCTAGTACGATGTCACAGAGTTTTAAGCCATACGTATCAATCAGTCATAAATTAGGTTTATGTCTTTCACTGAAAGAAACACAGTCATCAGTTTTTAAGTTTGAAAACACATAATCTTTAATTTAAGGACTAAACTTTGATTTCTGTCAAATGGCTCTGAGCACTATGGGACTCAACTGCTGAGGTCATAAGTCCCCTAGAACTTAGAACTACTTAAACCTAACTAACCTAAGGACAACACACACATCCACGCCCGAGGCAGGATTCGAACCTGCGACCGTAGCGGTCGCGCGGTTCCAGACTGAAGCGCCAGAACCGCTCGGCCACCAGCGGCCGGCAACTAAACTTTGATTTCTGTCTCTAAATAATAGCAGTGTCCGCTATACGAATCAGCTTCCAGAATTCCAATTTCATAACAGTAACACAGCGTGCTCCTTACAGAATGAATTTTAATTCACTCCCTGTGTGTTCTGTAACTGTTATAATTTATCAATGACATGTATACAGTTTTGTATTGCTTCTCACTCGAGTAAATAAATAAAAATTGACATACTGATACTACTTATAAGGTTTATAGGTATTACATCCACTCAAAAGTAAATGAGTTTCATAGACCATTTATTTCCTGTACATTTCAATTCGTATACTCTGTTTTATTATGTAATATTACTTCTGTGTTTCCTATTTTCGCCGGCCGGTGTGGCCGTGCGGTTCTAGGCGCTTCAGTCTGGAACCGCGTGACCGCTACGGTCGCAGGTTCGAATCCTGCCTGGGGCATGGATGTGTGTGATGTCCTTAGGTTGGTTAGGTTTAAGTAGTTCTAAGTTCTAGGAGACTGATGACCTCAGATGTTAAGTCCCATAGTGCTCAGAGCCATTTGAACCATTTTTTCCTATTTTCTGTTTGTGAGTCTTGTGGTAGCGATGACGTATTTTGTTCTGCAATATTTACTTTCCTCAGCGCTTGTATTTTTCTCTCTGATACATCACATTCACTATCCTTGAGAGTCCAATTTTTGATGTTATGCCAGTTCAATATGATAAAATACTTGAAACAATTAAAAAGTGCGAGACCGCTATTACAAAGATAATTTCGTAGTTCAGGAGAACGTTTCGCTCAAGTGAGTCATTAATACACGGAAGAGCCAAAGAAACTCTTACACTTGCCTAATATCGTGGTGGGCCCCCGCGAGCACGCAGAAGTGTGCAGCACGACGTGGAATGGACTCGACTACTGTCTGAAATAGTGCTGGAGGGAATTGACAACATGAATCCTGCAGCGCTGTCCATAACTCCGTAGGAGTGCGAGGGGGTGAACAGCACATTTCAAGGTATCCCACATATGCTCAATAATGTTCATGACTGTGTAGATTGGTGGCTAGCGGAAGTGTTTGAACTCAGACGAGTGTTCCTGGAGCCACTCTGTAGCAATTCTGGACGTGTGGGGCGTCGCATTGTCCTGCTGGGATTGCCGAAGTTTGTCGGACTGCACAATGGGCATGCATGGATGCAGGTGATCAGACAGGACGCTTACGTACGTAGCACCTGGCAGAGTCGTATCTAGACGTGTCAGGGATCCCGTATCACTCCAACTGCACACACCCCACACCATTACAGAGCCTCCACCAGCTTGAACAGTTCCCTCCTGACATGCAGGGTCCACGGACTCATAAGGTTGTTTCCATACCGCCATCCGTTCGACGCAATTTGAAACGAGATTAGTTCAGCAGGCAACATGTTTCTAGTCATCAACGATCCAATGTCGGTGTTGACGGGCCCAGGCGAAGCGTAAATCTTTGTGTCGTGCAGTCATAAAGGGTACACGAGTGGGCCTTCGGCTCCGAAATCCCGCATCTATGATGTTCCGTTGAATGGTTCACACCTCTGACACTTGTTGACGACCCGGCATTGAATTCTGCACAATTTGCGGAAAGTTGCACTTCTGTTTCGTTGAACGATTATCCTCAGTCGTCGTTGGTCCCGTTCTTGCAGTATCCTTTTCCGGCCGCAGCGATGGCAGATATTTGATGTTATATCGAATTCCTGATATTCACGATACACTCGTGAAATGGTAGTACGGAAAATCCCCACTTTATTGCTACGTCAGAGATGCTGTGTCCCATCGCTCATGCGCCGGCTATAACAACATTCAAACTCACTTAAATATTGATAACCTGCCATTGTAGCAGCAGTAATCGATCTGCGCCGGACACTAGCGGCGTATTCTGCCTTTTTACATATCTCGGTATTTGAATACGCATGCCTATATCTGTTTCTGTGGTGCTTCAGTGTAAATCAGATAATACTTACATGACAGTTTTTTGCCAGACATTTCACTATTACAATGACTGTCGTGTTCTGTAGATGCACTCAAGCACTAAAATAGTAGATGAGTGAAGAGGAAATTTTCAAGTCTGAAACCAATAATCGTGTTTTATGTGAGCAAAATATGTACATAGAGGGAGTGGAGAAAAGTATGGAAACACCACAAACACAACACATTACTAAGCCTAATACGACGTAGAAAAACAGCTGGCATTCAAAGCAGCTTAAAGGCGTAAACGGAATCGGGAAATACAGGTGGTGTATGATTCGCGAGGGAATCTTATACCATTCTTCTTGCAAAACAGAGGCAAAGTTAGGTGACGATGATGGAAGTCGATAGCGATGACACACCGTTCTTTGAAAAGTAGACCACAAAAACTCAGTAATATTGAGATCTGGTGACTTTGGTGTCCAAGAGAGATGCGACGGTTCATCCTCGTGCTCACGAAACCAGCCGACGATGTGAATTGTGTGAGCAGGGGCCCTATCGTCTTGTAACAAACATTCTACTATGGGGTGGACCTGATCAGCCACAATTGTCACATAATCCTTGGCAGTAATGTGAACTTGCAGAGTAACCATGGTTCCCATGGTATACCACGGTATGACTGCCCAAATTATCACCGAACGCCCACCATGTTTCACTCTTGGGACGTAAGCTCGATCAGAAGCTGTAAACAGTGTGAAACGAGATTCACTCGACCAAAAGACTGTTTTCTGTTGCTTCATAATACAGGTTTTACGTATTCGGCACGACGTTTTCCTGTCACCGGTATTGGCATAACTGATGAGTAGTTATGTAATTCCATTTAGCCCTGTAACTCCCTGCTTATGGTGCTCCCTTCATATTGTGTAGGAGCTGACAGAGTTTGCGAACGCGACATTCAGTTCTGGAGTGACTTTTGCAGCTGTCGTCGTGCTATTTTTCATCACAATCTTCTTCCGTGACTGTCTGTCACGATCACTTAGTACACATCCGACCGTGGTGTTACTTGTCGGATAATGTTTCTCCGCTTTCCCTATACGCAGTATAAATCTTCGATACGGTGCCTCTTGAAACACCAGACACTTACGCTACCTTGATTAAGAAAGCATCCACCATACGAACGCCAACAATTGGTCTTTGTTCGCAGTTTCTTAGCTCCGACACACTGCACTCACAACCACACAGAACACTGTTCTGACTACGTCTGACAGTTTCAGCATATTGAGGAAGTTGCACGGGTGCCGTTCTTCGTCAAACACAAGAGCGCAACGCATAGACGTTGTTAGTACCTGCATTATGTTCAGGCAAACATTTCTGGCGGTGTTCTCGTATTTTTGCCCAAGCACTGTATATACTCTTGCTGATCGCTATTTTTATGTTAATATGACGTATAACTTTCTACTGGCAGCAATCAAACGTGCGTAAATCGTTACAACACAGAAGTTCACCCGCCCGCGGCAGGAGGGGGGGGGGGGGGGGGTCTTGATGCTCGGTTCCTATGTGAGCTAGGAACGTGGGGTGCAAAGTTTTCGGCTTCGCCCGGACAAGTGGAAGTGGAAGACCATCTCTCTGAGAAGAACCGGTAATGGCTGAAGACCGGAGTAACACAATTGAGGCAATAATGGACAATGTGAGAATCAATCATGCATCAATTGTCAGCAGCTCGCTTGACATTTTGATATGTCAAAGGTCGCCGCCCGTTGGGATCCGCAACTGCTTCACACCCATTCAGGAAACGCACCGAACTGAGGCAACAGCGGAAGGGATGGACCTGTTTCAGGCCGACCCACAATGAAGGAGTGTAATGGCCCTGAGACAAAACAAGCATTGGAAACGTGTGGTTTCAGCATCATCTTTGGAGAAAATGGTGCTATGCTTTTTGTGGAACAGCCATGGTGTGGTGCTAACAGATGATGCTCGTAAGGAGCAAAATGTCACAGGAGCATACAACGGAAATATGCTGACGAGATTACGGGAGGTTGTGAAGACGAAGCATTCCAGGAAACTGTTCAAAAGGGGGGATTTTGCTCCATGACAAGGCCTCAGCTCATTCTGCACAGGACGTAGTCACACTTGCCGCTTCTTTGGACTTTGAAATATACCTCACACCACATGGTGTCCGGACATGGCATCCAGTGACTTCTTCCTCTCTCCTCGGATGAAGCAACCATTGAATAGCAGGCTTTTCCGGAATGACGAAGAGGGGAATATTGTAGATAAAATGTTTCCTTAAGGGACAAAATGCAGAATTCTATAACCAAGGTCTCCGCCAAGTCATCGAAAGTTGCGAAAAAAAATGCGTCGCATTGAAGCATGAGTATACAGAGGAGGACTAACGCCATCAGCAAGTTTCGTAGCCGCAGCTTGATCTTTCGTTGTTGTAGTTAAAATTTTATGACTACTCGTTGTACAGATGCTACTTTCCTCTCCCTGTCTGATGAAAGACAGGGATAAATAACACAGGTCAACAGTTAAAATGTGACAGTAGAAAACAGCAATTTCCTATGTATTTTGAGCTGTAAAAAAAAAAAAAAACGAATTTGACATTTAAAATTCGTCTTTAGGTCTTACTTGACAGATACAGTACAAAACTCTGTTTTTATAATAAGTAAGCGTGAGGCGCTACATGACGTTAAAATACCAATGTACAGCTTTTTTAGTTCATCATACAGGTTGATTCTGCTGCCTCTACCAATGTCGTTTTACGGAACCCACGATTTCATATCTGGCCTTCAGAAACCACGCGCGAGATTTTCATACTTTCTCGCTCGCTACGTGCGAGATATTAGTTGTACAGAAAAAAATGAACGGGATCTTTTTGTAGGAAATTTAATGTTCTTAAATATTGTATTGCGATGCGTTTTCGCTGAAGGTCACAATTTTCTAGTTATTCAAGAAAAACATACAAAAATGGCCTTCAAACGCATCTCAATGCCCATCCCTCACCAGTCAAGATATCTAGTTTGTTGATCGTGGCACTCCCTCCTACCACTGCACAAGAATTTCCGACAGCATGTACTACTCCCGATGTTCGACCTTCTTTGGTATCTGTTGATTGGGTTACTACGCCACCAGCGTAGTTGACTATTTCGTTAACATCATCAATTTAAACGTGCTCCTGAGAATAATCAAAGACAAACGTCTTTTGTAAATCTTACTCTAAAACTAGTTACGTTTAGAATTCTGTCTAAAGTAAACCGTTACAAACACAGTAGTGTCTTATTCAGAAAGCCTGCGGAAACAACTAAGTAATTTTTTACTTTCAGCTGTTAAAATACACAAAATTGCTAGCTGAAATTTTTCATAAACGTCAGTTTTACAATTTGGAAGTGCTTGACTACGCCGATGGCGTAATATGCCAGTCACTAAAGACCAAGAAAGGTCGAATGTGGAAAATAAAATTCGTGCAATCGCAAATTCTTGTACAGTGGTAGGAGATAGTGCCATGAACAGAAAACTAGAAATCGTGACGGGTGAGAGATGAAAGTGGTAAAAGAGGTTCGTCTGAAGGTCATTTTTGTACGTTATTCTTAAATAATCCGGTAACTATCGCCTCTAGCGAAAATGTATGCCCGTACAAAATGTAACTACATTAAATTTACTAGAAAAAGGTTCTGTTCATTTGTTCTGTAGAACTAGTAGTTCGCGCGTAACAATCAAGAGAATATACAAATCTCGCGCGTGGTTTATGAAGGCCAGATACAACATTGTGGGCTGCATAAAACGATATTGGTAGTGGCAGATGAATCACCATGCATATATGAGGGGCGTTCAATAAACAATGCACTACATTTTTTTCTCTGCTAATTTCGGTTGAAGAAATGCGTAATCTGTTGTGGGACATCATCGAATGTTCCCGCTTCAGCCCTATAGTTTCTTGAAGCTCCGATAGACGCTGGCGCTATTAGCCTTCATAATGGTATCTGTAACGGTAATGCTTTCCAAGCAGAGAGCTATCAATGGGTTTCTCTTGGCGGAAAACCATAGTATCGCAGATATCCATAGGTGCTTGCAGGATGTCAGTGGATGCCTAGCAGTGAACAAAACCATGGTCAGTCGTAGAGCGAAACATTTGACATCACCGCAACGAAGTCGCGCAAACCTGTCCGATCTCCCGCGTGCCGGCCGATTCACACGGCTGTCTGTCTCTCCCGCAGTGTTGAAAGGTGCGGTAACTCTCATTCGAGGTGATCGGCAGAGCACAATCAAACACCTCGCAGCTCACCTGTCCTCACACAAGTCTGCGCACTTCGTTGGCCCTCGTTCACCCTATAGCCCAGATGGTGCACCGTCCGACTTCCACCTGTTTGGCTCCATGAAGGATGCGCTGCGCGGGAAGCAGTACGTAGATGATGAGGAGGTTACTGATGCAACAAGACGTTGGTCCGACGTCGATCAGGAGAATGGTACCGTCTGGGCATAAAGAACCTGCCAGTGAGATGGCGTAAGGCCGTCGCTTGAAGGTGAAAAGTAAGGTTTTGTAGCCCAAAAAGTTGAGAATAATATGGTGTATTGGAATCCTGAAAGAAACCAGTCTGCTTTCATAAAAAAATGTGTTGCATTACTTACAGAAGAGCCATCGTAATTTGTTTGTTTGAATTATTTGTTTGCAAATTATTTATAGTGAAACTAGAAGTGTCCTTTTGTTCTCTCAGTTTCAGTTCGTCAGCAGACTCAGATAAAAAAAAAAGATAATATCACTTCACTGCGTAAGCGACCCAGACCGATTCTACTATATCTGTGGGATGTGATATGTGCGAGCCAGAAACATCATGTTACTTCAGTAATGCAGCAGCACATCCTATTATTTTGGGGTGAAGTTCAGTGATCAAGACAAACTGTGGGCACCTCATGTTTGCTGCAATTTCTGTTTTGCCGATTTGCGTGGCTGGACCATTAAAAGTGGGCGTCCAGTCCCGTTTGCCATCCATATGATTTCGATGGAGACGACTAGTCATGTACATTATTGCAGTTTCTGCATAGTAGATGCTATTCACAAAGGTCTGTCATGAAAAAAGAGATTGAAAATCACATACCCCATCATCACGTCTGCTATCCGCGCAGTTCCGCATGGAGATGACTTGCCTTTACCGAATCCGCCAGGGGATTACATACTAGAGGCAGATGCCGATGAAGCCAAAATGGGAAAACATCTGATATAATACACTTTGCTTCAACATCACAGAATCTTGATTTTGCAGCTGAATAAATAATTCTAGGTGATCTAATTTATTTCGTTCGAGACCTAGGTCTTCCAAAAAATGAAATTGAGTTTGTAAGTTCTACGCTGAAACAATGTAGTCTTCTACGAGTGAAACCGCATACTAATTTGTCAATCTATAGCACACGGGAGAAAGATTTCATTCAATATTTTAACAGGAAACTAACTAAAATGTATGCTGTGACGTGAATGGTTTGAAGACAGCTTTCGATATGGTACAGGGACGAGATGGATGAGGCTGTTCGTAGATGCATCAGAGCTTATTTTGAAAGCTGTGTTGCTACATAATAGGAATTATATGCCTTCAGTTCCTGTAGGTATGCTATCCATATAAAGGAAACATATACCAATGTGAATTTTTCTTGTGGAACCAACTAGTAGAAAAGCCGCAACTGACAGATATGTGGATACGTCAGAGTGACTGCAGTATTGGTGGGCGTGCAGGTGAGATGCACAAAATACTACTATTGCTGTGTGAGTGGGACAGTCGGGATCGATTTGCAGACTACAACGGAAAACACTGGTCTCATGGGAAATTCTGCGACCCGCTTATAAGAATGTCCAGCACAGTTCGCTGGTAGATTGAAATAAAATTATTCAGCCGCCCTTACACATCACTCAGCCTCAAGAACTTTGTAAAGGGAATGAACGAGCGTGGAGACGCTTCCAAGTACGTGAGAGACACATTTCCACAGCTGAGTGAGATGAAATGGAAGGAAGGGTTCTACACTGCTCCTGAAATCTCTATAATTCTTGTGTATCAAAACACTGACTTAGTCCTCCAGGGGAGTGAGAAACAAGCTTGGGAATCATTTAAAATTGTTGTGCATGACATCTTGTGTGACAGAAGGGCTGGAAATTCTGTTGAGCTGGTGAACAACCTGCTGGACAAGTATCGTCGCCTACGCTGCAACATGTCGCTCAAAATGCACTTTCTTGACTCACATTTAGACTTTTGTCTGCGAAGCCGCGGAGTGATGAGCACGGTGAACGGTTCCAAGAAGATGTGTTAATAGCGCAACGAAGATATCACTGTCGGTGGAATTGTTCTCTGGTTACAGACTACGGTTGTATATTGTTTCGAGATGCTTAGGAACAGGATCACAGTAGACAAGCAAAGACGCAGTGCCCTCCCCTACAGGAGCACACGTCTGTGTTTGATGTCTCGTTTTGTATTCATGTACAGGTTGGTAATAATTAAAGTGCAGTTATTCACGAAGTTCCATTGTGGGCTTAATTATTGTATGGCAGTGAAACTTGGTAGATATGCTTATGCGTCATTGCGGAATCGATTTACGCTGGGAAAAAATAGATCCGCTTCTGGCCACCAGGTGCAAATATGGCGCTTTGAATGCAAGAACGACGTATAGAAATGTTCCGATATCTAACGAATTAGGTGGCAGAAAAGGTCAAACAAGTAAGTAGGGCATAATGTTCATTTTATTATTAATCGCAGCTTACACAATTTGTTCACTATGAGCATCGGAGATGTCGACGAGATGCTGCATCCGTAAAACTTTGTGATTAACAGTGGTGGTGGTGGTTAGTGTTTAACGTCCCGTCAACAACGAGGTCATTAGAGACGGAGCTCATGCTCGGGTTAGGGAAGGATTGGGAAGGAAATCGGCCGTGCCCTTTCAAAGGAACCATCCCGGCATTTGCCTGAAGCGATTTAGGGAAATCACGGAAAACCTAAATCAGGATGGCTGGAGACGGGATTGAACCGTCGTCCTCCCGAATGCGAGTCCAGTGTGCTAGCCACTGCGCCACCTCGCTCGGTATTTGTGATTAACAGTTTCCTGCAGTAGTTCCGCTGGAATCTGAGTAACGTGTTCCTCTACGCTGCCCAGCAGATCAGGTAGACTGATCGTGCTCTAGTAAATGCGTTATTTTAGTTAAGACGTTCGTGGGAGCTTGTGTTAAGCAGATCGTTCACTGGGCGAGCGACATTTGGTGCTGCACCATCTTGCATGAAAACAGTCCCTTCCACACAGTTGCGCTTTTCCAAAGCGGGAATCATATACCATACGAGGAAGTCTCGGTAACGTGAAGACGTCACGGTAGGCTTGACAGGATCTCTGGATGTATTCTCTTCCAAGAAGAACGGACCGAGAATAAAGCTGCTTGTGAAACTGCACCATACAGTCACATACGTCGAGTGCAGTGGCTCTTCGTGCACAACATGCGGTTTAACAGAACCCAAAATTCGGTAGTTCTATGTATTCTCTACACCCTGTAGAGTAAAATATGCGTCGTCACTCTATAGAATATTGCCCGGTCGCATGCCATCAGCTTCGATCCATGCTAGAAATGGAAGAGCAAATCCAGAACGTTGCTGCGGATCTTGTAAGGGTACCAGTGTAAAATAGACGGAAAACTTTCGGTTGAAATGTCCATGGGATGGACAATTCTCATTACACTGCAGGAGCACTAGCACTACTCGGGGCACGTGCTGCATGGTCCGTTACACAACATCAAGCTCAACCATGTTTTCGAATTCTTTATCATCTTATTTACACCACTTAAAACTATTTAAAGACACTGGGGATCTTCTCAGAACTTTTAGTCGGCGATACTCTCTCGGTGCAGCACTGTAATTGCTGCCGTTCACATAAAGCAGTTTCACTAACCGCGCACGGTCTGCCTTCTCGATAGCCGTAATGTTTACTCACGTTATGGCTTCTCAAAGCCGGCCGGAGTGGCCGAGCGGTTAAAGGCGCTACAGTCTGGAACCGCACGACCGCTACGGTCGCAGGTTCGAATCCTGCCTCGGGCATGGATGTGTGTGATGTCCTTAGGTTAGTTAGGTTTAAGTAGTTCTAAGTTCTAGGGGACTGATGACCACAGCAGTTGAGTCCCATAGTGCTCAGAGCCAGCTTCTCAAATGAAAGCGTCGGTGTTATACCGTCATACATATAGAGTACAGCGCCAGATTTGCACCTGGTGGCCAAAAGTGGAACTATTTTTTTTGTTCAGCGTAAATAGGTTCCGCAATAATGCATTATAATATATACCAAGTTCCGCTGCCGTATGATATTTACAGCCCTCACTGGCCCTCTGTGAGTAGCTGCACTTCAAATTATAACCACGCGGTATGTTTGTGTAGTTAAGTATAGTATGTTTCGATCTTATTTTCATTTTTAAAAGTTACGTTCAGACACTTTTTACTAGTTTCATATTGTTGCGTCTCACTGACACTCTGTTATTGAATATCTCCAAGACGGGAGCTGATAAAAAGTTAGTAGAAGATTCTTATTCTACAGCTCCAAATTAGTAGAGTTCTACATCTTTCATTCAGGTAATATAAAAAAAACTCCGCAATTAACCAGGAACACCGCATAGTGAGCTCGTGTCGGATGTAAAACTGTCGAGACAGTTCAGGTGAGAGCGCGCGCTGCGGGTCGGTGTGGCGGAGTACCTGATGGATCGCATGAGCATGCGGTAGGGCGAGCGCGCCGCGGCCGCCGCCGCTGCAGAGCCGGCGCAGTCCTCCTCGGCGACCGCCGGCAGCGACATCCCGGACACCACTGGCCGGGCCAGCCGACGACGGCTTCCTGCAGCCCGCACGCCGCTTCCTGCCAGCGCTCTGGAAAACTCCAGTCAGCGGCTCTGCACGTGCTACCCGAATCGTCCGTGTTTGGGACCTCTCAGCGGGTATCTTCGATCGTCGGAACGTCTGAAGACCTTCACCGACCATTCACTCGCTATCTTCGTGCAACATCAACGTGAAGCTGCTGCTATTCACCGCAACTGACAATCTGAAGTGTACTGGTAGCAAAAGTGTTGGTTGGGCATGGCATCAAAACGTGAGATCAACAGAGTGATAGCTTTTGAAAAACCCACGATAGGAGGGGGTTTAGTAACTGATGCAACACATTCTGTTTTCTGAAAGCACGTTGGTTTTATTTAGGATTCCAAGACACCATATTATTCCCTACTCTTTTGGCTACAAAACACTATTTTTCAACTCAATCGTTCTTCAGTGCGACAGCCTTACGTCTCCTTACTGGAAGGGCCTGTATGCCCGCATAGTACCACCCTACTGGTTAAAGTCGGAGCCAATGTCTTGCTGCATCAATAACCTCCCCATCATCTACGCACTGTTTCCGCGGAGTGCGTTCTTCATTGAGCCAACCAGATGGGAACTCGGAAGGTACGAGTTCTGGGCTGTAGGGTACACGGGGAACCCAGCGGGCATGCCCCTTTGTTCGACGAGCGTGTCAGCACTGCCAATAAAGACGTCCTGTTGTTTAACGGGGTGGTAGATTGTGATCCACCGGTCGCCTCGAATGAGTGTGTCCGCACGTTCCAGCTCTGCAGGAGTCACAGCTGAGTGCGGCCCGCTGGCACACAGGAAGTCGGACAGGTTTGCACGACATTACTGCGATGATGGCAGATGCCTCGCCCAACGACTCACCGTGCTTTAGTTCACTGCCAGCTCTGCGTAGACATTCTGCAGGCGCCTATGAATATATGCGATGCTCTGGTTTTCCTCCAGAAGAAAATGACAGCTCTCTGCTTGGAACACATCTCCTTTACAGATGCCGTTTTGGAGGCTAGGTACAGCGCCACCACACGTAGGAAATTTATGAAACTAAAGGGCTGAATCGGGAATATTCCACCATGTCCCACAATAAATTCCGCCCTTTTTCAACCGAATTAAGCCGAGAAAAAAAATGTGTTGCATTACTCATTCAACGCCCCTCGTACTATGGTAAGAAAGTTGCGTCATATGCCCACTGCTGGGTATGGTATTTCGGTAAAAATCTCTGCAATGCTTATTAGTGATGTTAAATCATCTGCAGTGTTGCTGGACGAGATACAGCAAGCAGGGGTGAGTTTTCTAGAACTACAGATAATATCCGAATTAAATTTACTGAAGATGCCTTTATGTAAAAGGAAAAGCAAATAAACTACATTGCAGCAAGGAAACACGTTAAAATCAATAAAACGAACATAAATGTGGCTGTTGGGTGCATGGTCGAACATTTGTCCCCAGTTGCCGTAAGAACTCCCCATCCGCCACCTCCACCTCACACTGCCCCCGTCCTATAATTACTGCACAACGTAACCAAACAAGTAATTCCCGTTTCACCCGTGCGAGAAAAAAAAAAAAGGATAAAGTAACTGTAATGCCTAGATGAGACTGTATCCAGTTTTGTATGACAGAGAAATTTTTGTAAACACTGCCTTTTTATTCTGTAGTTGGCTCATCTGGACTCAAATGTTATAGTTATAAAGAGAAAAAAATATTTTCTGCTCTAGAAAAATGAAGAAAATTCATAAATTTTAGTGTCGCAGAAATAGTCTGCTTCAGAAGTAGGTATCTTCTCGAATTCTATGGAATGGAACACAGTCGGGTATCCTATCATACAGCTATGAATTCTACAACCCAGTTGGAATGGCTGCAAGAATGTGTGTCAGATTGAAGTGGCAAGAACCGTCTTGGTTCCATTCTGTTCAATTTGAGAGTAGTTTTGGGAATTTCCCACATTCATCTAGTTGAACAGTGCTGAACATTTTACAAATGAATTAGTTTTATGTTGTTCTGACCAGTCGCGTTTGAAGTATGGGAAAGGAACCATACCTCTCTAAATATTCGTTTGCGTGAAAAATAGGAGAAAACTTTTCGTTTACTTTTACCATTATCTGTATGTCGTTTGTCGTTTCAGTTTCTGCACATCGAAAAGTCGCCCTGTATAATTCTCTTTGTGTGTGTGTGTGTGTGTGTGTGTGTGTGTGTGTGTGTGTGTGCGCGCGCGCTCGCGCGCTGCCGCCTACATAATATTTCCCAGATAATCACAGCTCATGCCCTGCACCGTCGAGGAACTACGTCCATGGAAACACAGCCACATCAGCGACAAGTGCATTGAACTGTGGGAATGTGAACCAACTTGCCCAGCTAATACCTGTATGCTAATGAAATCAGTGACTAAATTAACAGAAGATAATGGTTTCATCTCAACAATCAAAGAAAGATGAACTTTAAGTTCCTATCCGTGACTGGTTACGTTAGACACGAATGTGCTGTGATGTTACCTGAATAATGCATGACTATTAAATCAGCTAGGCTAAACGTATTGGAATGCCATTACTTTGTTAAGTAATAAGCTATAATGCAGAAATACTACTGCAGAAAACTGATATTGTAAGATATTATTCAATGAAAACTAAAGGCTACATGTTTTAAATTTCGTTTATATGCAGAGAGCACGTTGGAAAAGAAAACGTAAATTAATTTTTATACATTGTTTTTATTTTTTTTGACATCAAATATTGCAAACACCAGCGCTGTGCAACACACGCCATCAAATGCAACGCAGCTCAACCACAACAGCGTGACATATCAGCAGCTTAGTTGGACAAAAGCGCATGGCTCAACACTCGTCCTCTTAGCGGACGCACTTCTGCGCTCTTGCCACGCATTGGCTCTGATATTGCGGACATAGCTCCATAACGGTGCAATTCCTACCTGTGGATATTTGGGAAGTTTACTCTAACCTTATTATCACGTTGGTTTTCTCCAAATATTTACGAAGATAGAGAAACGTTTCGCTTCTTATGGAATTACGAACTCATAGAATGGTGTGCTTAAAAGTAATGCCTCCGATTTTTTTGTGTGAAAACTGTTCAAGCATTTAAAATAAAACAAACCTAATTAACATTCCACATGTTTATTCCTCATGACTACATACTTATTTCTCAACATAGACACTCTGACGACGAACACAATTCTATCAACGAAAGACCAGTTTGTTGATACCGTCACTGTACAGTGTTTGATGACGGGGCCACAATCTTGGCTTTGCTTGCATCGTCATTATCGAAGTCGAAACCTCGAACGTGTTCCTTAAGTTTTGGAAACGTGAAAATTGGATGGGGCCAAGTCGGGACTGTATGGAGGATGATCGATGACAATGAACCAAAGGCATCGGATTGTTGCAGATGTCGCAGCGCTCGCGTATGGCCTGGCGTTGCCGTATTGAAGGAGAGGCTGCTCGATATGCGGATGAACTCTTCGAATTGGAAACTCGATTACAGCGCGCTATTTCTCACGCACGGACATTGTTAAGTTACGCACTGACACGTTAGACGCTTCAATTCGGTGTCCTCTAGCGGCAGAGGGCTGCAAATGTGTAGTCGTGAAGAATAAATATGTTGAATGCCATAACGCTTATTTTACTTCGAACTTCGAACACCTTAAAGAGATTTACATACAAATTTCGGGGGCATTACTTTTCAGCACGCCCTCGTGTCTTATTTAGATGTGTTCCGGACAATTATAGCAACGAGGTATTTTTCTAAAAATATAAGGCTATGTTGAATAAAATCCACTACCAGGCTCAGTTGAAGATTTTTGTATTTAAATCACGAAAAGTTTGGGGCATATGCCATGTAAATAAATGTCGTCTGACTTATTACTTTGTAAATTGTACCGAAAAAATTATACCTGAAACATCGTGTATGTGCTGCTAACATTATTTTGTCTTTTTCATTAGTTAGTTTCTACAGTCTGGAATGGTGTAAAAATCAAACCGTAAATAAATAATTTCTTCATATTGTGAAATAGTTGCACAGCTTAACTTTTCTGACTCAGTTATCCTAATTACTTTGAAACTTAATGAAAACTTGAAGACGAGTATTATGCTTTGAATGTCTTTTTATTTTTTATTTTTATTGCCATTCTTTTATCAACATAAAAATTTATTAAGAAATGTAATTTGTAAAAAGGAAGTCATTCACATTCAGCAAAGGGAGTGTGACTTGTGTAACTGCCTCTGTAGGGAGACGGTGCAGACACTGTAGTGGAGGCGCAGCGCGCTCGGACACGGCGTTCTCGGCGTTTCGACGTCCTCCCTTCTGGGCTGTGCTGCAGGTCTTGGTATCGCCGCAGCTGTGGCGTCATGCGTGTGAGAGGGCGGTTGAGCGTAGAGCCACAACTCACTGCTCATACATATATACTAGCCCGCCGCCCCAAGATACACAACTAGACTTTCGTAAACGTCTCACATTACTGAAACGAGCTGTCCGTCCGCTGAGACTACGCAAATATCAAACGTTATGTCGTACTTTTACTACGGATAATTTTATAAACACAAAGTTAATGAATCAAACCTTTTAAGGGGTCATTGCGTCGTCCTCATTGTGAAGCTGCCTAACTGATTACAAAGACCTCATTTTGCGTCGGGGGGGGGGGGGGGGGGAGAAGGGGGGCGTACTTGCCTCGTACCAGAAGCGCCCTTCTCCCCCCCCCCCCCCCCCACTTTACTCTTCTCCTAATATCAAAATTTATTAATTCAAGCCGGCCGCGGTGGTCGAGCAGTTCTAGGCGCTTCAGTCCGGAACCGCGCGACTGCTACGGTCGCAGGTTCGAATCCTGCCTCGGGCATGGATATGTGTGATGTCCTTAGGTTAGTTAGGTTTAAGTAGCTCTAAGTTCTAGGGGAGGTTTAAGTAGTTCTAAGTTCTAGGGGACTGATGACCTCAGATGTTAAGTCCCATAGTGCTCAGAGCCATTTGAACCATTTTTATTAACTCAGTGGCAAAGTGAACAGTTGTCGGCCAGGCACAGACATGACGTTGATATTTTGGGATATTATAGGCGTTCCTCTTATACTGGCACGTGTTTACAAATAATGCAATTTAAGCGCCAACTACATCGGAGAACTGATTTTGTTTGCCCTGCTTTTGAAGCTAGTTTTGTACGTTCCGTTTACATGAATATATTGGAATATTGTGTCAACATATTTTTTTTTATTTTGTTCGGTTAATCGACTACATAAATTCATACAAAGACGATAAAAATTTGCAACAATTCTTCCTGAGCTCTTGACAAATTAAGAAATACGTGGCTAAAGTCAAACACAGCAATACTTCTTTGATAGGCAGTTCACGTGAAAGGTGCCCTAACTGTAACCGCAGATTGAAACGTTGACAATGTATACTACTTGGTTTGTACTACCGGGAATAAAAGAGGTGTGAAATAATTATGCCACAGGCTTCTATGAAGAAAGAGTACGGTACATTCTGCATGAAGAACTGACCGTGAGGCAGCTCAGTACAAGAGGTGTGTCGCAATTGTTGAATTAAGACCAAAGCAAATGCAAAACGAATCAATGGACAGACTGAAAATATAATCCAACTGACTTTGTCCGATGACGCTTCACGTCAGAAACGAAACAGCGAGAAAAGCACTGAGTGAAAGCTTGTAGCTCTGCAACGAAGACAGGAAGTCGATCTCATCTACCATCTGTAGTCGGTACTGTCGGGAACAAGAAGTAGCCTTCTTATTGATAACCTTTTAAAGGTGAAAACAATTAATTGTCAACATCACACCGATCCCATGGACCAAGTGATGAAAAAAGTACAGAAGGAAATTTAAAGTAAATCTTATCACCGTAGTACACTTGCCCTCAATGGTGTGTTTGTAATCGGAAAACTGAGATATATTCGGTACATATCGATGGAGCATCCAGCATATTTAGACTTGGGCCCCTATGACTTCCACATATTAACACTTGTAAAGAATTTTGTGACTCGGAAATATTTGGTGGGTTTTCGTCAGACCTTACAGTGAAACGTTCGACAAGTGCATCGACCTGCCTACAAGAAGGGTAGTAGAATTGATCAACAAAACTACCGTCCAGTATCCTTGACATAGATTTGTTGTAGAATCTTAGAACATATTCTGAGCTCAAACACAATGAGGTGTCTTGAACAGAATGACCTCCTCAATGCCAACCAGCATGGTTATCGAAAACATTGGTCATGTAAAATCCAACTCGCACTTTTTTCACATGACATAGTTAAAGCTTTGGATCAAGACAACCAGGTGTATGCAGTGTTTCTTTATTTCCGAAACGCATTTGACTCAGTACCTCATCTACGTTTATTGTCAATAGTACGATCATATGGGATATCAAGTGAAACATGTGACTGGATTGAGGACTTTTTGGTAGAGAGGACACAGCGTGTTATCTTCAATGGAGAGTCATTGTCATATAAAGAAGTAACTTCGAGTGTGTCCCAGGGGAATGTGTTAGGACCCTTGCTGTTCATCTTGGATATTAATGATCTTGCAGACAATATTACTAGCACATCAGGCTTTTTGCAGATGATGCAGTTGTCTATAATGAAGTACTATCTGAAAGAAGCTGCATAAATATTCAGTCAGAACTTGATAAGATTTAAAAGTGGTGCAGAGATTGGTAACTTGCTTTAAATCTTCAGAAATGTAAAATTTTGCACTTCACAAAACGAAGAAATGAAGTGTCCTATGACTATAATATCAATGAATCACAGCTGGAATCGGCCAACTCGTACAAATGCCTGGGTGTAACACTTTGTAGGGATATCAAATGGAATTATCTCATAGGTTCAGTCATGGGTGAAGCGGATGGTAAACTTCGGTTTATTGGTAGAATACTAGGGAAGTGCAGTCAATCTACAAAGGAGATTGCTAACAAGTCACTCATACGACCGGTTCTAGAATATCGCTCAAGGGTGTGGGACCCGTACCAGATAGAACTAAGAGGGGATATTGAACGTATACAGAGAAGGGCAGCACGAATGGTCACTTGTTTGTTCTATCCAAGGGAGAATGCCATAGAGATACTGAAGGAACTGAATGGGAAGATTCTTGAAGACAGACGTAAACTATTCCGAGAACGCGTACTAGCAAAGTTACAAGAAGCGGCTTTAAATGATGACTCTAGGGATGTGTTACAGTCTTGTACATATCGCTGACACAAAGGTCGTGAGGATCATAATAATTACTGCATGCACAAAGGCATTCAAACAATCATTCTTTCCGCGGTCGATACGTGAATGGAACGAGAAGAAATCTTAATAACTGGTTCAATGGGGCGTACCCTCTGCCACGCACCTCACGCTAGTTTGCTGAGTATAGATGTAAATGTATATGTACTCCTAAAGGCGATTAAATGAAAAAGAGGCAAAGTTTTGACATAGAGAACAGTCTTTCAGTGTCAAACCAAAAATGTTTCATCTTATTTCATGTTCTGCGCGTATCACAATGCAGCTGCCGTAAGATTAATGAATATGGACCTTAACGTTTGATCACTACGATTTACTAATATCATGACATTTGGAGAAAGAAAGATTGTAACGTTACAAATCCCAAATTTAAGCACCTTCTTTGCGTATTAGAGGTACTGGCGAACAATAAAAAGTTTTAAAAACAAATTGAAATTTTTTCTGTTTGTTAACTTACCTTGCTCTAAATATTACTTTCTAAATAGATAATATCTGTGTGTGATTGGGACAAAATAATTACACTTATTTGTAGAGCAAAATTAAATTAAAAATCCACTTATGTAAATGGGCAGCATGTAGCCATAGTTTCACTGAGAACAGTGTTTGATGTGTAAACCTACTGACAAATTCCATATCGTACCAAGTTGTCCTGTTTATTGTCGACGAATGAAGTAAACAGCTAACAGAGGTCCGCGCATCATTGCCACCGGTTTGATAACTCTGTTCAGTTTACCAAAAGCCCCCAGGCGCCGGCCGGGATGGCCGAGCGGTTCTGGGCGCTACAATCTGGAACAGCGCGACGGCTACGGTCGCAGGTTCGAATCCTGCCTCGGGCATATATGTGTGTGATGTCCTTAGGCTAGTTAGGTTTAATTAGTTCTAAGTTCTAGGGGACTGATGACCTCAGAAGTTAAGTCCCATAGTGCTCAGAGCCATTTGAACAATTTTTGAGCCCCCAGGCCATTTTGGTTCTTCTACTTCTATTTTTATTTCCATGCTATCGACGTCTTTGATTGCTCCAAATACAAAAATTCATGAGCTGGTTTTATCATATTCTTGTTAACTGACACATATGTTCTTTAGTGTACTAACATTGACTGAATCAGTGCCTCTGTTTCTCAGTTACTGTTAAGGCAGATATTGACGAAATTGCGTCAAAAAAATTTCTCAACGTCTGTGAATCTATGAATTCGTTCTGTAATTTCATTTATGACTTACATTGGTCTGGTGCGATGTACCACTTTTAATGCAAGCTTGTTACTACACTTGATTATATCTATTCTTTGTTCTGTGCGGCTACTAATGATTTAAGTGAATGTCTTGTACATTACGGTGTGTGTGTGGAATCTTATGGGACTTAACTGCTAAAATCATCAGTCCCTAAGCTTACACACTACTTAACCTAAATTATCCTAAGGACAAACACACACACCCATGCCCGAGGGATGACTCGAACCTCTGCCGGAACCAGCCGCACAGTCCATGACTGCAGCGCCCATAGACCACTCGGCTAATCCCGTGCGGCGTATATTACGGAAAAGAAGCCAATGAGTCTACAGATTTTTATCCATTGTTTGTCTCCTTTCTTGCTAAGGAGAACAGTTAAAACTATTTCCAGTTTTGGGCAAGTGACATAATTGGATGGCATTTTGTATGTAATATTGCGGTTCAACGGTATGGCGCTACAAACGTACTAACTGTCCCTCACACAATGAGAGCTTAGAATCAGATCTAGAAATGTATGCACACAAGAGAGTCATTCTGAGTGGTTACTCGACCGATCGTCTCCCACATCTGCAGCCCGCTTTGCTGTCATGTGTGAAATTGCGTTCCTTCGCAGCAGTGGACGTCATGCTATCGAACCTCGCCACATCTTCGGTAGGCCAGCCTCCTCTCATGTGATATACGGAATTTTTTGAAACACATCGTTTCCTTACACTTTTTAGCACCTTGGAAAGCCTTAGCGAGTGATAAACGATAGTTGACTGACAGGGCACAGCATATATGCCGAGATAACGATACAGCTGCACGTTGCATGAATCACAGACAACACAGTACAATGACCAGAATGAAGTAGCCTACGTTGTCGCCGTACCAGTACCGGCGCCTGACGGCAAGTCTTGACACTGACGCTACTAACAACGCAAATCCTGCTGCGCACCGCCTGAAAATCATTCATATGAAGCTGGGTAGCCATACGCTAAATAGTTTTCCGTCTACACTGGCTCATGTACAGAAAGTTTAATTACTATGATCGTGTACTTGAGGACGATGATCTCTCTCTTAGGCGCGAAATGCACACTTCCTTACTTGCTTCATGGTTTTTTGCAGATTTACTCATCCAGACTTTTTTTTTTCAGGTAAGCGGATGGGAAAGAAGATGAGAAGAAAAAAACGTGATGTAGGGGCCACCTGTAACTAACACCAGCCGCTGTCTTTAAAAAGGGGTAAGAATAAGCCATTCAAGTACGACAGTTTGTACGCCGCTCTTAAAACAATCGATTTACGCTTCTTTCGTATTGACGCTGCTGCACTTCGTACGACGCTGATAACCTCGCCATTGAGCACCCATAAGATCCTTGTTCTTACGAGATTGTTTGGCTACACTATCATTTTGAAATGAACAACTTAACAAGTGTCATTGTATGATCCCTTTAAGGTTTATCTGCCCATTTTGGGTGTTTCTAGCAGCAGATTATCATTATTTTCCGGGTGCATGAACCACGCTTTCTGTAGAAACCTCAGCTATACAATTTTTCAGCTATTTTATTCGCTTTAATCAACAGCGTGTCGGGCCTGGCAGTCTACCGGTAAAGCGGATTCTTGGAAACGGGAAGACCACGTGATCGTATCCAGGGTGGACTACTGATTTTGCAGTCGGCTCTTTAACGTAACATTCAACTCTCAATGATATGGAGATTCGCCATAAACGACACATGTTTAGAATGCCAAGTTACACTCTATGGCCCCTTTCCGAGTAGGATTACTGAAGTAGGACAGGTACATGCAAGTCGCTGACGTGGCGTCCGATTGAAAGACTTGCACAACGAAATTATTATCATTGTTATTCTTTACTTTCTCAGACGTTAAGTCTGGTTAAAAATGAAAAGTGACGCGGACCTTGATCAGGCGTCACTTCCTTTTAACTGTATGGTATGTGTTATATTGCATTTAGGAACTTTCGGGTAATTGAACATGTATCAATAATTACTGATTTCTGTAGTTGTATATATACGTTTGGATGTAGCTCTATTGCATTGATGTACTGGTGGATATTGTGTGGTATGACTCCTGTAGTTGATAGTATAATTGGTATGATGTCAACTTTATCCTGATGCCACATGTCTTTGACTTCCTCAGCCAGTTGGATGTATTTTTCAATTTTTTCTCCTGTTTTCTTTTGTATATTTGTTGTATTGGGTATGGATATTTCGATTAGTTGTGTTAATTTCTTCTTTTTATTGGTGAGTATGATGTCAGGTTTGTTATGTGGCGTTGTTTTATCTGTTATAATGGTTCTGTTCCAGTATAATTTGTATTCATCATTCTCCAGTACATTTTGTGGTGCATACTTGTATGTAGGAACGTGTTGTTTTATAAGTTTATGTTGTAAGGCAAGCTGTTGATGTATTATTTTTGCGACATTGTCATGTCTTCTAGGGTATTCTGTATTTGCTAGTATTGTACATCCGCTTGTGATGTGATCTACTGTTTCTATTTGTTGTTTACAAAGTCTGCATTTATCTGTTGTGGTATTGGGATCTTTAATAATATGCTTGCTGTAATACCTGGTGTTTATTGTTTGATCCTGTATTGCAATCATGAATCCTTCTGTCTCACTGTATATATTGCCTTTTCTTAGCCATGTGTTGGATGCGTCTTGATCGATGTGTGGCTGTGTTAGATGATACGGGTGCTTGCCATGAAGTGTTTTCTTTTTCCAATTTACTTTCTTCGTATCTGTTGATGTTATGTGATCTAAAGGGTTGTAGAAGTGGTTATGAAATTGCAGTGGTGTAGCCGATGTATTTATATGAGTAATTGCTTTGTGTATTTTGCTAGTTTCTGCGCGTTCTAGAAAGAATTTTCTTAAATTGTCTACCTGTCCATAATGTAGGTTTTTTATGTCGATGAATCCCCTTCCTCCTTCCTTTCTGCTTAATGTGAATCTTTCTGTTGCTGAATGTATGTGATGTATTCTATATTTGTGGCATTGTGATCGTGTAAGTGTATTGAGTGCTTCTAGGTCTGTGTTACTCCATTTCACTACTCCAAATGAGTAGGTCAATATTGGTATAGCGTAAGTATTTATAGCTTTTGTCTTGTTTCTTGCTGTCAAATCTGTTTTCAGTATTTTTGTTAGTCTTTGTCTATATTTTTCTTTTAGTTCTTCCCTAATATTTGTATTATCTATTCCTATTTTTTGTCTGTATCCTAGGTATTTATAGGCATCTGTCTTTTCCATCGCTTCTATGCAGTCGCTGTGGTTATCAAGTATGTAATCTTCTTGTTTAGTGTGTTTTCCCTTGACTATGCTATTTTTCTTACATTTGTCTGTTCCAAAAGCCATATTTATATCATTGCTGAATACTTCTGTTATCTTTAATAATTGGTTGAGTTGTTGATTGGTTGCTGCCAGTAGTTTTAGATCATCCATGTATAGCAAATGTGTGATTTTGTGTGGGTATGTTCCAGTAATATTATATCCATAATTTGAATTATTTAGCATGTTGGATAGTGAGTTCAGAGCAAGACAGAACCAGAAAGGACTTAATGAGTCTCCTTGGTATATTCCACGCTTAATCTGTATTGGCTGTGATGTGATATTATCTGAATTTGTTTGGATATTAAGTGTGGTTTTCCAGTTTTTCATTACTATGTTTAGGAACTGTATCAATTTAGGATCTACTTTGTATATTTCCAATATTTGTAGTAACCATGAGTGGGGTACACTATCAAAAGCTTTTTGGTAATCAATGTATGCGTAGTGTAGAGACCTTTGTTTAGTTTTAGCTTGATATGTCACCTCTGCATCTATTATCAGTTGCTCTTTACATCCTCGCGCTCCTTTGCAGCAGCCTTTTTGTTCTTCATTTATAATTTTGTTCTGTGTTGTATGTGTCATTAATTTCTGTGTAATGACTGAAGTTAATATTTTGTAGATTGTTGGTAGGCATGTTATGGGGCGATATTTAGCTGGGTTTGCTGTGTCTGCTTGATCTTTAGGTTTCAGATAAGTTATTCCATGTGTAAGTGTATCAGGGAATATGTATGGGTCTGCAATGTAACTGTTAAATAATTTAGTTAGATGTGAATGTGTTGAGGTGAACTTCTTTAGCCAGAAATTTGCTATTTTATCATTTCCAGGGGCTTTCCAATTGTGCGTAGAATTAATTGCTCGGGATACTTCATGTTGCAAAATTATCACTTCAGGCATTTGTGGTATCATCTTGTATGTATCTGTTTCTGCTTGTATCCACCGTGCATGCCTGTTATGTTGTACCGGGTTTGACCATATGCTGCTCCAGAAGTGTTCCATGTCTCTTATGTTTGGTGGATTGTCTATTTTTATGTGTGTGTTATCTATTGTTTGGTAAAATTTCTTTTGGTTTGTGTTGAATGTTTGGTTTTGTTTCCTTCTATTTTCACTCTTTTTGTATCTTCTAAGTCGTTTCGCCAAAGCTTGTAATTTTTGCTTCTTTTCATCTAATTGCTCTATTGCTTCTTGTTGTGAGATTTTACCTAACCTTTTTCGTTTTTTGTCTGATATTTGATTTCTTATAAATTGTGTTAGCTGTCCGATGTCTTTTCTCAGTTTTTCTATTCTGATCTGTAGCCTGTGTTGCCATGCTGGTTTTGTGGGTTTCTTCTGTGTGTTGGTTGGTTCTGATATCTGCCTAGTGTGTATATTTAGTGTAGTGAGTGCTCCTACATAAACCAGTAGTTGTAACTCTTCCATAGTTGTGTATTCATTTATTTTGTTGTGTATGATTGTGTTGATAGTTTTTATTGTTGTTTCGACTTGTGGGCTATTTGGTGGTCTATGTAAGAATGGTCTAATGTCTGTATTTGTGTCTTTGTATTCTATATATGTCAACTGAAATTTTTCTTCTATATCTAACATGTGTGTCACTTCGTGTTCTATTTGTGCTTGTGCTGGTGGCTGTCTTAAGATTTCATTTTCCTCTGATTGTTTAATTGATGCGTGTTGTTCTTTGTTTGTTTGCTCTGGGATGTTTGAGTCCATTACTGTATTTTCTTCTTCTTCTAATTGCACATTATTTTGTTCCAGTATTTGTTGTACTTGTTGTTTGATGTTTTCTAATTCTGACTGGGGTATCCTGTTATTTTTTATTATTACACGAATCTGATCATTGTTATTATTATTATTATTATTATTATTATTATCACAGCATCATCAACGAACTTCCAGATCTAAATTTAATTTATTTTTGAGCCCTAGATTTATGTCAGGGAGAAGTAAGAAGAAGAAGAAGAATAAAGGAAGATCAGCGTTTAACTTCCCATCGACATCGAAGTTATTAGAGACGAAGCAGAACCTACGATTATTTCAAGGGTATGGAAGGAAATCGGCCGTGTCCTTTCAAAGGAACCATCCCGGCATTTATCTGGATCGATTTAGGGAAATCACAGAAGACCTAAAGCTGGATCGTTGGACACGAATAAAAAGGAGAATAAGACGTGAAAGAGTCGAAATTGTTATAAGTGGTTGATAGTTCACGAAACATAAATGGCTGTTTTGAACTGTCGTTCGTCCTTGCTGGCGGTGAAAGTCGTTATTTGTCCATTTGTGAATGTTCAGAAGTCTGACAATCCGAAGAGAGTGATTGAAATTGGAATGTGTGATAACGTTTGAGTCCTCGCTTGTAGCGGGTAACTGGAAATTGGTATGTTGCTAGAAGTTATGGAAAACTGTTCAACAGCAGTTAACGACTGATGCCAATAAGCGGAAAGAACGAGCGTGTTTTCCAGGAACTGCCCACCCCTAGCGTTGGTACGGACATTAATACAATGTTGGCAACGTATTCATTTTTTGCTAGCGTTCCAAGAACTACGCTCTGCAGTTTACTTGTGCTGCATACATTTCCGGTTATTATCGTTGCTCATATTCCGTCCTGACTGACGCTCAGAGCCAGACATATTACTTTCACGTCCTGTGACTGAGGTTAATTTCAGGGTCGTAACTGAGTAATAATTGTATAACAACTGTTTTATTTTAAAGATGTCAACAATGTAGTCAATCAGTGCTGAATCGAATACAACAAAGCTCTAAAATAATGTGGAAGTTTTACTATCTGTGCAGTTGCACCGTTTTCATTCCAGATAACTTCGATAATCTTATTTGTGTGCATAACAGTTGTTTAGTAAAGTGCATGTGCACTGATTTTACGCCATGCAGGATTCTCTGATCCCACACCACCCCATAATAGAGACTCGTCTCTATCAACGGCGTGACTGATACTCCAAGTATCTCTCTGCACTAAGAAGTTCCTCACCGTGAGGTCGGCACAGGTGAATCGATCAAATCGTTTTAAATGTTTGGCATAATAGCTAATACTTCTCCTGATACTGTGCTACTACCAGCCGATTAGCGGGCAATTTGCGTTTCAGCAGTGGGCGATTTATCATTGGGCACTATTTTTACTTTGGGTTCAACACATTCCATTCTTTACCTAATGGTGTACGAGAAATTTGGTTGGAAATTTTTGTGAAGAGCGTTGAATATTTTACGTCTGCAAACTTTATACTCCTTAGCCAAAAATAACCTCAGTAGGAATGTTTCTACACAAACTAATGTCCCTGCACACGATCTGCGTTGTTCTTCCACAGTGTAAAATTCTTACTATCTGAAAAAAAGGGGAAACTGCCATCTGTTACTACAATGTCATGTTCTCACTACACCAGAAGAGTTAATAAAAAGTTGTGAAGATAGTTGGCTAATTAGCTGGAAGTTTATTATCCGCTAGAAAACAGTAAAATTATATTTGATGGCCTCCGCGAAGCAGGCATGGGACAGGTACTTTTCGAAGGACAACCTACATCGAAATTACTGCTAACCAATTGATAAACCACACAGAAAATGCGGAACCTACCCGGAACATGGCGTATGGTCTAATAAACAACTCTCCTGAAGTCTCGTTTGATGCACCTCCACCAGATAAGAGATTAAATATATGATTCTGTGTATTATTAATGATAAGCCTTTTTTTGCCAAAAGTGAACTTACTATTCGACGTAGTCCACATTTAGATCCATGCACTTTCCAACATTTTTGCAGTGATTAATTTGAAGAGTGACTGCAAAATACCCATTTACGGCAGAGCGTAGCTGGAAGTGGAAGTGAGAAGGGCTAAATCTGATGAACAGGGTTACAAGCACTCGTACTGCAAATAGCTCAGATGTATTATAGTCAGTGAGTTTTGTATGAAGGTATATTGAAATTGGCAAAAAAAAAAGTTAATCGTAACGCATTCTCTGCTAACAGTATTTTTTATCTCAGTTATGTACATTTCAACGAAAGAGTTTCGGGAGTGGCAGTAATTTTGATATTGTAGAATCAAATTAAGTTGAGCGTAGGTGCGTTCGAATCACCCTTTTGCAAGCCAGGGCTTTTCTCACGTATTTTTTCGTTTATTTTGTCCGGAGGCCTTCTTATTATTTACTGGTTATTTTTGTACTTCCGAAAACAGTGTAGATCGCAAACATTATATTTGCGGGTGTCCGGTTTCTGCCCAATGGTGGACCATCTTCAGACCGTACTTCAAAGTTGATGTGGAAAGACGGACCCACGGAGGAAGAACTGCAGAAGCTTCCGAATGCAGTCAACTGCAGACTGTTTTTGTAAGTAAAGTTTTGAGAATCTATTGCTAGTTTTCCCAAAATATTTTCGGAAGTACTAGTTATTTGGTTGGCATTTGCAAGATAATCTGTAAAATGAATCTTTTTACATCGTTGAAAATACTGGTTCTGCCCTTTCCGGCAGACAGGCCGACTACCTTTTTGCCATTGGCTTTTTCCCATTGCTTCAGTTATTGTTTCGTCTGACGTGTAGTGGTGGATCTATATTCCGTTACACATAAACAAAACAGTGCACATTATCTACTGTAGTGTCTTGGGCCGGGTACAGACATCGCTGAGAAAGTCGTTTTAGCATTTGTGCTTGCCGGCGTCGTTCAACAAACGCGGCGCCCATCTTTCACAAATGTATTGTGCACTTTCTAGACGTCTTCTTTGTGGTGCAGTTTTGGGACGTCCAGTTTATCCATTTGAACGAAACACACACAGAACGACTACCTTGAAAAGCAGTATTACCAACTTTATTCCGAACGTCGATTAATACTTGACTTACGTTGTTGGGCAACAAAAATATTATCGATATTGGCGATCTCTTTGTGAATGCTAGACATTTTCTTACTTCCTCGGGTGTTCGTTCTCTTCTCTGTACATAATTACTTCTTTTCTATGTCTGATATCTGTGCGATCTGTAAAGGTAAGCCACACGGAGTGGCCGCGCGGTTTGAGGGGGCCCCTCCCGTCGGAAGTTCGAGTCCTCCCTCGAGCGCGTGTGTTTGTGTGTGTTGTTCTTAGCGTATGTTAGTTTAAGTAGTGTGTGAGTTTAGGGACCAATGACTCAGCAGTTTGGTCCCATAGGAATTCACACACACACATTTTTTTTGTAAAGGTAAACAAATGAATTGATGCGCTTTCGGGTTCTAGTTCGACTCTATCAGTTTTAGAGATACAGAGTGCTGTTGTCGCTAACCTAAACCTGCGGATCTTGGCGCTGAGTTTCGTCACCCTGTCCGCGGTGTAATCCTCAAAATGCCCGGTCTCCCCCTTCGTGACAACTGACAACAAAGAGTGGGCCATTTCGCGCGTGTACAACTTTGTGCCTGTCTAATCTCGTACTGCATCCACATCGGGGTCAGTAACTACCAACGTGAATGTTTTGTTAAGGCCCTGTACACAAGGCCTCACAGCAATAACTGGTAAGAGTCCGCGAGGAGGCATTGAAACCATGACGAGAACGAAGGAAAAAATTCAGTATTTAAAGTTTTAGGCGAATATGGAGGTTGCAGGTTTGAGTCTCAATCAGAGACGATGTTTTAACTCGCTACAAAAATGTTAATCGTTGCATATATCCGCTAAGAGTTGTTATCTCAGCTGTGTATTTATTAACGCATATTAGTGAAAGAGTTATGGTAGTCGCTGTAATATTGGTGACTTACCAAATTCAGTGGAGCTTAGATTGATGCATTATATTTCACTCTTTGTATATGGCGAGATCATTCATATTATACGCTGTAAAGGTATTGTATAAATAAATGTTTTATTATCAAAAACGTACACTGGTACAGCTACACATCTCGTATATATCTTCAATTAGATTCTGTCTTATACAAAAAAATTTTTTCGTTATATTAGCAGTCAGCATATTGTTTCTTAACATATATTGTAATGGAGAAATTTATTAAGGATGTCAGTAGATTTCCTAAGAAATCTGGATCTATATACTGTATCTACTGGTGTGTCATGTTCTTACCACTCTGAATTGTTGGAAGTTTACAGTTTTTATTTATCTGAGTACAGGCTGAAATATTCGAGACTGCGAGCTGCTCATTTCATGTTAGTCCAGACTACGACCTTTCGTTTGATGTTTCGTATGCTAGATAACAACAATACTTCGTACATGGAGTAGTGTACTTATAGCGAGCTGTGGGGATTAAAAAATCAATTAAGACAGTGAAGTGGATTTTCGAAACAACTAGATAAGAATTCCATGTCTCGTTTTCATGTGAGAGCACCGTCCTAAAGTTGCAGGCGATACTCGGAAATATTGTTTCTCACATGTCACAGCTCTTGTTACTCTACCAGTTTCACTGTGTGTTTATGAACTATGTGTTTTCTAACACATACTACACTAATGAATTGTATGTTGAACTGGGCAAAATCTCCAACCACTGGAATTTGTTGCATTTAATATGTTCCTAATCTAATGCTAATGAAATGAAATTTTGGACAGACAGACACACACACTCACTCACTCACTCACACACACACACACACACACACACACACACACACACACACACACACGTGTTAGAGAAAGAGCAACAGTGTTGCCTGCATTTGTCTGACACAGTATGCTTGTTAGCAGTCAGTAAGTAGTCGCGTTGACACGCTTATTCCCTCTGGGAGGCTTTGGTTTAGACTCTCTGGAGCAGCTACATCTCCTTGAAGTAGACGTAGGACTCGACGCCGGTGTCGAGCAGGTAGCCGACGCCGTTGAAGACGCAGAGCGCGCCCAGGGCGATCCCCACCTTCTTCTCGGCGCTGACCTCCAGGAACTGGTACTGGTACTCGCTCTGGTAACGCACCCAGTAGTGCAGCGCCGTCGCGCCCACCGCCACCCACAGGAACGTGCCCGCGAAGTTGAGCAGCGCGTCCTGCAACACACACCCATGCACACGCGTGTCTCTAGTCTGATTTGTCAGCCGCAGTCTGACGTTTAAGGTCGCCACAAATAGTCTGCAGCCAGCCACCACAACGTGCTGCCCTCCACGGTGACAGAAAATAGCTCTCCCACAAAAATCGTATGAAAAATCTGAAATTCATGTACGGTATTTCTCTCTGTAGAGTCTCTTAAGTTATTTGTTTGTTCCGTACCTCAATCGGTTAGAACGGAATCTTTATGAGGATCGGTTTGTCGCCCTCTTGTCTGTCCGTCCGTCCGTCTGTCACGACCTCTTTTTCTCAGAAACAGGCTGATGTGTCAGGTTCAAAATCACGTCAGATATTAACGAGGGAAGCTCCCCATCGCGCTATCCTCAGATTTGGTTGGTTGGTTGTTTGGTTTGGAGAAGGGGCCAAACAGCGAGGTCATCGATCCCATCGGATAAGGGAAGGATGGGGAAGGAAGTCGGCCGTGCACTTTCAGAGGAACCATCCCGGAATTTGCCTGAAGCCATTTAGGGAAATCACGGAAAACTTAAATCAGGATGGCCGACGCGGGTTTGAACCCTCGACCAGTCCAGTGCTCAGTGCGCCACCTCGCTCCGTTCAGATTTCGTAGTAAGCTGGCGCATTGGAGAGCATGTCAAAAACTGAATACAGATCAAGCATGAAAACAGGAAGTATGTGTACTGTGCGTGTGGAAGAAAGAACCCAAATAGAAACACTGACCGGTCCAAGATTAACATGTGCAATATTGAGCGACTTCGAATGACCGTGGCGTCGTAGTCATGTGGTCACAGTGTTCGACTGCGAAGGGGGACATCCTTTTTTTTTTTTAACAAAATTATGAACTGCCCTTCCGGCCATAGAGGTGTCTGTTCGCTGTATTCAAATTTGTGTCTGTATCGTGGTGTAACGTCCTTTCGCGAGAGCGACGTCTAACGAAGGGAACTCCAAACGTACCGGTACGTACCTCCTATTTGTTCTGCACGAGTACCGCATTTAATGCGTTCCGTTTTGGAAGTTTTGACTCTTGAACTCCTTCGTTGTAACATAGTTCACAACTTTATTTGTCGTACATTCAATCTCTGTTGATCCATCATGGACAGAGAACATCAGCTGGTTAAGTCATTATCAGTATCAATGAAATTCTGCAACAACTGTGCAACGGAGATGTTATTTTATTTTATTTTGACGACAACCAGTTTCGGCATTCCACTAGGTCATCTTCAGGCCCTATAATCATCTCTCTAAATAAACGATAATGTCATACAGTGCCATATATCCCTGGATTTCGTGAATTCAGACCGTTTCACAAGTGTTTCATTGCTACCAGGTCTTCGAATGAAGCACTTGTGAAACGGTTTGAATCCACGAAATCCAGGTATAGGCCTATATGGCACTGTAAGGCATTATCGAATGAAGCACTTGTGAAACGGTTTGAATCCACGAAATCCAGGTATAGGCCTATATGGCACTGTAAGGCATTATCGTTTATTTTGAGAGATGCTTATGGCGCTTGAAGATGGCATAGTGGAATGACGGAACTGGTTGTCGTCAAAATAAAATAAAGTAACATGTTACTTGCACAGCTGTTGGAGAATTTCACTGATATTGACAATTTATTTATTTATTTTTTTCCTCGTTTCTGTGACAGCTCTATGAGACACCTCGCCTGCTCTCACTATTCATCACATTTACTTGCGACGGTAATATGTTCTTACCATATGACTCATATTATGTAACCAATGTATAGTACGACTGTTTACAGAAGGAGAACAGACACATCAGTGACCGGACGGACAGTTCATAAATATGTGAGAAAAAAGGGCACAGGGGAAATTTGAACACGGATCGCGTGCTTTGCAGTCCAACGCTGTGTCCACACAACCACGACGTCGTGGTTTTTGCTAGTCGCCCGATGTTGCACACGTTGAGCTTGGACCACTCGCTGTTTCTGTTTTTCTTCTTTTGTCACAGTTCAGTACACCTTCTTCCTGTTTTCATGCTTGATCTGTGTCCAGTTTTTGACGGGCTATCCAGTGGACCATCTTACCACTAAATCTGAGGGGGTTGCGGTGGGGAATTTCCCTTGTTAGTATTAACTGCCCGCTGTTGCATCTGCTGCGCACGCCAAGGAGATCGATGGGACGAACTCCATGGTCCGTTAACTGTTCTTGTTTCTCTCGACAGTCCATCAGATGGTACATATTTATTGATAATTTACAGGTGTGGGAGTCATGTACAGTTATTGGTTTCCGTTGGCTGGTTGCCGCTGCACACTGTTTTCTGGAAAACATAATAAATATTTTCCAGTGAACCTTAATATTACTGCACTTCACACGGTTAGCCACAGATAACAGGTTACACATGCTTTACAAAACACTACCAACCAAAATAGCCTCCACTGTTCACAACTTAGCGTTACGTACGCACAGGAAGGAGCAAAGTATGCAATCATAAAAGTATTTGACCAAAATTTTTGTGAATTAATGGCGGTGTCAGATAAAGAAACATTGCACTTTGTGTGAACATTTCTTCGACGATGCAACTGTAGAAAAGAAACTCACGACCTGGTTTCGAAGGCAGCCCAAAGATGCTGATTATTCTCGCCTGCTTTCTCATTACTCGACAAATGCCATAATGTAAAGGAAGATTCTGTTGAGCTGTAAAAATGTTTCAGATCAGTAAGTTTATCTAAGTTCTATATAGTGAAGTAACTGATTTATTCACTCGCGGTATTGTACGACTGGATAAAATAATGCAGCTCAGCGAGGGATAATCTAAGAGCAGTTTCGATTGAGGGCATATATGAATAATTGGGATATAATTAAATCACTGAAATATCGGTCCTGTCAAAGCAATGTCACGAAATCAGATTTTGATGCTACCATAACTTGGATCAAATAGATCACGATTTCATCTTGAATATTCAGTACGTCTGAATGTTTTTGTGTGTGTCATGTATATATACACTCATGCTCGTAAATTAAGGATAATTGCAGAATGTGGTGCCACAAAAATGGCGCTAATAGCATAGGCACATAGGGAACATACACGACACAGATCTGTAAGTCCACAGTATTGGTGATATGTTGAGAAAACCGTCCCGAAACACATGTGCTACAAAACGCCACTGTTTACTGCGCATGTACCCGGACATCAATATGGGATATGATCACCATGCACACGTACACAGGCCGGACAACGAGTTCGCATGCTCTGGATCAGGTGGTCGAGCAGCTGCTGGGGTGTAGCCTCCCTTTCTTGCACCATTGTCTGTCGGAGCACCTGAAGTGTCGTTGGGGTTGAAGACGTGCAGCGATACGTCGACCGAGAGCATCCCAGATGTGCTCGATGGGATTTAGGTCTGGAGAACAGGAAGGCCACTCCATTCGCCTGGTATCTTCTGTTTCAAGGTACTCCTCGACGATGGCAGCTCGGTGGGGCCGTGTGTTATCATCCATCAGGAGGAACATGAGACTCACTGCACTCATGAAAAGGCGGACATACTGGTGCAAAATGACGTCCCAATACTCTTGACCTGTTACAGTTCCTCTGTCAAAGACATACAGGGGTGTACGTGCACCAGTCATAATCCCACCCCAACGCCATCAACCCACCATCTCCATACAGGTCCCTTTCAAGGACATTAAGGGGTTGGTATCTGGTTCGTGGTTCACGCCAGATGAAAACCCGGCGAGAATCACTGTTCAGACTATACCTGGACTCGTCCGTGAATATAACCTGGGACCACTGTTTCAATGACCATGTACTGTGTTCTTGACACTAGGCTTTACGGGCTCTCCTGTGACCAGGGTCAGTGAAATGCACCTTGCGGGTCTCCGGGCGAATAAACCATGTCTGTTCAGTCGTCTCTGAACTGTATGTCTGGAGAAAACTGTTCCAGTGGCTGCAGTAAGGTCCCGAGCAAGGCTC
The DNA here is from genome assembly GCF_023898315.1 of Schistocerca nitens. Taxonomy (NCBI): domain Eukaryota; kingdom Metazoa; phylum Arthropoda; class Insecta; order Orthoptera; family Acrididae; genus Schistocerca; species Schistocerca nitens. The sequence continues at coordinate 676,604,915 of NC_064615.1, read as the reverse complement.
CCTGCAGTACTCCGTGGCCGTTGCGGGCACTGATGGTGAGATATCGGTCTTCTTGTGGTGTTGTACACTGTGGACGTCCCGTACTGTAGCGCCTGGACACGTTTCCTGTCTGCTGGAATGGTTGCTATAATCTTGAGATCAGACTTTGTGGCACACGGAGGGCCCGTGTTTCGACCTGCTGTGTTTGACCAGCCTCCAGTCTCCCTAGTATTCTACCCCTCATAACGTCATCAATATGTGTTCTTTGAGCCATTTTCAATACACAGTCTCCATTAGCATGTCTGAAAACGTCTGCACACTTACTCGCTGCACCGCACTCTGACATGCATCAACACACCTGTGCATATGTGGACTTCTGCCAGCGCCACTGTGCAACGACCGCAGGTCAGATACACCACATGGTCATACCCCGAGGTGGTTTAAAGCCTCAAACCGCCCACCAGAGCGTTGTTTCAGCATGTATCAGCATTATCCTTAATTTATGAGCATGAGTGTATGTATGTTGCCGGCAACCACTCTGCTACGAATTGGGCCCACATTTGATTGTTACGAGTAGTGGAGGACAAGTCTGTTAGTCTTTCTGACTAACAGCAAACTACGTTTGTCGACTTTGTGGCATTTTGGGTCAAGATACCTGGTATGTGTAACCAGACTATGACATGGAGTTTTGGTAATTAATGGAAGCATTGATTAAATACAGGGGGACGTGGAAATAGGACTTCGATATGAACTACTCTCGATGTTTAAGACAGGACTAGTGATGTGCTGCTGACGAGTCAAACATGGAAGATGGAAGAAGCAAAACTGACAGGGAAAGCATACATCCCACGGGCCAGGTCATGGATTTTTCTCATATTTCGCGTGGTTCTGGTACATACTTAGATGCAACAAACGCTGCTCTAGTATCATGCACTTTGCAAACCTTTTCGAGAAATTATTATTCAAAGTTTTCCTAACTAGTTGAACAGCATGCGAGAGCGCTAGACGTCGAGCAGCGGCGTTAGCGCAAGCCTGATAGGAGTGCAGGAAGCAAGTCTGCCCTTTCTCGTCGTTTTCTTTTCTTTTTTGCCTAGTTTTTCACCAAACACTCGTATTGCTAGAATGTATCACGTTTCTTTCAAAACGGTCATTGTGGTAATTTCATGACTATAATCGAGGTACAGTGAGGAATAATGGTGAAAGGAAGAGTTATTTATCGATACATTGACGCACGTATCGATGGTACATTCATGCACATATCTTTGACCCGTTGAGTATATGCTTCGATGGTAACAAAAGAAGTACATGAGAAAGTTGTGGATTTTTACGTGAAGGGATACATTTTCCACACAGACCGTGGTCCCACCTGAGGGGGAGTCGGCGCTAGCTTGCTAGTACTGTGCGCATTTGCTCACCGTGAGCGTCCTCCTCTGGCCGAGGCAGCTGGCGACGAGCGCGGAGAAGGTGTAGATGAAGAAGCCCACCATCACCCCAGAGGCGACCATCTCGGCGTCAGGGTCCTTCTCGTCGTTGATGTTCCAGCTGCCGCCCACGCCCAGGAAGTCGCCGTTGTTGCCCGAGCGGTACAGGATCAGCGCCACGATGTTCAGCGCCTGGAAACGACAGATGTGACGTCAGTGCTATCGATGACTGTGTCCACTCAACTGACCTGGCCTGGTCCGTTCATCTAAAAACGACACTGACAGTGTTAACGGTTCATGATATGTGTCTGCTAGGAAGAGGTCATACTGTCACTAAAATATTTGGGGCTCAAATCTCCGTTCTGTGACCCTGGTTAACTCGCCAGCATTAAGGCTAATGCTGGTTGGTTTTATAAATTTAGCTACTCTTACACGGCTGAGCGGAGGTCAGTCTCCAGCGACCACGACGTCAACAAGACGTTAAGCGTTCCTTTCTCTTGTTCCTTCACTTCCGGAGTCTCTTTTCATCAAGACGTATTTCAAGAGCTTTAGAAGAATTATAGTTTTGGTGACTAATATATTATAATTTAATTTTTCTATTTTAGGACCCAATCACGTATGATGTGACAACTATGTCTTAAAATATTTTGTACATCATTAAAAGCAGAGCTACGCCATGAGTACTGGTAGAGCGGTAGAAGTGAATGAAGTAGTTATTTTGCAACCAGCTATCTTCTCTTATGCCAATACTTTTGCCTCACTCGGCACTGTTCTTGAAGAGTTTCCTGTTAGGCGACTGCATTTGTGAATCTCTCTCTCACTAAAGACTTAATCTTAAGGAGACAAAATCAAATGAGTAGAGATGATATTGGCTATAGAGTCTTACTCAAACATCTGATTTCAGATTTTTTATGTAATCTACACACATGTATTTTGGCAGTAGCATATTTGCACTTTTCAGCCACTATTTATTGTAATAAATGGCGAATTTTTTCGGAATCAGCATTGTTATTGCGTTACAAACCCTAGCCCAACGGAGTCGGCGACAAACGCTCCAGATTCTCACACAACTACTTGCGCTGAATGCTGCCGCCTTACGCCATTCTGTAATACCATGTAGACTCTACGAATTTAAAATATCTCCAAGAGCCACGAAGATAAGCTGTGTCAAAACAGCGGAGACCTTCCCTTTCTTCTCTCTGAGAAGGACAGCGTTTAACCCTAATTTGTGAATAACAACTACGGCAGAGAGAATTTTGTCATCTCTTCCAAATGACACTGTTTACCTCAATCAGATTTCAATGACGAAAGTGTCTTCTCGTTCAAGTATACGTCCACGTCTTCATATGGTTGTGCAGGAAAAAATATTTTATGCAACGGTTCCATATTTTGGATCGTATGTACGATCGCTTCATCTCCTTAAATTAGGAAATTTGAGAACCATCGTAATTATTGAGAAATGACTCGCTAGAGGCCAAAAATAATAATCATAAAAGTATTTACCATTCTTATATACCTCGGCGCGGGTGACATTAATAAACATTCAAGATACCAGTACAACAAGGAAATCAAACTAAAATTTCTTGATTTAAAATTTCTCATGAGCTACTTCATAATAATTTGGGTATTTCACGTAACTTCAGTAGCTTAACCAAACATACTCTCTATTTAAAATTATTGAGCCATTACGTAAGAGAGCAGAAATGCTGTAAACTGATTATCGTTCTGTGAAATAAAATTGTACCAAATTATCTGTCTCTTTTTTCAAACACTAATTAAAAAAATCGTTAGGGAGAATTTGTTCTTCTTCACAGTGAAAATAATTTATATTCTACTGAACTGCAACGACGCTATGGCAGAAGAAATCCTGAGAAATTGATGCCATGACTGTGCAAGGAATTTGTCGTCGTCTTCTTGGAACGTCTTTTTCAAAATTAGTGTGAAATGGTTGAGAGAAGCCGTAGACACTCGAACTGAAGTTGTCACGTGCAACCTTCTGCGGCACGGAAATCATTTGTGTTTTGGCAGAATTTGACTGACATTCCGCGTTTCCCGGTGAACTCCGCTTATCAGCTATCTGAGACATCCACGCAGCACACTTTATCTAATCTGTAGTTGATTGCGCTAATCTCATGTGGCTGTCGAAACTAAAGTGAGTCACGCGACATCGATGCACGGCCAAAGATAGTGACTGTTACACCGTATTGTACAAAACACAGTCAAAATGTGTTTCTGTGTATTTCTTTAGCTTGTGTTAGCCGTTCCGTATTGAGCAATCTCGAAAAAAAAAAATGTTAGTGGTTCATAAGTTTCATAAGTTTCAAGTAACCACCAGTCGTGATGATTCAGTTTCATTTAACTTCTCAGTGATATGTTGTTAATTTCAAAGAAGGAAGAAGGAAGGAAGATTGGCGTTTAATGCCTCGTCGGCGATGAGGTCATTAGAGACGGAGCACGTGCACAGGTAGGAGAAGGACGTGGGGGAACTATCCCGGAATTGGCAGTAAGCGGCTTATGGAAGCCATGTAAAACGTATATCTAAATGGCCGGATCGAGATCTGAACAGTTGTCCTCCCAAGTGAGAGCCCAGTGCCTTACTACAGCGTCGCCTCGCGTAGGCTTTGCTGCATGTGCAAGAGCACTATCCTTATAATTAAACTATAAGATTAATTTAAGTATAAGATCTATACGATCACATGTAATACTGGACTTTCCCTATACGTTCAACGTGGGGTGATTTTCTAATGTCGGAGAGCCCTGGCAATAGTGACAATGTGACGCTTTAACGCGTCTCACTATGGCAGGACAATTAGAGAAATAAGAGTTCTCACAGACGCTCACCGGCAGTCCTTCCTGAAAACCGTTTAGGAATGGAAGAGGAAAATGGAAGTGGGCGATAGTGATTTTCGAAATACATTACGCTCAACACCGTAAGATAGCTTGCCGAGTACGCGGTTGTAGAAAACTAAAACGTCTAATGAAATGAGGCGAAAGAACACTGAACATGAGTAGTATTAAAGGGTGAGGGAGAGAAGTCTGACCATTTTTTTCTACGAATTATTTACGAGAGATTCGTACGCCTCGTTTATCCCGCAGAAAGAAAGATTATTGTTAGTAATGGTTTTAAATGCTATGGGAAGGTCGTCTGTTTCAGACATAAAAGTGTAAAGTGCCTTTTTCACGTCATGGGCGTGTAGCCTTAACACACGACAGTCATTTCCAGGAAAGCGTTTTGTTACATTGCCGACAGTAACAGCTGCATGAAGAAATTGCAGAACAAAGCATTGGGAAAATAAAAAAGGGTTGACCTGAAAGAGAGAGTCTAATAATGTGGGTTGTCTGCATTACAATTGATGCCACACCGTTACCGAATGTTTCACATTTACTCCTATAGTTCTACTGGTCACCCGTGAAATAAAGGCAGATAACACAGCATTTATGACTCAGCAGCAGCACTAATATTTTATCGCGGAAGTCGTGCAGACCCCTAACATTGCTGCCAATTTCAAGAACGGGCTACTCAGCGTCTTTGAGATTACAAGGAAGACTGCACGCGTTCGTGACATCAGTTGCGGCAATACCAGAAAAGTCTGTAAAAAGGTTGTCGATGTGCAATGTACAATAAATGGACGGTTAGATGGAGGTGAGAAGATCGTTGTAGACAGCTGACACACGGATCGGATATAGATAGTGAAGGAAATGAGCCGTGTCCTTTTCGAAAGAAACATCCCGGTATTTTAGAGAAACCGCCGAAAACCCACATCTGGACGCCAGACAGGGATGTGAAACTCAGTCCTCCCACATTCGAGTCTAATACCATACCCGCTGCACTATCTCGCTCGGCACGGAGTCGAGGCGAATTGGTAGTAGAAGAGACATCGACTGAGCAAAATCGCGTAGGCAGGTGTGCTGCTTGTAGCTGAAACTTTTCATATACTGGACGCTCCGTAACCAGTCACAAAAACTTACGTGTTTCAGTCACGGCGTGTTTCGAAGACAGCTTCATTTACAGTTAGCAATCGTGGACTTCAGTTCGTCAGCGTAGCTTCCATTAACACGTCGGCGAAAGATATCCCAATGAAAAACGTAGAATAACAATAAATTAACAATAGGATTCTTTTGGATACTTGCTGCCGAAATATCTGAAGTTTTGTCCCGTTTATGTAGTGTGTTATCTTGATGAAATTAGCAGGCATCTGCAGCAGATGAGCTCAGTTAGAAGTCAAACACTGTTACCTCAAGAGGGCGTTAAGTCTCCTAAGGGCGTCAGGTGCAATAAATGTAAATTTTATCGACTGGTGGCGAAGTGTATTTGTTACATATAATTTTGTAAGCCGCTTTACTGGCACTGCATCTTGTTACTTGTTAAGACGCTCTTATACGATACTGCTTCATATTATTGCTCAGATGAGTGTGTGAAGGCGAAAGATTTGACCCCGTGGTAGCCCAGTTTGTCATCCAAAAGAACACAAACACTATGTCAGTTGTCGGTGGGCATCTCATAAAACTTGAAAATGATAATTTAACAATAAAACAAGTTAGGCTTTGTGATTATGTAGACTGAGGCACCACTTATAAATTAATCCTAACTTACGTAAGTTGAGAATATGTGTAGAACAGTAAACAGCTTTTGTAAGAAACAAAATGCGGGAACAAATCAGGATTATAATTTATAAAATCATTACTATATTTTATAGGAGTCAAAAACGGGATTACAATTAGACAAAAACAGAGCTATATTTGTGCGTAATTGTTTGCCAGAGGCATTATCATGATGAGAAAGAAAACACTTAATCGCAAATTGTTAGCTCATTGTTCGAAGCGCGCTATTACTAACACGGTTTCGACACCACCATCAGCTACCCAACCGTCCAAAACTAACAATGAGATCGCTAACTTGGAAAAGTAGCCACAGACACTCGCAGAATGCCAAACAAATTTCACTGTCGCAATACCACACTCAGGTAAAGATCGCTCTTGAAGAATCCGCCACGGTCTCTCTTTCTCTCTCTCTCTCTCTCTTCATCTACATCTACAATCTACATTTATACTCCGCAACCCACCCAACGGTGTGTGGCGGAGGGCACTTTACGTGCCACTGTCATTACCTCCCTTTCCTGTTCCAGTCGCGTATGGTTCGCGGGAATAACGACTGCCGACTGCCGGAAAGCCTCCGTGCGCGCTCGAATCTCTCTAATTTTTCATTCGTGATCTCCTCGGGAGGTATAAGTAGCAATATATTCGATACCTCATCCAGAAACGCACCCTCTCGAAACCTGGACAGCAAGCTACACCGCGATGCAGAGCGCCTCTTTTGCAGAGTCTGACACTTGAGTTTGCTAAACATCTCTGTGACGCTATCACGCTTACTAAATAACCCTGTGACGAAACGCGCCGCTCTTCTTTGGAGATACCTCTGTCAACCCGACCTGGTATGGATCCCACACTTATGAGCAATACTCAAGTATAGGTCGAACGAGTGTTTTGTAAGCCACCTCCTTTGTTGATGGACTACATTTTCTAAGGACTCTCCCAATGAATCTCAACCTGGCACCCGCCTTACCAACGATTAATTTTATATGATCATTCCACTTCAAATCGTTCCGTACGCATACTCCCAGATATGTTACAGAAGTAACTGCTACCAGTGTTTGTTCCGCTGTCATATAATCATACAATAAAGGCTCCTTCTTTCTATGTATTCGTAATACATTACATTTGTCTATGTTAAGGGTCAGTTGCCACTCCCTGCAATAAGTGCCTATCCGCTGCAGATCTTCCTGCATTTCGCTGCAATTTTCTAATGCTGTAACTTCTCTGTATATTACAGCATCATCCGCGAAAAGCCGCATGGAACTTCCGATACTATCTACTACGTCATTTATATATATTGTGAAAAGCAATGGTCCCATAACACTCCCCTGTGGCACGCCAGAGGTTACTTTAACGTCTGTAGACGTCTCTCCATTGAGAACAACATGCTGTGTTCTGTTTGCTAAAAACTCTTCAATCCAGCGACACAGCTGGTCTGATATTCCGTAGGCTCTTACTTTGTTTGTCAGGCGACACTGCAGAACTGTATCGAATGCCTTCCGGAAGTAAAGGAAAATGGCATCTACCTGGGAGCCTGTATCTAATATTTTTTGGGGGATAAGTTGACGCACACTACTTACTGTACTAGCCGAAAGTCAACCATATCCTTCCACCATCTCGTTACACACTGTTACCATGTGATGATCCCCCTCGAGATATGTGGCGTGTATTCTTGCGTTATTGAATTGCGTACAGTATAAGAACTTCGTCCTACCCGCTGCTGCTGCTCATAACCACAAAATGCAACAAATCATTGCAATGTGTCACTTTGGTGGATGTAAGTCAGTGGGAGTCACAACAGCGGTCTCTGGTTATACAGTGTATCACTGTGCAGACGACGTGAGAAAGCGCGTGAAATAGCACCAGAATTTGAAGCAAAATCTGCAGAAGACGCGATTATCTTTCTTGCCATTATTTAGATTATTACCTATTATCTCTGCTTAATGTTCATCTTTATAGATAAGCGGGTGTGCATGCAGAGCTGATCCACCATAACAGTGGCTAGATTCAAATGTGAGACTGCACTTTTGCCTTTGCATTTAACTTGCAAAGTTTGAGACCTTTTATCAAATACAAGGCTTTCAAGGTTCTTATTTATGATTCAGTTGAGGCTTTTTAGGCAGCCTGCAACCTCATTAATGATGCGGAATCATATCGCTATAAATTTTTTTCCAGCAGGAAGTTGAATTGGTGATATCACGAACCGCTGTAACTTCATGCTAACACGTCAGTCCAGTGCCATGACCGAGGTGGAAACATTGTCGCTAATGTACGAAATTGTTGTCAAGCGGCCCAGTTCCCGTTAAGCCTGGTTTGCGCTGGAGAAAACTGGCAAAGAGCGCGAGCGAATTGCAGTTCGTCGTGTTTGGTTGATTTGGGGGAGGGGACCAAACAGCGAGGTTATCGGTCCCATCGGATTAGGGAAGGATGGGGAAGGAAGTCGACCGTGCCCTTTCAAAGGAACCATCCCGGCATTTGCCTGAAGTGATTTAGGGAAATCACGGAAAACTTAAATCAGGATGGCTGGACGCGGATTTGAACCGTCGTCCTCCCGAATGCGCGTCCAGTGCGCTAACCACGGCGCCACCTCGCTCGGTAATTGAAGCAAGTTCTCGTCCTCTACGCTTGGACGCTGGCAGCACAGAATGCTTTTGTCCGCCGTTTGTTTCATGAGCAATGGAGTGGCCTGGAGAGAATGTAATGTTTGGAAATATAAGGGTATAGATGTCATAGGCAGGTTGGGATCCGAAAGATCCGCAGCACAAATTCCGAAGAACCGATATATGCTTGGTAGAAAACTGCCGAAGCACTCAAAGGTCCAACTGGGGCGTGAGAAAGACGATAAATTCATTAGATGCTTACATCAGGTGGGAACGTCGTGAACAAATACAAGCCTTGATTTCTTTTTATTGAAAAAAAAGCACAATATTTTTACATGAAAATAAATAGATGCAAATATGGTTCTGTGATCCTGATTGAAATTAAAAATATACGAGAGATGTGGTCATTGTCGTTGTTTACTTTCGTTGTGGTTACAGTTAGGTGGATTATGTGTATCAATGTCACGGTAGAGATTTTTGATGATACATGAAAATCGTTTAACAGGGTTCGCGCTTTCTGCCGAATAACAAACTACGTAGCAGATTTTATCAAGTAGCCTGTGTGACAGGTTGTATGTATATTTAACATTTCATTAATCATACTTTTATTGACATTATCTTCCTTATACGTACTTTAATAAAATCCCCGATGTGCTTGTCATATATCACTGCAGATATCAGAAACTACTGGAGTTAGAGCGGCTATTGAAATGCGAAACAGTTGCTAACTTAAACATCTCCAGTTGTTAATAACCGAAGAGTGAATGATAGGCTCTCTTCAAGTTGTTTTTAGTCGTCGTTAACGTTCTGCATTTAAATTTCATCTTCAGTTGTACTGACAAGCCAGCAAAAAGTGTCAACTAACACGCGTGCCAAGTTTTGCAATGATGCTAAAATAAGCTGGAGTTGCATTTTAGTGTGAAGTGCACCATTTTCAAACATTTCACGCTTACATAGGTTAACACCTCTTATATTGGACCCCTTCTTAAATTGAACTGATCAGTAAAAAAGGGGTAGGAATAATAATGGAACCCTCTAGCGCCGTTAAACCGAAGCTTGCACTCTCTTCGTTACGAGGAGGACGTTCCGCAATATTATACGCGTATGCTGTGCTGTTTCTATGCTTTTCTTTTAAGTAGCTGTGTTTTATAGATTTTCGTCCTTACTTCTAAGCCAACAGACGAGTATACTTCAGATTGGGTAAATTGTACTGTACGCTTTGTAAAAAGTGTTTAATAGTGACAGCAATACCATATTTATCCTTGTGACTCTACTCTGTTATCCGTACGTCCTTAGTGGAAATAAAAATCGCCTGTTGTCCTAACTGGTATTTTCCTATATTAGGCTGCTTATTTGGAGTGATCCAGTTTAGGAAAATAAATTAAAACCAAACTTGGCGTTTTTCTAAATAATACTGAAATCACTTTTTACTATGAGTATTGAAACTATACTTCAATTTCGTAATCAATGAAGCTGGTACTAGTTATTATCTTTCTTGTTTTATAGATAATGTCTGAACCGGGTAAAAACGGTGTCTGGGCGGAAAAAATGATGGAAGGAGCCGTGGCTGCCTACAGAAATGGTGTATGGGGTTGAATTGTGCAATTCGCTCTTGCATTGCTCCGAAAGCCGCTTTGAAAAGGCGTATTGATGGTGTTAATATTAACGCGGTAGAAAATAGTCTTTTGGAAGAAATGGTGATCTTCCTGAAAAAGAAGAGGGAAACTTGGTAATTTACCTGTTAACGTTGGAAGAAAGATTTTTTTGCTCTAACGAGGCGTGATCTTCTACGCCAAGCACCTGAAACAACGGAAGCGAACAGCTTACCCCATAGATTCAACCGGGAGTTGAAGGTGGCTGGTGGCAAGTGGTATTACAAATTTCTCTCTCGTCACCCTTGAATATCACAATGCCAGCCTGTTTTGATAGAAACCTCATAAAATATTAGCACGTAAGGGAAAACATCACGTTGGTGCGATGACAAGTGGCGAAAGAGGAAGCAACACTACGGCATTTTGTTGCATGAGTGTTGCCGGGATGTTTATGTTTGTGTTTCAGAGGCTCCGGTTTAAATTTGAGCTATCTGCAAGAGCTCCTCCAGAAACTTAATTTGCATACTCACAAAGTGGCTGGATCACAAGTGAAATTTTTGTGCAGAGGCTCGAACACTTTATAACACTATTAAACCGACCAAACACTTTAAAAAAATGGTTCAAATGGCTCTGAGCACTATGGGACTCAACATCTGTGGTCATACGTCCCCTAGAACTTAGAACTACTTAAACCTAACTAACCTAAGGACATCACACACATCGATGCCCGAGGCAGGATTCGAACCTGCGACCGCAGCAGTCGCGCGGTTGCTGACTGAGCGCCTAGAACCGCTAGACCACCGCGGCCGGCAAACACATTAAAAGTTTTGCTTTTGGATAGGCACACTACACAGACTAACCGCAGAATTGTCGCAGCAACTTGGCAAGAGATCACTTCCTGCACATACTATCCAACGCCTGCAACGTTTTGATGTGGCCTTTTTAAGCTCTGTGTGATCCACAATCTATCTTGTGACTCATGGATGAGAGAAAACATCCTGTGTAGTCTGTTACGCAATTCCAGATAAATGAAATGCTCGACTATTCGTATGGGTTATTTGCAACAGTTTGCTGTAAACGGGTTCAAAAGGACTGGAGTTGAGCATGTTAAAAGCAATGTTTTTGATGATAACGACTTTGCAGCAGCAGATTCATCAGCAGTTTAAGCAGAAACTTCAGCCGCGGTTTCAACAGAAGATTCTGCAGGAATTACGGCAGCAGCCGTTTCTGGTCTAGGAAAGTGTACTGAAAGTGATGCCACTTCTCATCAATATGGAAAGCTCTCCAAAATCTAAAACCTACATCAAGGTGCAGCATATATCTCCGCTGTCGAGAAGCAAAGGATTAAGAAAGAGAAATTGCGTACTGTACTGTTTTGACTTCGTCTTGATATAAAAAGAAGCTGAATAATAACGAGACGAAGAACGACTTCCCTGCCTAGGTAGTGTAGAAGAATGGTGTAGTCACCAGGTTCTGTAAGCTATGCCAGGAAGATTAACAAAGGTGCATGGTTGAATGTATGAAGTCCCGGGAGTGGACACATCAAGACTGCTCGAGAGTGGGGCCAAAGAAGAAGAAATATTATTGTGATGAATGTTGTGAGATCGTTTAATTGAATTACAAATTAATTTTCATTTTTTATTTTTAGTGATCATACCAAGATTGTGTTAGAATGGGGCCAGCTTTGTTTATATTTTTTCATCATGGTTCAGTGTAAGAGAGTGTATCCCGAAATTGGACTACTGTAGATTTAAACCAAATACTTTTTTTGGAACTTTATAAATTGTAAATTTAAATAATATGTGCACATTGTGATTCACAATATGTGTTTTCATAATTTGTCACTGTTTAAATTTTTGGTTTAAAATCGCAGTGTCTATAGGTGGTCAATATAGACTGCTTTACGCTAGAAATTCAGACATCTAAATTGTTCTTTTCCTACGCCGTTTTGCGTACTTCGTCAAAATCAGTGGCTCGCCATGCAAAATATCTGAATATTACAATTTTGTATTATGGCGGTAACTGTGTGATGTATAGTGTATGACGGTTATTAGCTTCGAAACAATAACGCAACATCAACAGGGTTAGCACGTTATGTTCGTTCCCTCCTGTTCAAGATAAATGCCTGTTCCCAGGTACAAGCGAATGGTTCTGAACACTAGCGAATTGTCTGCGAATGCTCTGTGTTCGTTTTCATTCGGTTCGGTGTATACTCTGGTGGCTGGCACCTCAGAGTAACGCGGGTTGCCTGCGCTGCACTGTAGGACCCATTGGTCGCTGCGTCGTAGCAACGTTACGCATTACGTGCTAAATAATTGAGAGGGGACTTTACGGATCATGTTTTCACATTGTTCCTACGTGAAGAGGCAACTTGTAGGATGCAGTATACATCTGCAATCATTTTCCGTTATGTGCGGTCAAGCACTGCGGCTGTATAAGATTTATTTGGTTGCGTAAATTGATTAGGATGGAAGTTGTGACACACATTAGATCTGTTTACTTGCACGTGACCAGTCTTTCTCTGTACGTATAACAGCTTGACTGCTGGTGGCTGTCGACCATTGCCGACTTCTTTGGAGCGTTGGAAGATATTCTTTGAAGTGTATACACGTATTGTTGGGAATTATTTTTGCTAAATACATTGGAATTAGAGCAGGCTCATTCTGGCCAAGGCTGTTACATAAATTATGCTACATTTTTTCTTCCAGTGACTGTGTTCGTATTTATTAGCTGTCTTTATTGCACGTTTTTCTCCTTCATATACACCGAGGTAGATTTGGAATCACAGTTTGTCTTTCCTCTGCTCCATTCACTGATGTACGACAAAAATGTTATACATTTCCTCAAGAAGTGACGCACTAGATTTCGTACTCGAAAATAAATTAATATAAGAGCGGATAACACATTTGTAATCACTGTAACCTCAAAGAACTATTCAATAGTTCGTATACTTTATGGAAAGATTCATCGGCACTTCCACTCGCCTGCATAGGTGTGTTTTGCGCTGTACCAAATCGTCTGTTCTCATTTCATAACAACTAATCATTTTATCGTTACGAAATGTGAGTGTAGTGCGCCAATGTGACTACTGGTTGTTATTTTGAAAATTAGGAAAATTAATTAGGGAAATAAATAGAGAAGCTAACAGATCAAAGAACAAGGTAAAGCTTTCAATACTTAAAAGATATTCTCTCTTAAGAGCGTACCCGTGCGCTACTACCTTGACCTCAGTGCAAATTGAGGGAGTTATTCTTCAGATTCATTACACTTTATAGGCTAATCATTCTTAGCGTAGACGATGTAAACATTTCCCAATAAAGCGAAACGCCTACGTTGAAAGTGTTTCTCAATTTGCAGTTTGTTTAAGACGGATGAAGGTGAAATAAAATTATTTATAACGGCTGCTGTGGAAAGTTGCCACCCAAACAGAGATTTATGTAGTTGTTTTTAGCGTCTGAACCGTTAAAAAGATATTTAACGCAGCACACATGATATAACGGCAGATAACAGTCTCAGCAAAATGTTAGAACATCGCCGATACATCATTAGAATTAACGTCCTTGGCTAGACTTGGCTACGATGTGAAGACGAACAGATACTCAGTTACTGATTTTTTTAATTTTAGTATGTATCAGCAAAGTGTGGAACGGTCCGGAGCGGGGGTGCGACATGTACTGGTCGTCTGCAGACTACGGTTCTGTAGCAGCGTCCAGTGCTGCGATGACTTTGTTCCAAAAGTTGAATACCTTATTTCACCTTGTTTCTCTGCTGCTACTGAAATTTCGAGAGAGTGCTTTCCAGGAAGAATCGGTCAACACATTACTTCTTCCCACATACATCTCACGAAATGACCGCGACGAGAAAATTCGAGACATTAGAGCGAATGCAGAGGCTTATCAACAATCATTCTTCCCGCGCGCCATTCGCGAGTGGATCAGGGAAAGGGGAGATGAGTAAGTAGTACCAGTTCCGGCATACACTGCCTGGTGGTTTCCGGAGTAATGAGTAGACGTTATCCACAAAACTTGATACGCGTCAGACGTGGCAAAAGGCGATTTTTTAATTATCACTAGCGTATTCTCCGCCAGCCATAAATTTTATGATCGTCTTTCTCCTGGTGCTCTTTCAACTTTAATCACCGAGCGATTTGGCACAGTGGTTAAGGCAGTGCAGACGCATTCGAGGTTCAGACCCCTATCTCACCATGAAGAAAATGATTACCCTAGCCAGTTGCGATTGTAAACTACCAGTGCTGACAATAAGAACATATCATGCGCTATCCTAAGTGCGATCATGGGACACTGCGCGAGTGTTAGGGCAGACAGACTCCCAATCGTAACACCAGCACGGGTAGTCAACAGGGCGCAAAGCGGAATAGTCCTTCGGCTGACGGGAGCTTTTGGTTCTGCGTCCGCTGAGGCGTTGGAATGTTCACTCGACCTCCAGTTACAGGAAATAAGCTGCTCTGTACTGGCTTAAGAAATAGCAATATTGTAAACTGCTGAATGTAATTGCAATACGGGCCACAAGCAAGCAGTAACTTCGTGACCAGATCTTACACCTGTGGCAGGAACGACGAGTTGATGGCCAAACAGCGAGGCACACCCATCGTTTTTCCGTAAATATAAAACAGACTGGGAATGAGGCCCCTGAATCCATTAAGAGGTCTTCACATTTCTTGATGGGTTACGGGCCTTACGCCACCAGCTGGCATCGAACTGGTCGAAGGAAAACCTCCGAAAGTGACTGTGGTGAAGGCTCGCCGGAACATACTATATCGGCATGTCCGCTGTGTGCCGATGTTGCAGATCAACGGGAACTGAATCCGTAAGGAAGACTGGACATCAAGAAGATACCGCGATGTAAGAAACTACTTCAAGGAAGTAGCGTGTTACGTAGAGAAGCAGCGAAGACAGCTGTTTCACCAACTGCAAGATGGTCGCGTATACAAACAGTGATCCAATACTGTCAAATGTTTGTTATTCCAGTCTTTGGTCCCAATATCAATCAAGAATTGATACTGTGATCAAAGACTGGAATAATAAACATTTGGAAGACAGCTGAAATCAACAGTTGCCAAAGGCGAACAGCCAACAACGCATGCACGGCGATCATACCACCACCACCACCACCACCACCACAGTATATACGCAGCTGTGCGCCGTGTCTCGCCATCCGAGGAATACAACCGCGTTATGTGGGCCGACATGTGGCTGCACTTTCACCTGCAGCAGCCACGCTCCCTCGGAACAGGTGAGTCGTACCCTGCAACCAGGGAGCCGACTGACAACGGTAAGGGGCAGATACAATCTCAACGTTTTCTTCAATCCCAAGGAACCGGCAGGATATGCCTACTGATGTGGTGTAATGGAGTGCATTGTGAAATCCAGCAGACAAGAATTGATGTCCTTATAATACTCGTAGACGTAGATTTGATAGTAGGTATGGTTTTTATTGATAGTGGTGGTGGTAAGTTCCTGTGGGACCAAACTGCTCAGGTAATCGGTCCCTAGGCTTACACACTACATTATCTAATGCTACATAATCTAACATAGCGCTACATAACCTAACTGACGCTAAGGACGACACACACCCCCATGCCCGATGGAGGACTCGAGCCTCCGACGGTGGAGCCGCGCGGACCGTGCAGGGTGCCCAAGGCCGCGCGGCTACCCCGTGCGACTATTGATAGTAGAAATAGATACGGTAATGGAAAGTAGTATTGTAATGGATGTAATAGCGTGGTGTGTATTGTATAACTAGTTGCCAATGTATAGGGAAAATGCTGATGATAGTAGTAATTTGTGTAAGAATGAATACAGTCCCTGTTTAAATGATTGGTAATAGGGTATAGTGTAATAAATAAATGTCTGACCGTCCAGTTTTAAGTTTTCCGTAATTTTAGTAAATCGCTTAAGCAAAATACTGGGCTATTTGCTTTGCAAAGCACCTATTTGATTTCCATACTCTTCCTTGTACAATGCGTTCCTAACAAGTTTGTCAGACGACAAACTTGTTAGGAACGCATTGTACAAGGAAGAGTATGGAAATCAAATAGGTGCTTTGCAAGTCGTCAGACGCTAATCTTCCTTCATTTCTTCTTCAACAAAGGGAGATCCTTAAAGAAGAGTATTATCAACTCTGATAAATTTTTGAATAGGATTTCAAAACCGGGTAGACTTGCTGATAAAACAAGTCTTTATTAACTACCTGTTTCGACCATGTAATCATCTTCAGGTATCATAAAAGTACTTACAGCAGTCTGTATCGCAACGTTTTTACTGTGGCGTTAAATAAAATAAAAACACCCTGTCTCACTACCGTCAATAGTAAAATGCAATACACAGTACAGAGTGCACACCACTCAGAAATGTGAAATCTGATTATGGCTGTTTGCCATGATTAATTAAATATACCTGTAGTACGGTAGTGCATTTTACTATTGACTGTATAAAACATTTTGTTACTGGCGGCAGTGACGCCAGGTAGGTTTTATTTTGTTTGACGCAACAATACAAAATTTGACACGCTGTAAATAATTTTATGATGCCTGAGTATGGCCGAAAGCCGCAAGTTAATAAAGAATTATTTTATCTGCAGATCTTGACGGTTCTGGTTCGGGAATACGACTTTCTTTGAAATGTCTACGGGCTGTGGGGCACCACCTGCACTATATATTCTTACGATGTCGGAAACCAGTCAATGTAAGGTATTTACACAACCATTCCAATGTCTAAGATACTCTTATGACAATTTATTAGCGACGCGCTTATAGTCACTAGTGCTCATCATCAGGCACGAAGGGTCCCAAACCGCTTAAATATTATACGTTCATAGGTTTTCGCGGCCAGTGTTAACTTGAATAAAGCGATTTCGGATATTAGGGCGCGTCATTATGAAACGGTTAGCTAAAACGCCGACGTTTCGGCTGAATTTACAGCACGCTTCTTCAGGACAACTAACTGCTTGATTCTGATAAAGCTCCCGATTCACTGTTGCTTACGCATCAACTGCCAGAGTAGCATGGGCAATATCCTACCGTACAGCCATCCCTCCACACAAATCTTTACTTCGAACTGTCCAGTCGCATCCCAGAATGTGACGTCGGTAGCCACCTGGTAACCGAGATATATACAGGGTGGTCGGAAAATGTCTGAAACGCTCGTAGGGATGTTGCAGGTCAGGTTGCACCGTGACATAAATGTCAAGAAAAAATTCTATACGTTGCACCGTTTCCGAGTTATTAAGCACTGACGTTAGCCAATCGGGGCGGCGCGCGCTATCATTCAAGCGGCCTGCCAGGGGCGGTGTTACCTAACGAGTGCTTTGTTTGGTTAGCAGAAACTTGAATTCGCGCGCGCAACGAACGTATTGGCTAACTTCAATGCTAAGTAACTCGGAAACGGCGCAACGTATTGAATTTTTTTCTTAACATTTATGTCACGGTGCAACCTGCCCTGCAACAAGCGTTTCAGCCATTTTCTGACCACCCTGTGTATGTTGGAACGAACACTACCATCAGAGTCGAGCAGCTAGTCGCTCTGAAGAGGATCGCTGTAAAGTCAGTCGAAACTCTGGCATTTTAATTATTTTAGGTTTTCATAATGACGTGGCGTTTTATTCATGGTCACTTAAACATTATTTGTAGTACTTATAGCAATAACTAGACTGTCGCCATTTCTTGAGTTGCTAGGGTCTTTATTATTATGTCCATGGCATATGCCTTCTGCATGCACGTCCGTTGGTTGCTGCGGTGGTCGAGCATCAGGCCTCGTTTGTGTAGCCCTATTTTTTTGAAATTTTGCAGTCACTTTTAACTTTCCACAATGTTTTTTTAAGTGAGCCTAACACAAAACATTGTGCTGATACTTAACAACGACATATGTATGTGTCCCTTATATACGATTAATACGTTACATTTGCACAAGCATCACATTATGAAGAAATGGTTCAAATGGCTCTGAGCACTATGGGACTAAACATCTGAGGTCGTCAGTCCCCTAGAACTTAGAACTACTTAAACCTAACTAACGTATGGGCATCACACACATCCATGTCCGACTCAGGATTCGAACCTGCGACCGTAGCAGTCGCGCGGTTCCGGACTGAAGCGCCTAGAACCGCTCGGCCACCGCGGCCGGCACATTATGTAGACAAGATGACCGCAGTGCATGATGATGAGCACTAATGGCTGGAAACGCGTAGCTGATAAAGTAATTTCATAACATTAATAATCTTAAACATTTAGACTGATTGTGATACACACATATATCCTTTATTATAATAGAGACACAAATGGTTCAAATGGCTCTGAGCACTATGGGACTCAACTGCTGAGGTCATTAGTCCCCTAGAACTTAGAACTAGTTAAACCTAACTAACCTAAGGACATCACACACATCCATGCCCGAGGCAGGATTCGAACCTGCGACCGTAGCGGTCTCGCGGTTCCAGACTGCAGCGCCAGAACCGCGCGGCCACTTCGGCCGGCCAATACAGACACAGAAAAGTTATTTACCAACATGGCTAATGGTTACACTAGGAACTTTCTGCAATCGGAAAACGCTTTGATCGTTAAAGAAATAAGTTCGGTCGGCTTTTCGCGACTAGGTGGAATAAAATAAGACTATGCGCCGGATGCTGGAGAGACTACCAGTATTGTCTAGAAACAGCAGAGGTGCCGCAGACGGCAAGTGAGAGAGGAGGCGCGTGCGGCGTGCTTGGTGTGGTGCGAACACTCACCAGCTTGAGCACCTTGATGACGACCGACACAATGAAGAAGAGGTCCATGGCTGCGTCCGCGGCTGCCTCGGCTCACAATGGCGACACCTGCGACCTGGCGGCCGCGCCCGCTGCTCGCCTCGCCTGATAGCGCCGATAACGGACCGACGGCCTGATAGCAGACTCCTCCAGCGCAGCCGGCCCGGGATTCGGAAGTGCTCCTGGTGAACTCACCGTCGGGCGTATCAGGGGAACATCCCTCTGGTTGTTAGCAGCACATGCAGGCTGAAGCCGAAGCGTGCTGGCGCGTTAACGCGAGAAAGGAAAATGGTTAGGAAATTTGACAAATGCAGGCATATTCTCCACTGCTGTATGGGACACAACGGCCGATCTAAGCCAACGGGGAAAAAATTGCAGCACCAACAATGTGTTGTGCGTCATAAACGAAAGTTGATAGGCGTGTTTCTAGATCTGAAAGATGATGCCTACTCAAATTTTGCGCCAGTCGCATAAGAGTAGCGCTAGTACTGTCGCAATGAGCATGCAAATCAGGTTTGCTTTAAATACGCGCTGTAACGGTCGTGAGCTTCTGTTACCTTTTGATTGAACGTGGTGAGTTGACGTTAGTCAAGAACACCTTTAAGGCGACAAAGACGCCTCACTGAGTTTGAACGAGGTTGCGTAATAGGGCTACGAGAAGCTGGATGTTCCTTTTGCGATCCTCCTGAAAGACTTGGCAGGAATGTAGACACCGTACATGATTGCTGACAGCGGTGGTCAAGAGGGTGTTCGATAGCAAGAAGATCAGGGTCCGGACGCCCACGTGGCACTACCGAGAGAGAAGCCCGCGTGTTAGGAGTAGGCCCTGGCGCTTCGTACTGCATCTGCAGCAGCAATTCGGCACCACAATGACACAACAAACTGCGACAAATTCGGTTACTTCAAGCACAGTTACGAATCATACGGCCTGTACGAGCATTCCACTGACCTCAGACCACCGCCATTTGCGACTTCGGCTGTCTCAAGCGAGAGCTCTTTGGAGGGCGTCCTGGAGGTCTGTTCTGTTTTCTGATGAAAGCTGGTTCCGTTCGGTGCCAGTGATGGCCGTGTGTTGGTTAGATGGAGGCCAATTAAAGGCCTGCTACCAACCTGTCTGCTTGCTAGATACCACTGGACCTTGACCTGGAGTTACGGTCTGGGGTGCGATTTCGTATGATGGCAGGATCTCTCTTGTGGTTATCCCACGCGCCGTAACAGCAAATTTGTACGTCAGTCTGGTGATTCGAGCTGTTCCGCTGCCATTCATAACAACATTCCAGGGGTGTTTTCCAACAGGATAACGCCTGCCCTTATACCGTTGTAATAACCCAACTTGCTCTACAGAGTGTCGACATGTTGCCTTGGCCTGCTCGATCACCGGACCTGTCTCCAGTCGAGCACGTATTGGACATCCTCGGAAGACAACTGCAGCATTAACCACCTCTGTATTGGCCGACCAAGTGCAACAGGCATGGAACTCTATCCCACAAACTGACCTCCGGCACCTGTACAGCGCAATGTATGCACGTTTCCATGCTTGCATTCAACATTCTGCTGGTTATATAGGTTATTAGTATCTCAGCATTTCACATTTACAAAAGGCTAATCTCGTGTTTACATTAACCTGTGGTCTTGTGGTGTTAATCACTCATGTATGTTAGCTAGACAAACGTATTCCCGGAATTTCATTAGTATACATTAATTATTTTTAGTGTTGCGACTTCTTTCCGTCATGTTATTTTGTACAAAATGGTTCAAATGGCTCTGAGCACTATGGGACTTAACATCTGTGGTCATCAGTCCCCTAGAACTTAGAACTACTTAAACCTAACTAACCTAAGGACATCACACACATCCATGCCCGAGGCATGATACGAACCTGCGGCCGTAGCGGTCACGCGGTTCCAGACTGTAGCGCCTAGAACCGCACCGCCACACAAGTCGGCTATTTTGTACAGATAAAGCGTCACAGTTCGTGTGTTTTATTCGACTAGTATGGCTCATTGGACGGGAGGGCGATCTCAGATATTCACTACCATGGTGGCTACACAAGGACCGTATTTTCTTTGATTCCTTATTTTTCAATTTTTTTTCTTTAATTTATGTGTTCTGTGTCATACAGGGTGCGAGAAAGCAATTTGACCAGAAGTGTAGGGCAGAAAGACAGCATCAAACTTATGAATTTGAGTATAGGAACTATGGGTCGCTGTTCACATTTACTATGCTGCAAGAGCATCAACTCCGGCTGTGTGACGGTCGTCCAGTCTGCAACTTCTTTGCCTTTGGCAGTCGAAAACAAACTGCACTCTACTCGCTGTCGCTAGGTGGGACTCGGGTGCATTGCAGAACGTTGGTTTTAAATACCCTTTCATCGTACTCAGTAGTTACAGTAGTCCGACTAGAGTAAGTACCGAGTGAGTAAGTGTTCCGAAGTAGCAACATAGAATATGGTTTCACATGGGATAAGGTAAGTGACGTGCATTTGTTGACGACAATGCAAGAGCAGCTCGTAAGATTTATTAGGAACGTTATCCACATCGCAGGCCGCCTCAGAAAAAATACTTTTGTGTCAATTGAAAGACTTATGAGAATGGCAGGGTCTTTGTGGGCTAATAAGCATGATACGGGAAAGAGACGTACTGTTCGTACCGTTGATTTTGACGAAGACGTGTTACATCGCATAGAGCCCGATCCAGTGGCAAGTAGCCGCTCGTGAACTTGGCGCGTAAAGGCACAAGGTCTGGAAAGTCGTTCATGAGATTGGTCTACATGGTTCCCAGCGGGAAAAGGTACAAGCTATTGGTCCGGAAGGCTTCCATGCGCGTCTGGAATTTGTTGACAGGTTCCTGCAACGAGTAGGACGACAGTCGCTTTTTCCTGAACGTGTGTTGTTTTGAGACGAAGCTTGCTTTGCCCGTGAAGGCATTTACAATTCACACAACAGACACGTTTGGGCCGTACAGAATCCGCTTGCAGCGTACGACCAAGGTCATCAAGGGCGATTCGCTGTGAACATGTGCGCGGGAATTGTGAGTGACACGCTCAGATGTACTTTGTGTTTTTGCTGCGTGTATTGAAGTGATAGACTGGTGAATTTCAGAGCACATCCCAATCCCTCCAATTCCTGCATCGCCGGTATGTTCTGTGACACCGTGAAAACAGTGATCAGTTTGAACATTTTCTACGACATACTCATGTTAATTAAATGGTGGCAAGTCTGTGTACAAGAGCATAATCGTTTTTCTTTACTTCGACTTTCTTAGGAAATGCGATTGTTT
This sequence comes from Schistocerca nitens, assembly GCF_023898315.1. Taxonomy (NCBI): domain Eukaryota; kingdom Metazoa; phylum Arthropoda; class Insecta; order Orthoptera; family Acrididae; genus Schistocerca; species Schistocerca nitens. Next base: position 676,582,692 of record NC_064615.1, on the reverse strand, counting down.
TCATTTCTGACGATGTGCTGTGTGGTATGTCAGCTGAATGCGATACACTATATGTAACGCTTTGTGTTTTTCTTGTTCTCTTAATAACTATTAGTTAGTCCAAAAAACTTTTGTATGTATGCATTTTCTGTGAATTACTTTTCATTTTGTGTAAAGACGTCCATATGTCAGATTTAAATTACGTTCTCGGATGGCAACTGCAAGTTCTAGTTCCTATACTGAAATTCCTTCGTTTGATGCTGTCTTTCTGCAATATGCTTTTGGTCACATTGTTTTTCCGCACCCTGTGTATCGTACCTGAGCTAATGTATACACTGCCTGCAAAGATAATGAAGCACCCGAAACGGGAGGAGGAAACGCAATGAAACTTCGGTGGTTAAGAGGGTATGTGGAGCTATTTCATTCATTACAGAATTTAGTCAAATTTACCAAGAGCTTGGCAGTATGAGCCCATTTACCAGCATGCCATTGCACCACCTCTGTCCTGGATGTAGGCACTGATTCGGTTGGGAAGAGTGCCGTAAAGCTGTTGCATCCTCTGCTGTCACAACACAAGTGCTGTAACTGGCCCTTCATGCCCTCCACACTGGCTCTGGGAAGGAGTTGACGACGTGTCAGCTGGTCCCACACATGTTCTGTGAGGGGCTGATCTGGGACTCTCCTTCGCCACGGGGATACCTCAGTATAACACAGACAGTTCATAGACACACGTACCACGTGTGGACGAGCTTTGTCGTCCTGAAAAAAAGCCACCATTATGTTGGTGCGTGAGAGGCAACACATGAGGACGCAGGTTGCCCGTGACGTAACGTTGTGCCGTCAGAGTCCCTTCAGTCACCACCAGCCGTGACTTGAAGTCATACCCCTTGGGTTCCCAGTGGGTACGCCAGCAGTAACACTGATGTGCCTCTTCAGATGATGGAAGAATGGGACCTCTCCTTAGATTCCTCCATACTCGCAGACGACGATCATCCAGGAAGGTACAGAGCCATGCGATGCCATTCATCGGCAGTTCACGCTTCCCTCTCACGGCATCATTCCAAACGCAGCCGTTTGCGTTGTGTTGTTAACGCCAACCTACGCGTGGGACGGTAATTCCCTAGTCCGATTGCTGTTAGTCTCTGATCAGTAGCACGGGATAACACAGAACGTTGCAGGGAGCCCATTAAATGTTCTCGGATGGCAGGTGCAGATGTGAAGGGGTTTACTGTGTGCTTGGTGCACAATATGGCAATCCTCACTTATGGAAGTCAGACGTGGTTGACCGTAATCATCACGACTAATATGCCTGATTTCACGTCCCCATGCAGTCGAAACATCGGGCCAGTATCACTTGCGAATGTCCCATAAACTCCCACGATTCAATTAGCCTGCCAAGTGGATATCCGCAGTGGAAGTACCTTTCAAACTCTGTTAGGTGCTGATAACACTGTCTTGTAGTAGCATCCGGCCATGTCCTCTGGGTTCTTCGTTTTTATTTGTGTTTACTGTACACATAAATGTTCTATTGTGTAAGTGCTATGTTCAGAGAAATGAAAATGAATAGCTTCGAAAATTTATAGCAAAGGACATCATTAATCAACTACCGGTGTGGCACATGGAGTAAGAGAACGCAAGCTGTTGGAGCTTGAGTTGCAGGGTTTACCGGCCAGGGCTACAGAGCGTGGTTAAGGAGTGTTACACTTTTTCAGAGAAGTGTCCTTCACATAAATAATGCTCTTGAGGATGAATGTACCAGGTGATTCCGTAATGATGTTTTAGACTTTCAGGGATGATGGAGAAGGGAAAATGTATGAATTCGAGGTAAATGAGCCTGGTCCGGAAACGACCGAGTCGAAAGCTATTAGTGAAAACGTTTCTGACACCTCTGACAATGGAATAAACGTACTGGTACTGTCGTTACTAAAGTTGTAGGGTAGGCAACTTTCGGAAGTGGTGGATGGACTAGAACAAGAAAAAAATGGCCTTCTAGTCCTGGCGTCGCATCTCTTCTTTAACAGAACCGAGAAGATGCTAGTCGAAGGGCGGCAAGTCGGGACTACAGGGAGGATGATGTGGCAGAGTTACCCACCCAAGTATCCTGAACTTCTTGACAGTTGCAGGATGATCTCTTTCCCATGGCGTTTATCGCACAGTGCATGACGGAGCTTAGAAAGTGCCTGGATATAGCAGGCAACATTAATGGTTGTCTTTCAGGTTCAAGAAAACCAATCAGAATCTTTCCTTGTAGCGTTCTGTGGACTAAGTTAGATGGCGACTACTACGAGGCTTATCATGGATACCTCGTGTATCCATCTTTGAAATGTTTCACACATCTCGTAATACTGTTGGCATCGATGCAGACATCTCCATAGGCACGTTGAAGTCGGAGGTGAATTTCAGCTGGACATTTTCCACCGTTTAGAAGGAATTCAATTATTGCACGCCGTCGAAACGAAACATTGATATCGGCCATTTTGGAAGTACTACCTGTGGTCAGGGGTTAGACGTTAATGACCTCGTAATATGGCAAAAGTGGTGTAAAGTTGTAGATTACGATCCTCCAATCGTTTTCGTTACATTTTTGGAATTGGGTTTTTAACAGTGGGTTGCTCATGGCTCACAGTATGGCTCTCGTAAGTTTGAGGAACGTGTATTTCAGACAGTGGGGCAGATTTTCGTCTTCCGCCGTATTTTGACTTAGTGATGATGTAAACGAGATCATCTGTACTGGAGTGCATGCGGAGGTATACGGGACAGTCACTTCATTTCAACTTTGATTGAAGGACTAGGTTTCACGTTGGTCTCTGTGGAGTGACGCGTGCTTACCTCTGGCTGTAGACGGACCCACCATGTGCGACGTTGCGGTAACACGTCGAAGTAATAACGCCGACATCACACTCATATTGAGTAGTGGAAGCAGATTTCGATTTCGTTTTTGTGGGATGTACTCTTATTGAAGAGACAGAATGTTCATTAAGGTAATTCCCAAAATAGCGCGGCTGACTTAAAAAGTCGAAAACCAGCTGCAGTGCAGTTAACTGTTGCATGAAACTAGCATTGCGTAGCTGTAACTGCCTGCGCAGATTCTTATATATTGATATTTTAAGTTTATTCAACAAAGCAGATTGTTGAATCTGCCTCATGTCTGCGGGTCTAATAAAAGTCCTCTTAGAACAGTGTTTCCCAAATTCTCTGAGGCCATTATCCCTGAGAACAATCAGATATTGGCTAATAACCCCCCTCTGACATTATTAACATTAGTGCCTTCTAAACTGTAGAATGAAAAAGAATTCCTTTGAAAACTTTTATTTTTAAATGACGAAAGGTAAATGGTGTTTACTTTTTATATGTGTTTTATTAATCCACCAACTAATGAGTCAATGAGACCATTGATACTGCTTACTACTGTAAGGCTTACTTTTACAGAATAATGAATCAACTCTCAGTGCATCGTGAGTGTAACTATGGCACGTCAGAGAAGAAAACTGTATGCAGTGAGAGTAGACACTTGTTACGAAACATGCTTCCTTTGCAACACTCCACTCCCTAGTGACACTTGCTTCACCTACACTCTCCACTTTCGTTTAACATCACTTAAGTTATAAAGTGCTTAGTATAATTACTGTTCGTTTATCTTTAGATTCCTGCACTCCTTGCTTCTGGGCTGCAAAACTAGAAGACTTCAGGCAGCCAGTGCTTTTACTATGACTACTACCACTAATAATGATGATAACAATAATAATATAATACTGTGTAGGCCCTACAGCAATGAAATAGCCATGACACAGTTATTGTTATGTTGTGCTGACGATTAGTTCGTTTATCTAATGCGAAGTGGATACTGAATAAATTTCTGGTTCTTTGAGGGAACTATCTGCAACTCGGAGAAGACATTTACATGAAATATTTAAGCATATTTAGTGTGTATGTCTCAATTTTACTGCCATAGATGCATGGTACAGAACATTAAGTATGTGTCTAGTTGGTGGATTATGTGAGGAACAAGATCTTCATACATTCATTTCATAAGGTGTAATTCTATCACACTGTGTGTCACGCGTTAATGCTAGTACACATGTTAGTCGTATTTGAAAAAAAAAATGGCAACTAATGTAATCCATATTACAATCTTACAAAATAATGATAATAGCACGACCTTGAAAAATGCTTTAGTTTAGTGACTGAAACAGAGTAATGTTTCTGTTTTTACTCCTGTGAAAATATCATTGTACGCCTTAGGGTGTAATTACCCAGGATGGAACCACTGCCTTAGAACGATAGAATGTCTAAGAGAAGAACGAAGGCTCCAGGGAAGTATGAAACACGGTAACAAGAAGACATGTTGGCCAGCGGAAATCTTATTAGGCGTCATTTGTAATTGTCTTATCTTTAACGGTCTCCTGCAGACTGCAAGAAGACGAGAGCTCGAAGTACAACAGCTGTCGTCTTTGAACCTAGATAACATTGCTGTAATAAAAAGTACGTGGTAGCCGACCTCTTGGGCAACCCATTATCCCTAACGACAATACAACGCTAGACTGACACGGTCGACAAAGGCTTACTCGTTCACCTCTTGTTCGAGCCAATCATGCGCGTAGCTTCGTGTACTTCAAGTCTCACGTTGATGAATAACTAATTTCTGTATATAAAGCTTCAGCTATGAAGCAACGAAACCTTGCTGTAAGCTGTTGAAATATATTGTGTTTTCTAGCCATTGATTTCATACTAAACGTGACCGATTTTGCCTTCAGAAATATTTCGATGTTTGGACGCTCGTCATATGCTGAGTACTCACAAAGAAATGTCAGTAGGCATGGTGCTTTCGAGTTACCATTGCCATATTTAAGTGCCACTAACGTGGCGAAGGCAATAACTGCCTCAAAATAACCATGCAACAGAGATAATTAGTATGTCTTAAATATTTTATCATATAAAAATTAATTTATCGACATCTGGGATTGGTGTTGTTTGTTCTTCATCATAAACCTCATTGAAATTACCTTCTGTGATGGGCTTAGTTAAGAGCATAGCGTTTTTATTTTACATTTTTTTGAAAAACAGCAAGCTGCTGTTCAGTGAATTAAGATTAAATGGACGTAGAATTCGCAACCTCCTGGCTTATGTGTGAGATTACATAATTTGTTGATTGTCAAAAGGACAGAAGAGTGATGTCAACACATGTATACGAACACTGCGGATCTTCGATTTAATTCACCAACAGGGTTACTCTCACAACTGTTTTGTAGCATCGATTATTATACGTACTCAAAGAGTAGGTATGTCTATGGAATGGGCATTCAGATGCGCAGAACGCAAATTTTTGTAGTTAACATACAACTCCAATAGTCACGTGATTATGATGAGGCACACGATCTGCCCGTAACCGACCTGCACATTTTTAACATCATTACATCCCTCAAAACTATCGTGTATTTTGTGCATGCCTTTCAAATGCATCTTAGTAATTTGCATCCGTCTTCTGCAATGACTTTGGCTTAAAGCTTTTCAGAGATAAATGCAAGGGTGTTTCGCTTGTTTGCGACAAGTCTTACAGGTTAAGTGTCGATAACATTTGGTTACAGAAAAAGAAGGGATCGCCATCGCTGTTTGTAGGTTTTGTACTACGCTTCATCGTATTGGCGCGGCTTTATTTTTATAAAGTATTCTGCGGTGGCATTGTAAAATTGCTTCCTACTACGCCAAAGCGAAAGTTAGGCGAAAAACAGCGAATTTGGAATTACGACGCCGAGCAAATTCTTACGTTTCTTGCTTGCTATTTGTTTATATACGTTTAATCTTCCTACATCTTTAGGGAAACCATCGATTAGGTACTGTTGTTTAGCATTGTGACTACTTTAAAACAAGGACAATGTTGTGGAGATCTGTATAATCTGGACTTATGACTGGGATTGTCAGATATAATGTTATCTGCAGGTGAAAATTGCTCGAAATATGTATACATTCAGCAGATTGACTGGTGGCGCACTGCAGAATTTGCCTAGCACCTACCTCGTAAATGTCTGCTACATTTATATTTATACTCTGAAAACGACCTTTCGGTGTGTGACGGAGCGCACCTTGTGTTCGGCTGTCATTGCCCTGTTTTCCTGTTTTAGTTGCGAATGGTTCGCGGGAAGAACAATTGCTGGTAGGCCTTCACGTGAACTCGAATCTCTCTAATTTCACCTTCATGAACTTTTCGCGAGATATACATATGAGCGCGCAATATATTGGTTGACGCTTCTAGGAACGTACGCTCTCGGAATTTTAGCAGTAGGCCATACGGTGATGCAGAGCGTCTCTCACGTAGCGTTTGCTGCTGCAGTTGGCTGAGCGTCTCCGAGACGATTTCGCGCTCAGTAAATGAACCTGTAATGAAACCTCTGCTCTGCTTTGGATCTTCTGTATTTCCTCTATCAGTCCTATAAAATCACAGATTCCAAACTCACGAGCAGCGTGCAAGTACTGACCGAACAAGGGTTTGAAGCTACCTCCATTGTGGGTGGACTACATTTCCAGAGGATTCTATCGACAAATTTCGGTCTGACATCTGTGTTACTCGCGGTTAATTCTTTGTAGTCGTTCCATTTCAAAACGCTCCGTACGCATACTCATAGTTACTTTATTGAAATACCTGCTTCTAGTGATTGTTCTGCAATGGTGTGATCGTACAACAACGGGTCTTTTTGTTTATGTACTCGCAGTACGTTACTTTTGTGTACGTTAAGCGCCAATGGCCACTCCATGCACCAAGGATAAATCCTCTTCTGGTCTTGCTGCATTTCGCTACAGTGTTCTAGTGTTGCTACTTTTTTGTATACAACAGCGGGAAGTCTCAAGGAACTTTCGACATTATCTACTAAACCATTTATATATATTCGTATATTGTGAAAAGTAATGGTCCTATAACACTGCCTTTGCGAACGCCCGAAGTTATTTTTACGTCTCAACTCCTCCCTCCCTTGAGAATGACATGCTTTATTCTGTTTGCTAAAACTCTTCAATCACATCGCTGGTCTGATATTCTGCACGCTCGTGTTTTGTTCACTGGGTGGCAGTGGGGAACTGTATCGGATGCCTTTCAGAAATCAAGGAAAACGACAACCACGTGGGCGCCGTTACTGACTACTTTCTGGGTCTCGTGTACGAACGGAGCGAGCTGGATTTCATACGATCGTTGTTTTCGGAACCCGTAATGATTCCCACAGAGGAGATTTTCGGTCTCCTCAAAGTCATAGTACGCAATTGTAAAACACTTTCCAAAATACTACAAGAGACCGACATCAGATATAAGGACCTTAATTTCACTGTGCCTCGCTATGAATAACCACATAAAACGTCTCTTATTAGTGTGATTACAGAGCTTTGTGGGATTTACCTACCTATAGAAAGTAACTTTTCCCGCCTTGATGAATTACGAATTTTATTTGTTGCAGCAACAGTTCAGCACTGTTTCTATCAGTAATAAATAAATATGTAAAAAGAAAGTGGTCACGTGGAATAAGAAAGTTTAGATCTTCGAGCAAAATGTACAAACAGTGTTATACTAGCATCATGTGACTGTTTCTGTTTCATGTTGGCCACATGTGCGGTACCCTACTCTCACTCCTCGGCTTAGATATTCTTACTGTATTGTATATTTTGTAAATGTTTTCCAACAACAGTTACAGATAGACGTCTTATCTTTTATTAAAGCTTGGCAGAAAGACTTCAAAGGTTTGTGTTGTTTTTGAGGATGGAGCTTGCGATAATCAGCTGCTCATATGCAATTACACCTTTCATTTTTGGTTTACCAGTCATTATCTTTTTGCATTATACTTACTGAAGGATCAATTTGTATCTGCAAATTATGGTCCCTCCTGGTATTTTCATTTCCTCCAAGTGCCGCAAGTTTACATTCTACGCTGTTACAAGAGTTTTCGTGAGTTAAGCGCACTATAACTAGAATGTGGTCTTTTGTGTTCTTGTTTGCTGTAGTTCGTAAACAGGATTTCGTCATAACTATTGGTTTGAAATGTCTGGATGAAGTGCTCATTCACGGCAGTAGTGTAATTGTTTAACTGTACGAACTGATGCTACTGTTGCATTGTATTTTGCGTTTTATTTTTGGGGCCATTGGACTAAACTATACGGACAGCTGATCTATTAATTTCAGACGACATTAAAGCATGTCGTTAGATATAGATAAACTATCCAGATGCAGCGTGATTTTACACACACACACACACACACACACACACACACACACACACGGTGGACAACTGCAGTTGGTTCGATCTGTCTTTTGTCTCTGCTGGGATGACTTCCATTGCTGCCATCCAGGACGATGTGCCTGACATGTGTTTACCAGTCCACCAGCTGTAGTGCTACAATTCGAACATCACCGTCGAAGTAGCTGTGTCAGTTACAGCCATTACAACAAAACAGTAATCATCTCGTACCACGGCCAAACTACTAAGTATGCTACCAGGCCGTCAGTCCGTACAACCTCCTTGCATCCACTGGTTCCGCAGAAGCATAATGTAACATTATTCCCACACATTGTGTCTGTGCTGTCCGAGATATACTAGTTCTTACTGTCGAATTTTCATATAGGCTGATGGCTCTTCACTGACTACGCTTGACATAATCACTGACCTTGTTTTGAGCGGGGAAAGGAACAAATGCAGGGTTACTTGGACTCGAATGTGCTCTACTTTGAACGGCAACACACGTAACAGAACAAATTTGGAGCAACAGCTTTGATTATATTGTACGAGACCTCGTCCCCAACGTTCTGCAGCGGAGCGCAAGAATACGACTGTAAGATGGTCGATTTGATTACCCTCGTCACATTGTAATAGTTGTAGATCAAAAAATAGTCGCGCACTACTGAGCTACGGTTAATAGTCTATTAGCGAACTCGGTAACTTAGAGAATGGCGCCTGTCACAGTTCCTTAGGTGCACGTCCAGAATGTGCCTCTCTATTGAAGACGACCCACTCAGCACGCCGTCGCTGGTCCTGTGCGTAGAAAAACTGCCTGCCAAAGTAAAACACACACACACATGAATGTTGTTGCTGAACATTTGTATAAGCCGTATCGGAAACAGCTTGATTAGAAAAATTCGTGGAACACACTGGGGAGCAATGCAGACACACTACGTGAAGATGAGTCACGTTTGGTGATTATACGTGTGATTAATTTCTTTTCCCATCCTTCACGACTATCTGTCTAGGACGACTATGATCAACTTTTTTTCAAATGAATCCCGAAAATCCGTATGAACAACTCACTGCTGCTTAATTTCCTTTGTGGTGTTATGGGGTAGGAGGGTCGAGGTGGAAATAATGCTAGAGATATTTTGTGGTAGCTTTCACTACCACGGAAATGACCGATTCCTACAAGACAGGATAAAGGCTGCAAAAAATTGTCCAACACAAATAGTAGAGTAATCTTCGGTATCTATCGACACACCTGAAAGATCTGCTTATTGCGGATAAGGATGGCCAGCAAGTAATTAAAATTTTGAAGGTATGTCACTTTATTTATAAAATATTCTGGTATTTTACTTTACACATACTGTATCTACATAACAGTTACATTTCTACGTAAAGATGACACAAAGAAGCAGGTATCAGTAATGCTAAAAAAAATTGAAATTGCGCTTTTTTGGAAGATGAAATGGCTTGTATAAGTTACTTCTGTCTTGAAGAGATGAGCGATTGAATTCTCTGAGTTCTCATTGTAAACCATACGAACTGTGCTTGCCAGCCAAGATAGTAAACGAGAGTCAGTCGCGTGAGCGATGATCACAGGATATTTCACTTTATTGTAACACCCGAGCTCGCAGAAGAAACCCGAGAGCTTAACAACTCCCACGACGAACTCAGCAGTGATGGTGCTGAGCCTGTGAGAAAGTGGGCAGGCAGGCTCAGTACTTGTTCCTGGCGGCGGCGTAGGAGAGGAAGGAGACGACGGTGTCGAGCAGGTAGGCGGTGCCCGAGAGCACGCAGAGCGCGCCCACCGCCAGCCCCTTCTGCTTCTCGGTGCTCATGTGGATGTACTTGTACTCGCTCTGGTAGCCCATCCAGTACTGGATCGCGATCGCGCCCACCGCCATCCACACGAAAAGCCCGATGAAGTTCATAATCACGTCCTGCCGGAACACACACAAGCACGGCTTAGCGCCTCAACTGCTCGAGCATTGAACAGGCTGCGTCAGCTGCCCCTAACGGTCGCTTTTATGCAACCCGCAACGCCTTCAAAAACTACATGTGAGTTTTTTATACGCTCTCCCTTGCTATGCGCAAATTATTTTTCCTACAGAAAAAATGTCCATGATTTTTTGTGGGAAATTTAATGTAGTTAAATCTTGTACTGGGATCGTTTTCGTTGGAGACCGTGGTGTTCAAGTTATTGAAAAAAAAGTATTTGAAGTTCACTTTTGTACGTTTTTCTTGAATAATTCTGAAACTACAACCTCTAGTGAATACGCACCCCAGGAAAAAATTTAACTACATTAAATTTCCTAAAAAAGAGCGCTGTTCTTTTTTCTGTAGCACTAATACTCGTAATTTGTACACAGCAATTGAGAGAAATGGAAGTCTTGCATGTGGTATTAGAATATGTTGCAGGTTGCATATAACCCAGGCGTGGGGGCAGCTGAATCACTATGTATGTATACGCTGCTGACCATTAAAATTACAATGCAAGGACGGATAGCAAATACATTTACTTATTCTGCATAGAAAGTATAGGGTTATTCAAAAGTATCTGTAGGGTTTTATAAGCTGACTGTACAGAAATTACAAGATACGCAGAGAAATGGCAGATGTCAGTCCATAGAGCATCTCTCCAAGTTTTGTTTCGTAATAAGTGCTATGTGGGGCTGGTGTGTCAGAAAACATGCTCTGTATTACAACCCAATGAACAGATTTGCAAAGCAGGCTGTTGACGTACTGTCCCACACAATCCGTGTGAATGAATTCCACATGTGTGTCGACATTTGCTGCATCTCAAACAGTTACCATATTGAGCACCTGTAATGAAAGTTAAAAACTTTGAGAGATGCCCCTGTCACTGAAGTGTGTGTTTTCTGTATGTCTTGTCGTTTTTGTACAGTCATCTTCTGAAACCCCAGACATACGAATAACGCTGTATAGTAGGATGAATGCATGGCTAAATTTGTAGACAACAGAGACTGTCAGATAGTCATTGAGTCAGACTAAACTAGGATAACAGATATGGCTACGTCAAAAAAAAATATGGCTACGTCAAAAAAAAAATGGCTCTGAGCACTATCGGACTTAACATTTGAGGTCATCAGTCCCCTAGAACTTAGAACTACTTAAACCTAACTAACCTAAGGACATCACACACATCCATGCCCGAGGCAGGATTTGAACCTGCGACCGTAGCTGTCGCGCGGTTCCAGACTGAAGCGCCTAGAACCGCTCGGCCACACTGGCCGGCTATGGCTACGTCATTCCATGCTGATTCAACTCTTTGCCAGAGTTCATCAGCGAATTGGCGAGTGGTGGCAAACCAGTCTCTTGGTAAACACAGGAAAAGTTGTTTTCAGTGAATGAGAGGTCCATAAAACGTTCTGGGAAGGTAACAGTCGGATACCCTCTGTATTGAGGTAGGTCAGAACAGCATGGGTGAATTGTGGTCTTGCACTATCTTATTGAAATATAACATCACAGAGATTTCGAAGACAGCCGACACCCACTGACGTTAACACATCAGAAACGTAACTCCTGTTCTACAAATTACCAAGTATGTGAACCAGGTGAATGTGTTGTTTACCGAATGGCACCTGTACCATGACGTCAGGTACTGCATCTACATGGTGATAAAGAATACAATATGGAAATATTTGTTCTCCATGCAGGGATATGTACATCGTAACGCTGTATGTAGAACCAGGATTTGTCTGAAAAGGCGCTGTTCTGACAGTTCATGGTGCTTCAGACATCGTCACAATGTCACGTACCTGTTCTATCTCGGGCAGTCGAGTCAACAGTGCGTGTGTCCCGTTGGGCGCTAGTCGCGTGGGACCGTTAAAATGCTTCATGACGTCGAATGTGGCGCATCTGAACCCATCGATTCAATTTTCGGGTGACTGTCGTGGTATCTGGACCAACCTGAGTAGCAATATCATGGGGCATTAAACAGCTGTCTCGATAAGCCACGATACTGCGGCTGTCGAATCCCAACACATACTCATATACGTTTGTCCTCCTTACACGAGGCTCACTTCCAGCCAACTATCAGACGCAATTTCACAATGAGATAACTCTATGCCCAATGTACAGTTTGAACAAGTAGTCGTAGTCCATTTAGTGCGCCTATGTGAATGGAAAAAAGAGATGTGCAATTATATGGAGGAGCTATTGCGGATTAATGGGTACATCAATGGCCTGGTTCTTCATACAGTTGAAAATTTCAGAATTTTTTTGTACGTTGTAGGGCATCATCTTCATCGTTCAAAACGAGTTGCATTCTTTTCTTTTCGCTTAGCACCTATTCACATGCACATTAAGTCAACTTCGTTCTTTAAGATTTGTCCTAAGGCTGTTACCGTTATGATACTTAAGGTCACAGATGATTTTGTAATATCTTAGTCTTTCCCGGCGATTCGTTGCCATGTCGTTGAGATCGGGTGTTCCGCCGGTGGTCCACGTCTTCAGAACAGGATATTTCGACGCCTTAACTTTACGTCTTCATCAGGTGTTTTGTTTTGACTCGTAATTCACACAAATAAACTCCGCCAGAAAAGGCCATGAAGGCCCTACGGTACCGATCGGCCGCCGTGTCATCCTGAGCCCGCAGACGTCACTGGATGCGGATGTGGAGGGACATGTGGCCAGCACACCGCTCTCCTGGCCGTGAGTCAGTTTACGAGACCGGAGCCGCTACTTCTCAATCAAGTAGCTCCTTAGTTTGCCTGACAAGGGCTGAATGCACCCCGCTTACCAACAGCGCTCGGCAGACCAGATGGTCACCCATCCAAGTGCTAGCCCAGTCCGACATTGCTTAACTTCGGTGATTTGACGGGAACCGGTGTTACCACTGCGGCAAGGCCGTAATTCAGACTGGAAAGGGAGAAATGTCTTACCTTGATGTGGCAGGCTGATTGACGGAATTCTGGCAGCCGTGCAAAGTTTAAGTAAATACGGCAGATGTATAAATTTTTATGTATACTCTTTCATCTAGATTTAGATACTGAAAGCCACCTTACGGGGTGTAGCACAGGCTATTTCGGGTACCACCGTTATTTGCCATTTCCGAGTAATGTTCGGGAAGAACGACTGTCGTAAACCTTGGTAGGAACTCCAATTTCTCTGATTTTCTGCATTTCACTAGGTACATGTGGGACGAGGTAATATATTTCGATACTCTTCTTCGAACCTTGCAATTTCATCATCTCTGACGCACAACGTCTGTCATGTAGCCACTGGAGTTTGATGAACATCTTCGTTATGTTATCACGCTTACTAAAAGAACCTGTGAAAAAATTCCTGTTCGCCTTTGGACCTTCTCGTCTATTAATACTTCCCGGTAAAGCGCTCATATTATGGAGCAACACTTAAGAATCGGCCAGTAGTGGATTTTGTAAGCTGCGGCTTTCAAGGATGAACTCCATTGCCGTAACATCCTTCCAGAGAATTTCTGTGTGGCATCTGCATTTCCTACAACTTGTTTAGTTGGTTGTTCCACTCTAGTTTGATCCGGATGTATACTCCCGAATGTCTACATTTTTTTACTGTTTGTAGTAATCTCATTAATCATGTAATCGAACAATAATGTATCTGTTCGCTTTTTTGTGGCTTACATTGTATTTATTTATGATGGTGGCAAACTGACAGTCCCTGGCTTGAGAGTTGATCCTCTACAGGTCTCCCTGGATTATATACGATTTTCTTCCGTTGCGACTTTCCTACACGTAACAGCGCCATTGGCGAGCACTTCCGCAATTTCTCGAAGTTGTTCATCAAACCAGTTTATACGTATATATCGTTAATAGTGAAAGACCTGTAACATTCTTCTGGGTATCCCCGAAGCTACTGTTAAAGAACGACGTAGGGGCAGTATACCCCTTAAAAAAAAGTACATGCGCCGACAAACAAATGATAACGATTTCAGAGAAGCTGGCAAATTTATTCAAGAGGTAAAGCTTCACAAATTGAGCAATTCAGTAACGCGTTCTTTCACGTTGGCCCTTATGAAAGCAGTTGTTCGGCTTGGCTTTGGTTGATAGAGTAGTTGGATGTCCCCCTGAGAGATATTGTGGCCTTTACAGTCCAGTTGGCACGCGTAGATCGCAAACATCCCGACATGGTTGGAGGACCCTGACCACAATACTCCAAACGTTCTCAATTGGGGAGAGATTCGGCGACCGTGCTGGCCAAGCTAAGATTTGGCAGGCACGATGATAAACAGTAGAAACTCTCGCCGTGTGCGCACGGGCATTTTGTTGTTGAAATGTAATCCCAGGATGGGTTGCCATAAATGGCAACAAAACGAGGCGTAGAAGATTGCGCGCATACCGCTGTGGTGTAAGGGTGCCGTGGATGGCAACCTAAGGGGTCCTGCTATGAAATGACGTTTCATCCCAGACCATCATTCTTGATATGGCGGACGACGCTCAGGTCGGTATCGCAACACCGTCCAGGGCGTCTGGAGACACGTCTGCAGCCTGGAATCTCATTGACTGGAGTAGAATTGTCTTCTGTGGTCAGTCCCGCTTCGAACTGAGCCCCGAGGATCAGAGAAGACTTGGTTGGAGACGTTCTGGACAGCGCTGGCATATCAATATGACTTTGCCCACCATTTGACCCGACAACCAAGAGTGATGATCTGGGGTGCCATTTCATTTCACAGTAAGATCCATGTGGTTGTCATCCGTGGCACAGCAGTACGTCGACGATATTCTAAATTTCGTATTGTTGCCCTTCGTGGTAAGGCATCCTGGGCAATCCATCCATCTCGGCATTTTGGCCGTGTAACGCGCCAATTGGACAGAATTAGGCACGCTGTCTCTCAGGAGGACATTCAACAACTCTGTCAATCAGTCCAAGCCGAATACCTGCCTGCATAATGGAGGACCAATACGTTATTGACTTGCTTGATTTGTGAAGCCCTTTCCCTTGAACATATCATACAGTTTTTCAGACATTTTCATAATTTTCATCATTTGTTTGTCTATGTACATCACACCTACTGATTTCCGCCCTATTCAGATTATCCTTTCGTGGTGCCTCCTTTTTTTAAAGTGTATATGAGCTCTTAAGTCCTGAATCGTGTCAAACGCTGGTCAGATATTCATTGAGTTCGTACTTTGTTCATTAGGCAACAGGCCAGAACTGTGTCGAACGTCTACCGAAGTCAATGAACACGGCATTGACATGGGTGACTTCTAAGCTTATAGGCGAACAGAACGAGCTGATTTTCACACTATAGTGTTTTTTTCGCAATCGACATGAGCATAAAAAGTTTCCATTATTCTACAGTAAATTGACGTCAGTGATGTAAGCCTGTAATTACACGTCTCTGTCTGTCAGTGAAAAAGATTAGACTGTTTTGATGCAATCTTAATGCCGCCTATCTAGTTTACAGCGCAGTTGTTGTGTCCGCTGAGGACAAATCCTTCACAGGATATGTCGACTTAGCAAAAGCCTCCCGTGACATAAAAGGGTGCAAAATATTTGAATTTGTCACAAAAGTAGCTATAAGCTGTAAAGAAAGACGGATAATATGCAGTATGTGTAATAACCAAAAGGGAACGATGAGAATGATAAACCAAGACACAAATGTTTGGATTCAAGAGGAGATCAGGCAGGGATGCAATCTTTCTCCCCTGCTCTTCCACACGTACATCAAAGAAAGAATGACAAAATAAGAGAAAAGTTCATAAGGGGGATTAAAAATTAGGATGAAAGCATATGAATGATAAGATTCGGTGATGACATTGGTGGCCTCAGTAAATTTGAGAAAGAGTTAAGACCTCTTGAACGGAATGAACAGTCTAACAGGTACAGAATATGGATTTCGGAGAGACTGAAGAAAGACGAAAGTAATGAACAGTAACAAAAATTAGATTAGGAATAAACTTAACCTCCAAATTGGTGACCACGAAGTAGACGAAGTTACGGACACCTGCTGGCTTTGAAGCAAAATAACACGTGACGGAGGAAGCAACGAGGACAAAGCAGTCTGACACAGACAATGGAAGTCTACTGGTGTCAAACATCGGCCTTAATCTGAGGAAAAAATTTCCGAGAATGTTTGTTTGGAATTCAACATTGTATAGTAGTGAATCATGGGTACTGGAAATACCGGTAAAGAAGAAAATCGAAGCGTTTGAGATGTGGTGTTGTAGAAGGATGTTGAAAATGAGGGATACTGGGAATACCGGAAAAGAATAGAATCCAAGCATTTGAGATATGACGCTACAGAAGAATGTTGAAAATGAAACGGACTGATAAGAAACGAGGCGGCTCTTCGTAGAATCGACGAAGAAGGTAATGTATCGAAAACTCTGTCCACAAGAAGAGTTAGGGTGTTAGTACATCAGGGAATAAGTTCCATAGTAACAGAAAGGGGCGTAGAGGACAAAATGTGCAGGGAAAGACAAAGACTGCCATATATTCGAGAACATCGGGTGCAATACTCTGAGATCAAGAGATTAGCAGAGCAGAGTTAGTCGTGGTGCGTCGTGTCAAGATTGGTGAAGAGAGAGAGGTGCACAACGAAGTTTTTGCATTTGCAGCGATTACTCAAAAATACTGTGACTTAAGCCTTTGCGTACCGTGATGGTCTTGGGCTGGTGGAGGCACATGCCGACGAGCGAGATGCACGTGTAGACGAGGTAGCCCACCATGATGCCGGAGGCGAACACCTCGGCGCTGGGGTCTTTGTTCTCGTTGATGTTCCACGTGCCGCCGACTCCCAGGAACATGCCATCGTAGCCCAGCCGGTACAGCAGCAGCGCGATGAAGTTCAGCACCTGCCGGAAGTTGCCAAAGCTCACCAAACAGGCACACAAAGCTACATGTTTGAAATGTGTTTTACGAAACGCGTATCGCATAGCACTTGAATTTTAACATAGTATAGTGCATTTTCATTTCATTTTCTTTCCATCAGTAAAAAAAGACCCTCTCGTTAAACTGTGGGGCTCTTCCGGATCTACAAGGGATACGCTTGATCGCCTCCCCTCTACGGCAGTCCATGAAGTGACCAGTTGTGTTGTTAGTACAGTCGCGTCGCGAGTTGTACGCTGTTCGAGGGGCGCGCTAAGAGCCAAACGCCCTGGTGCATGCTCAACAGGTGTAGGAAGTCCCAGCAGCACACGTTAGCCCTCTCGTTGATTGGTTGTAGGTGGACCAATGTTGTAGCATCGGCACCAGCTGACAAGCCTACAAGAGTCTGTGACTTCTCCTGGAGCGCGTGTAGTACCGGGTGATTCAAAAAGAAAGATAAGATTTCACTTGTTTATTACAGACAAACTGTAAAAAACACAAACACACTGCGCATGTCACTGGATAGAGAAAGGTTAAAAGTTTTGACACAGCAGCACTCTTATATGTTTGTAGCAACACGGCGACTACACCACAAGAGAAATCATTTCGTGTGTTGGAATGCGTGCGAAGTCAGTCCATTGTTCAAATGCAAAGTGCATTCCACCGCTTGTTGAGAAGCCGCCACTGCACAAGCAGATTTATTACTAGCATACAAAATTCTTGGAAGTTGGTTGCATGTGCAAAGGGAAGAGCACTAGTCGGCAACGCGCTTCTGATGAAAATGTTGACCGCATCCGAAAAGCGTTCACATGGAGTCCTCGGAAGTCCACAAGACGGCAGACCAGGAACTTCAACTTCCTCAAACAACGGTGCGGCGTGTTCTGAATCGACTCCTGCTTGTGAAGCCGTACGAATTGCAGTTACTGCAGCAACTTGGTCCCGGCGACCGTAACAGAAGGTGGAAATTTTGCATTTCACTTCTCCAGGATATGGCAGAGGACACTTTTTCCGAACGACTCATCTTCTCTGGCGAATCGACGTTTCATCTATCGGGTAAAAAATAAGCCGCTGTAATGTAACAATTTGGAGGTCACAGAATCCTAGCGTCGTCGTCGAACATGAAAGAGACTCACCGTAACTAAATGTGTTTTGTGCCATTTCTGTTAACAGAGTTTGTGGATCTTTCTTTTTTGCAGAGGAAACTGTGACAGGAATGTCATACGCGGACATGCTGCAAAACTGATTGTTTCCTCAACTCCACGAAGATTCCAATGATTTCATTTTCATGTATGACGGTGCCCTTCCTCACTTTCACCCTGACGTGCGGCGTTATCTTAACACTATCCCATAACGTTGTATTGGAGGAGGTGGGCAACAACATCTTGATCATTGCTTTTGGTCTCTCATGTCACCAGACCACACAACTTGCGACATCTTTCTGTGGGGGTACATAGAAGACGGAGCCTTCGTGCCACCTATGGTACTCTGGCGACTTGTGTGGCCCTGACCTATCCAATTTATTTAAACGGGACCTACAATTTAACGCGCAGCCCGAACCACGTGTTGTTTTGGCGACGGCTCACATTCGTTGAGAGATGAACGGTACATTACAACGGAGACTCAAAACTTTGTGGTCCCATCGAGATTTGATTCTGCGACCTCTGGGCATCCAGTAACGTGCTTTACAGCTAGCCCATCAGACTCGACATGAGTGTAAGTAGTTCATCCATGGGTTTTGGTGAGTGAGTTTGCAGGTATCAAAATATGTGAGATACACTCCTGGAATTTGAAATAAGAACACCGTGAATTCATTGTCCCAGGAAGGGGAAACTTTATTGACACATTCCTGGGGTCAGATACATCACATGATCACACTGACAGAACCACAGGCACATAGACACAGGCAACAGAGCATGCACAATGTCGGCACTAGTACAGTGTATATCCACCTTTCGCAGCAATGCAGGCTGCTATTCTCCCATGGAGACGATCGTAGAGATGCTGGATGTAGTCCTGTGGAACGGCTTGCCATGCTATTTCCACCTGGCGCCTCAGTTGGACCAGCGTTCGTGCTGGACTTGCAGACCGCGTGAGACGACGCTTCATCCAGTCCCAAACATGCTCAATGGGGGACAGATCCGGAGATCTTGCTGGCCAGGGTAGTTGACTTACACCTTCTAGAGCACGTTGGGTGGCACGGGATACATGCGGACGTGCATTGTCCTGTTGGAACAGCAAGTTCCCTTGCCGGTCTAGGAATGGTAGAACGATGGGTTCGATGACGGTTTGGATGTACCGTGCACTATTCAGTGTCCCCTCGACGATCACCAGTGGTGTACGGCCAGTGTAGGAGATCGCTCCCCACACCATGATGCCGGGTGTTGGCCCTGTGTGCCTCGGTCGTATGTAGTCCTGATTGTGGCGCTCACCTGCACGGCGCCAAACACGCATACGACCATCATTGGCACCAAGGCAGAAGCGACTCTCATCGCTGAAGACGACACGTCTCCATTCGTCCCTCCATTCACGCCTGTCGCGACACCACTGGAGGCGGGCTGCACGATGTTGGGGCGTGAGCGGAAGACGGCCTAACGGTGTGCGGGACCGTAGCCCAGCTTCATGGAGACGGTTGCGAATGGTCCTCGCCGATACCCCAGGAGCAACAGTGTCCCTAATTTGCTGGGAAGTGGCGGTGCGGTCCCCTACGGCACTGCGTAGGATCCTACGGTCTTGGCGTGCATCCGTGCGTCGCTGCGGTCCGGTCCCAGGTCGACGGGCACGTGCACCTTCCGCCGACCACTGGCGACAACATCGATGTACTGTGGAGACCTCACGCCCCACGTGTTGAGCAATTCGGCGGTACGTCCACCCGGCCTCCCGCATGCCCACTATACGCCCTCGCTCAAAGCCCGTCAACTGCACATACGGTTCACGTCCACGCTGTCGCGGCATGCTACCAGTGTTAAAGACTGCGATGGAGCTCCGTATGCCACGGCAAACTGGCTGACACTGACGGCGGCGGTGCACAAATGCTGCGCAGCTAGCGCCATTCGACGGCCAACACCGCGGTTCCTGGTGTGTCCGCTGTGCCGTGCGTGTGATCATTGCTTGTACAACCCTCTCGCAGTGTCCGGAGCAAGTATGGTGGGTCTGACACACCGGTGTCAATGTGTTCTTTTTTCCATTTCCAGGAGTGTATATGGCCGCGTCTTTGCTTCCATTGACTTAGAAGCTAAAATTCTTCGCAGGGGTCCGTACACCTGAGTATGTGACATAAAATTGAACTCCATACCTCGACCCTTTCCTGACAAAAAGGGTTAAGAACAGTAGGACGGACAGACACAGACAGGCAGCAATGTGATCGTATAAGCGTTCCGTTTTTACCGATTGAGGTACGGAAACCCTAACTGGTCATTACTTCAAAAGTAATCGCCGTAGCTCTTATACATTTATCCCACTGTGAGACAACACGGCCACCGAGTGAGGTGGTGCAGTGGTTAGCATACTGGACTCGCATTCTGGAGGAAGACGGTTCCAACCCGCGTCCGGCCATCCTGATTTAGGTTTTTCCTGATTTCCCTAAATCGCTTCAGGCAAATGCTTCCTTTGAAAGGGCATGGCCGACTTCCTTCCCCATTTTTCCTAAATGGGACTGATGACCTCGCTGTAAAGTCCCCATCCACCATATCAACCAAGCTACCAACCAACCAAGACGGCCAGTGCCTTCATAGGAAAATGAGGACCTGCCCACATGTTGCCAAGGTTGTTTCGACTACGCTGCAGAAGTTTAGCTGCGACTCCCTTCCACATTCTCCTTACAGTCCCGATATCTCCCCATGTGATTTACATATTTTTGTATCTCTGAAGAATGACATTCGTGGCCGTGCATTTGCTTCGGATGAATAGATGCTCTCCTGGGCGCAATGATGGTTCTCTAGGTGATCTCAAATATTTTTTCATGAAGTCACTGAACGTTTTGTCTCGCAGTGGGATAAATGTATTAGCACTTATGGAGATTACTTTTGAAACAATAACCAGTTTACTTATTTTTTTCCGTCTGTCCGTTTTCATTTTATTGCCCCTTATATTAGGTTGGTGAATAAGTTCGTAGGGTTTTTGTTTTGTACGATGGTATTCCGGTTGCAATGGGTTTATTTCTCAATTATTATTTTTTATTTGTAGTTCAGTGTTGCTATTTCATTAAAATCAAAAGGAGGCCAGCGTTCGCAGTAATATTGATGGTTTATTGATAGCAAAATCGATTTTCAATCACATAGTGATAATCTTCAGTGCTGTGGTGTACAAATTAATTAGACACTGGTATCAAGTTATCAGTAAACAAAACTTAGAAGCGATCACAATAACTGAAACCGAAACTATGTAATTGAAAATCGATTTTGCTATCAATAAACCATCAATACTACGGCTAACGCTGATCTTCCTTTTAATTTAACATATATGGTCGTTGTGCACACAGCACTCCATGGAGTCGCCAATCAATAAAGTTGCTATTTCAGTTCAGAGTTTGTCATTTGGAGATAGTGAATCGAGCTGTGGACGCTAGAAAATGGAGTGCCAAGTGGAGAAATTGGAACGTTTCCGACCTATTCTTCTGTTTGAGTTCAGTAGAGGGGTGAGAGCAGCGGAGGCAGCCAGAAATATTTGTTTCGTCTATGGAAATAATGCCATCAGACAGAGCACGGCAGGGAAATTGTTTTCTCGTTTTAAAGAGAATGGTCTTGAAATTAGTGACGCTCCATGTTCAGGAATATGTTCGGGGTCTGATACAGATCGCTTAAATGCGTTAATCCACAATGATCCATGTCATTGTACTCTGGAACTATCAAATGTGATGAACAGTAGTCATTCCATCATCGTACATTTTCATGCATTGGGGATGGTTCAGAGATGGAATGTATGGGTACCCCGTGCTCGAAGCCAAGATTACAAAAATCAGCAGGTGGCCAATATGTGCATCTCTGCTTGCTCGTCATCAAGTGGCTCGTGAATAACACCGACTATTCCTATTCTGCCTCGTTACTGGTGATGAGAAATGCTGTCGTTATGGTAACATAAGGAAAAGAAAAGAATGGTTGAGACCAATCAAAGCAGAAACTCCTCGTACAAAGACCTGTGTGCAACCACAAAAGATAACGTTATGTATCTGGTGGAACAGCGACGGCGTAGGGTACTACGAATTGCTTCCCCGAGGTGCGACCATCACTGCTGACATTTATTGTCAACAACTGCGACGTCTTGCAGACGCAACCCAAGGATAACGACCAGGAAGCCAGCGTGTAGTGATGCTACTCCACGATAACACCCACCGGCATTTTGCTAGCTTCGCGAAAAACGCTATACAGTAGTTGGGATATGAAGTCATTCTGCACCCAACTTATTCACATGATCTTGCGCCGTCGGACTTTCACATTTTCCGCTTTCTATCCAACAACCTTCAAGGAACTTCATTTCCAGATGAAAATACACTGCGAACATGGCTCGACGAGTTGTTAACCTTAACACCACGTGGCTTTCACAGTAGCGGGATCGAAAAGTTACCCCAGCGTTGGCCCACTGTTGTAAATATTGGAGGAGAATAGATTATTGATGACTAAAGTCTCTGTTGTGTGTATCTGTTGTGTTTATTAAACTTAAGGTACAAATCCTCGACTAAAGTCTCTGTTATGTGTATCTGTTGTGTTTATTAAGCTTAAGGTAAAAATCCTCGAACTTGATGCACCATCCTAATACATAAGTGAAACTGACGCGACCTTAATAGAACACGTTAAAGAACGTAAACAGCAAACATATTTAGAATATAGAATGAAATCTGCTGTAACGGAACATCAAGAGTACTATCGTCAGGATACAGGTGTTAATAATATGATAGTATTAGCCAAAGACTGTAATACATGCATAAAGAAAGTCCAGGAGGCAGTTGAAATGTCTAAGAATGAGTGTAATTTCAATATAAATGGCGGCCTTACGTTTCCCGCTTCGTACAGTCTTGCTATCGATTAAGTAACTACCCTGCCACGGCCGGCCGGTGTGACGGAGCGGTTCTTGACGCTACATTCTGGAACCGCGCGACAGCTACGGTCGCAGGTTCGAATCCTGCCTCGGGCATGGATGTGTATGATGTCCTTAGGTTAGTTAGGTTTAAGTAGTTCTAAGTTCGGGGGACTGATGACCTGAGATGTTAAGTCCCATAGTGCTCAGAGCCACTTGAACTATCCTGCTACGACTCGCAAGGAATATAAACAAATATCAGGACACATCCTCGCACATTTAAATTGTGTGACAGACCGGGATTAGAACCAGGAACCCTACATTCCACTATCACTGCTCTGTGGAAAGTAGAAGAGAGTTACTGGCCGAAGTGAAGCGGTGAGAGCGGGTCGTGAGTCGTGCGTTGACGGTTCAGCAGGTAAGGGCAACTCGCGTGAAAGGCAATGTTCCGGCATACACTTTTAATATGCCAGGAAGTTTCATAAACTGCGTACTCGCCTCTGGAGAGTGAATGATTCGTTGTAGAAATAGTAACAGTAGGCTACGGCTAAGCCATTTCTCTGCAATATCCTTTCTTCCGGGAGTTCTAGTCTAGCACAGTATGCAGGAGGGCTTGTGGAAAGCTTGGGAAGTTTGAGGGAAGATACTACCCGAAGTAAAGGTGTGAGGACGAGTAATGAGTAGGTCACTCGTTAGGAGCATTTCCCGTGAAAGACGGCGTTCCGTGTTCGAGTCCCGGTCCGCCCTAGAGTTTTAGTCTACCAGGAAACTTGAAAAGCAGAGGAACTTTCAGCCTGAAAACTGTCGGAAAACCACCTGTGTGGCACAGCAACCACAACATTTTGTTGACTTTGCACTTCTCTTTGCAATATGTTATCTGTACATTCACACCATCAACGAATCACCAACGAGAACGCAGAAAAGCCCCGGGAAACATTTTGTAACTAGTTTTCGCCAATTTTCAGTCACTCGGAAACATCGGAGAACTCCAAAAGCAACGTTCACAAAATAAATGATGGGTAACCCACAAGATTCTGCTTTGGCCCCGCTCCTTTTTAATCTGTTTACATACTATCCTTTAGAAAGAAAGTCCAGAAAATTTTATTTAAACTGATAACATTGCTTTAATTGCTCAGGATCCAAGCTTTAGGGAAACTAACGCAATACTAATACCTGACCTGAAAATTTGGATAAATACGTAAAATACTGTGATCGAATCCTCAGAAGACCACTGTATCAACTTTCCACTTACGGAATAAACAAGCAAACTACAAACCTAACATCAGAAATAGAGATCAGACTCTCATTTATTGCAACACTCCAAAATTCGTAGGTGTGACGCTAGACAGATAAGTGATGTACAAAACCCAACTCTGGAATGTGGCAGCTAGAATCAAATGTAGGAAAAATATACTCCAAAATTTAATAGGAGCAGCCTGGGGTCCCACTGCAACAGTTCTAAGATCATCGGCTCTAACTGTTTCATGTTCAGGCGCAGAATACTGCTATTCCACTTGGATAAACAGTGCTCACACTAAAATAATTGACACACACCGAGCGAGGTGGTCCAGTGGCTAGCACACTGGCCTCGCATTCGGGAGGACGACGGTTCAATCCCGCGTCCGGCCATCCTGATTTAGGTTTTCCGTGATTTCCCTAAATCGCTCCAGGCAAATGCCGGAATGGTTCTTCTGAAAGGGCACGGCCGACTTCCTTCCCCGTCCCTCCCTAATCCGATGAGACCGATGACCTCGCTGTCTGGTCTCCTCCCCCAAACAATCCAATCTAATTGACGCACAGCTCAATCAAGCTATGCGCCTCATCACAAGTACATTCGCCCCAAAAACAAGCACTGGCCACCGATACTTAGTAATATTCCACAAGCATCCATAAGAAGATCACATTCATTGCTAAACGTGTGGACAAAAAGAAAAAAATCCCAGCGATTAAGGTCTACAAAATCATGTTTGGACACATCAGCCAGTGTGCAGAGTAATCATTTCAGCGTGCAGCATGCCTGGAACAGTCAGTGACAGGAGCAAACTTCCTTGCTGCATCACCAACTAATCAAAACTCCTTGGGAGCGCCCAGCAGTTTTTCGGTTACACCTACAGCACATAGTGTGTACTGCGTCAGATCAGAATTAACGGGACAGATGTGGAGCACTCCTGCACCAGTTGAGCTGCAAGCCTCTCCTCATTGCGACTGCGGCGAACAGCGGCAAACTATTCATCGTATAACAGTTGAATGTTCCCTCGGAGGATTTAAAAGGACAATGACGGACCTCCACAATTGGTCTGCAGAAGCATCTGATTGGATTTCATATCCGGACTTAGGCGATGAATTCATTGTAAACTTGCATCTGCTGAGAAATATATACTTATATTTATAGGAAGTAGTTGTCTCGTATTTTTTCCTGTCGTCATACGATAAATAAACAAATCAGAAGACTTCTGAGGAAGATTTTACCAGAAGAATCGAAACGTCGCGGGATACTACGCGGCGTAATAACGCAGATGATTTTACCTTCAGTATGGGAGTTCTTGGATTTATTTTATGTAATGAAACGGAGTATATTCTTGTATTTATCATCAAATATCCTTGTATTCTACTGAAACAGGAAGCTTCTAGTCCACTTACTCATGTAATGCATTCATCTTAAAGAGAAAGTTTGAACTGTGAAGTTCCATATATGCATTGCGTCACCTGTCTTCCTCATTAATTCACTAATGTTGCGTTGTGTCAATTAGTAATTTAACGTATCATGTAAGTACATTTCTTCATTGTTCTTCTATACCTGTGAAGGTAGATCTTCAAAATGCTATGCCAGCCTATAAAAAAGAAAACGCTTGGAATGTTGAAGTCGAGCAGAGGTGCTTTTCCATCGACGCGTCAGGGTCTGCTTCGTACTAAATACCGCGATAATCGGTGGACGATAACCCTTATCAGTGAGATTAGATTACAGTCATCCGGCTGGAGAATATCGACTTGCGCTCGAAGACTTCATTTTTGAGGCAGAACCAATATAGCATTATTTTTGTCTCTGTAAAAGTTCCTGGTGAAACGATATGTCATTATTGGACTCGGGGCACGCCGCGTATCTACGTTGACTGCTGCAAGGTCATTGTACACACTTTCTACTCGGCAGCTTCTCTTGTAGTGAGATTACAGTTAACAGCTGGTTGTGTTCGGGCGTAATGTGCGTCTCGTTTGAGGTGAACAGTCGGTTTGGTGCACTCCTACAGTTCCGCCGCTTGCGTGACGTATCCTGACTTCACCATAACTTCTGTATCCCGCATCATCAACGGTCTGTCTTATGTACTCAAGTCCCTACCACTAAGGTTCCTTTCTTCCACCATCCCTTCAGCTGCAGCTTGCAGCGGTAACTGTCGCAATATATCCTCAACCATTTATTGCTAGTCCCTGTCTCTCCCTAACTAAAGCCTTTGCCAACAGAAAGGTTGGTGTTAACATAGCAGTGCATTACTATATACTACGGCCGTACTGAACGCATTATAGACTTGTCTTCTTCCCACCTTTGAAATGTCTGCTCAGCCCGTTATAGGGGGACTAAGAGCTTAAAGTGGAACCTGAACCACATGGCAGCAAGACGTTTCTAGCATACAGCAATTATTATCAGACGTTATTGAAGCGATAGTGACAGAACACATTGTATAATAAAAAATTGTGAAGCACACAGAATACATGGTTGGATGCCAATATAACTTAGCACACGTACACGCCGTCGGCTGGTATGTAAATGGTTAGAGCTGCAATTTTCTATGAGAGGTAGAACGGCCACCAGAGTGTATCAGCATAGTTCATGTTTAGTTTTTTTCATCAGGCCTTGTAAGGTATACAGGTGAACAGCGTCAGATGTTGAGTGATCACTCTGAAGGGCACGGAGATGTCGTGTCCTGCTGTGAGATAGCGTAATCAACACGTGAAAAGAGTTTCAAAATGCCCCATTTGTGAGTCTCCATTCTGCCAGCTGCTCGAATCGTGCAGTATCCAGATACTTGGGGTATTCGAATATGGCAGTGGCCCGTTGTTGGACTACATGGGGACGTGAGGGCGTGCGTACTTGTCGTCTGTGTCCCAGTCGAGCTGTTCTGACCACCTCAACAGAGGAAATCCGTATTGTGCACCTTGCGTATCGTAGGCCTTTCACACCTGTGCCTGCCATCCGAGAACATGTAATGGACTGTCTGCAACATTCTACGTCATCCCGCTTCATTGATCGGAGAGTAGCAGCAGCCGCAATAGGGAATTACTGTCCCATGCGTAAAAATGGCTGCATTTGGAGTGTCACCGTCACCAGTAAGCTTGGACTGCCTTTCGATATCATCGCATGGTGTTCAACCATGCATCGCAATTCTCCATTGCCCTGGTGTGACCACCGTTGGTTAGTATGGCTTCTATCTGAGAAGATATCCCATTCTTGTGGTGTTTTGGAGCGGTGTTGCGATGTTACTCCTGGCTCATGGTTTGGCAAACCATTGGCTTTGACTTCAGGTCACCGCCAATGGTGATTGAGGGAACTGCGACGGCCCAACAGGACGTCACCGCTGTCCTCAGCGCTCGTGCGGCACCTCTTTTGCGTCAGCGACAGTGTCGTGTTTCCATTTTTCCACAGGCCATTGCTCGTCCACACGTGGCACTTATCTCTATGATCTGTCTGCGTCAAGTTGAAGTACTCCCTCGGCCAGCAATATCCCAATATTTCTCCCTGATAGAACATTGTGGGATCAGCTCGGACGTCAACTCAGTCCTAGTGCCAGTATCCAGGTCGTCAAGAACCAGTTACGACAGTTGTGGGGCAGCTTTCCTCATGAGGGGATGCAACAGCAGTACGACATCCTTCCCAACCGAATCGGTGCATGCATCAAGATCAGAATGGGTACAACGTCATGCCAAGTTCTATGTGAACTGACTGCATTTTGTAACCACCGATACACCGTCACACATCCTCTCAAGGCATGAAGTTTCAATTTGTTTCGTATTCCCTTTCGGGTCAGACCGTGTAATAATAATAATAATAATAATAATAATAATAATAATAATTAGAAGAGCGGAGCTTTCGATATGTGGCCTGACACCTGCCCACGTAGTCCTTTTTTTAAATAAGTGAATGCTAGCAATGACACATGAAGAATAAAAAAAAAAAATTCCACCCCTGTGGTTGAGCTACAGTCCTAGTTATCTGACTGCCACACGGAGGACACACGTTCGATCTGCTGCTATACCTTCAGGGAGAGACGTTAAGGGGTCCACGCAGCTTTGTAGTGGCAACCGAGGAGTTACTGAAGAAGAAATAGCGAATCACGTTTCGGAAGACTGCGTTAAGGGCTGGGAGCGTGTTGTGCTAACCACATAAGCATGCAGTTCTGCTGATCAGTGGTTCCATAGTCAGAACATGAAGAACAACTGGTTCTAAGATCAGTATCTTATCGGCAGCGCGAAGTAATTTTCGCAAGTCAAAAAGAAGTTATCAAGAAATGGCTACTTGAACCGAAAATAGTGAACACCGTACATATAATGGAAGTAAACGAGATGATCATAGCTTCACAAACTGAAAGCGAAGATCATTAACTGAACTCTGTGTTTTACGCAACACTTAATGGGTTTAAGGCGGAGGAAAACATGAAATGGGGTCGCTCGAACAAGAGAGAATTCTTAGTGAAGCAGAGGATTTTCTGGTGACTGCTGAGTAACGAAAGTCGTTGGAAGATGCGTTGAAACTGAGTATTTTGGGAAAGGTAAATACATTTGCAGTTATTTGTGTATTTAATTCTGAGCCGGCCGCGATGGCCGAGCGGTTCTAGCCGCTACAGTCTGGAACCGCGCGACCGCTACGGTCGCAGGTCTGAATCCTGCCTCAGGCATGGATGTGTGTGATGTCCTTAGGTTAGTTAGGTTTAAATAGTTCTAAGTTCTAGGGGACTGATGACCTCAGATGTTAAGTCCCATAGTGCTCAGAGCCATTTGAGCCATTTGAATTTAATTCTCAAAATAAACCTGCAATAATGTAATTAAAATATTACTAGCTGCAACGAAGACTCTGCATACGTTAACTCACGAGATGAAGTCTCGTAAACATTGGAATGAGTACTAGAGAGAGAGAGAGAGACTTGGGATTGCATCCGACCGTTAAAAGTAGCAGACTCTGGTGATGAAGTAAAAAAGGAGAGATGATGGATAGTTTATAGTATGTGGAATGTTAAGCATAATTTCTGATTGTGAGACCGATGTGTTTCTCTCAAACAGAGTGGTATACAATCGGAGCTAATTTATAACTGGGCTTTCAGTTGCGTTTACTTGTACAGTTTGACTTCTGTCTAGCGTTATCTCTATGGTAATGTAACAATATTAATATTAACTTATGGAGCATCTCACCAGCGTATGCGGAACATCTCGCAAGTAAGGAAACAATGTTATGTCGCCCACGTTATCTAGGATAACAATTTATTGAGGAGAAAAGCAGAAAATTCTGCCAGTGCTCTAAATCTGTGTAAATCCATTTAAAGATGTTTTGTGTGGACTGTTTTGTGAGTATAAGGTGTTTGTCTTAATTGTAAACAGACCATCCATATGGAGTAATTCGAAGAAGTCGCGTGTTTAGTTCACGTGTACACCCAGCAAGCCACGTTACAGTGCGTAGGGTGCTTCGTGTACCACTGTCACTTCCCCCCTTTGTTGTTCCAGTCGCGAATGGTTCACGGGGAGAATGCCTTGGTAAGCCTTCGTATGGAATCTCTCTAATTTTATCTTGATTATGTTTTCACGAGATACACTGAACAGCAAAAGAGACGAGCACACCTGCCTAATAGCGTGTAGGACCTCTGCGAGCACGCAGAAGGGCCGCAACACGACGTGGCCTGGCCTCGACTAACGTCTAAAGTAGTCATGGAGGGAATTGACACAGTGAATTCTGCAGGGTTGTCCGTAAATCCGTAACAGTACGAGGGGATGGTGATCTCTTCAGGATTGCGCGTTGCAAAGGATGCCAGATATGCTCAATAATGTTTACGTCTGCGGAGCTTGGTGCCCAGCGGAAGTTCTAAGAAGAATGTTCCTTTAGCCACTCTGTAGCATTTCTCGGATTCTGGGCTGTCGCATTATCATGCTGGAATTGCCCAAGTCCGTTGGAATGTACAATGGACATGAGTGGATGCAGGTGATCAGACAGGATGCTTACGTACGTGTCACCTTGTCAGAGTCATGTATCAGGGGTCCCATATCACTCCAACTGCACACGCCCCACGCCATTACAGAGTCCCAACCAGCTTGAACAGTCCCCTGCTGAAATGCAGGGTCCATGGGTTCATGGGGTTGTCTGCGTACCCGTACACGTCCTTCCGCTCGATACAATTTGAAACGAGACTCGTCCGACCAGACAACGTGATTCCAGTCATCAACCGTGCAATGTCGGTTTTGAAGGACCCAGGCGGGGCGTAAAGCTTTGTGTCGTGCAGTCATCAAAGGTACATGAGTGGATCTTCGGCTCCGGAAGCCCATATCAATAATGTTTCGTTGTTTGGTTCGCACGCTGACACTTGTTGATGGCCCAGCATTGAAATCTGTAGCAATTTGCGGAAGGGTTGCACTTCTGTCGCGTTGAATTATTCTCTTCATTCGTCGTTGGTCCTTTTCTTGCAGGATCTTTTTCCGGCCGCAGCGATGTCGGAGATATGATGTTTTACCGAATTCCTGATATTCACGGTACACTCGTGAAATGGTCGTACTGAAAAATCCCCACTTCATCGCTACCTCGGAGATGCTGTGTCCCATCGTTCGTCCGCCGGCTATAACACCATGTTCAAACTCACTTAAATCTTGATAACTTGCGCTTGTAGTAGCAGTAACCGATCTAGCAACCGCGCCAGACACTTGTATAGGAGTTGCCAACCACAGCGCCATATTCTATCTGTTTACATACCTCTGTATTTGAGTACGCATATCTATACCAGTTTGGCGCTTCAGTATATATGCAGGAGAAAGCAGTATATTGGTTGATTCTTCTAGGAATGTGCGGTCTCAGAATTTTAAAATTAAATCACACTGTGATCCAGAGCGCCCTCTCTCAGCGTCTGCCTCTGGAGCTGACTGAACATCTCCGTGACGCTTTCGTGTTGCTTACTAAATGAACCAGTAGCGAAACGCACTTCTCTTCTCTATCAGCCCTGCCTGGTACGGATTGCAGACTGACGAGCTACATTCAAGTACTGGTCGAACGAGTGCTTTTTAAGCTACACTATGTGATCAAAAGTACGAGGTATCTGGACACCTGGTTGAAAATGACTTAAAAGTTCGTGGCGCCTTCCATCGGTAATGCTGGAATTCAGTATGGTGTTGGCCCACCCTTACACTTCATGACAGCTTCCACTCTCGCAGGAATACGTTCAATCAGGTGCTGGAAGATTTCTTGGGGGAATGGCAGCCCATTCTTCACAGAGTGCTGCACTGAGGAGTGAGGAGTGGTAACGATGTCAGTCGGTGAGGCCTGGCACGAAGTCGGCGTTCCAGAACATCCGAAGGGTGTTCTGTAGGATTTAAATCAGGACTCTGTGCAGGCCAGTGCATTACAGGGATGTTATTGTCGTCTAACCACTCCGCCACAGGCCGTGCATTAGGAACAGGTGCTCGGTCGTGTTGAAAGATACAATCGCCATCCCCAAATAGCTCTTCAACAGTGGAAAGCAAGAAGGTGCTTAAGACATCAATGTAGGCCTATGCTGTGACAGTGCCACGCAAAACAACAAGTGCCACGCAAAACGACAAGGGGTGCAAGCCTCTTCCATTGAAAGCACGACCACGCCATAATACCACCGCCTCTGAATTTTACTGTTGGCACTACACGAGCTGGCAGATGACGTTCACCGGGCATTCGCCATACCCACACCCTGCCATCGGATCGCCACATTGTGTACCGTGATTCACCACTCCATACAACTTTTCTCCACTGTTCAATCGTCCAATGTTTACGCTCCTTACACCAAGCGAGGCGACGTTTGGCAGTTACCGGCATGATGTGTGGCTTATGAGCAGCCGCTCGATCATGATTATCCATGTTTTCTCACATCCCGCCTAACTGTCACTACTTGCAGTGGATCCTGATGCACTTTTGGAATTCCTAATATGATGGTCTGGATAGATGTCTGCCTATTACACATTATGACCCTCTTCATCTGTCGGCGGTCTCTTGTCAGTCAGCATTCGAGGTCGGCCTGTACGCTTTTGTGCTGTAAGTGTCCCTTCACGTTTCCACTTCACTATCACATTGGAAACAGTGGACCTAGGGATGTTTAGGAGTGTGTAAATCTCCCGTACAGACGTATGACGCAAGTGACACCCAATCAACTGCACGTTCGAAGTCCGTGAGTTCCGCGGAGCGCCTCATTCTACTCTCTCACGATGTCTAATGAGTACTGAAGTCGCTGATATGGAGTTCCTGGCAGTAGGTGGCAGCACAATGCACCTAGTATGAGAAACGTGCGTTTTTGGGAGTGTGCGGATACTTTTGATCACATACTGTACCCACATTGTTGATGGACTACATTTTCGTGGGATTCTTCCTATGAATCTCTCAGTCTGACATTTTCATTTCCCGCTGTTAGTTTTATGTGGTCGTTCCACTTCAAACTGCACCGTAGACATACCCCTGTACATTTCATGGAGGTAACTGCTTCCAGCGATCGTTCTGCAATCGTGTAATGGTAGAGTAATGGGTCTTTGTGCCTATGTGTACACAGTACTTTAGATTTGTTTATGTTCAGATTCAACTGTCTATCACTGCTCCAAACGTCGATCCTCTACAGATATTCTTGCACTTCGCTACAGTTTTCCTGTGTTGCGTCTTCTGTGTATACAACAGCATCATCCACGAAAGGCCTAATGGAACTTCCGACATGATCCACTAGCTCATTTTCATATATTGTGAAAATCAATGGTACTGTAACACTCCCTTGTGTTATGCCTGACGTTTCTACGTCAACATGGTGACGCTGCAATTCACAATTAAATGCCTGGCAGAGTGTTCATCGAACCACCTTTAAGTTACTTCTCTACCGTTCCATTATCGAACAGCGCGCGGGAGAGGCGAACACTTAACTCTTTCCGTGCGAACTCTAATTTTTGATATTTTGTTATGATGATCGTTTCCCCCCTTGTACGTGGGCGCCAACAAAATATTTTTACCTTCTGAGGAAAAAATTAACGATTGAAATTTCATGAGAAGGTCCTAGCGCAGCGAGAAACGCTATTCCTTTAATGACTGCCACCCCAGTTCCCGTACCATACTTTTACGTCTGAAGATTTCTCTCCATTGTGAATGAAATGCTGTGTTCTGTTTGCCAGAAACTCTTCAGTGCAGTCACACAGCTGTGACCATCTCTACGCTCGTATTCTGTTCATTAGGTAGCAGTGACGATCACGGAAGGAACACGGCAGCAACCTATGCGCCTATATCTGCTTATCTGCAGCTGACTTTGTGTAAAGTATTCTCATGCTGAAACAGATCATCACCCAGGACTGACTGGTCTGTTATTGCAGTTCTAACACATGCGTGTTGCAACCATCTTTTGAGTCATACGCACGAATGACTTATCTTCTTTAGCCTGTCCATTGGTGAGTCACTGGTGCGACACTCACTCGTTTTATGGCTTTGGCGCAATCGCTCTCTGTCATAAGATGAAGATAACATTAAGGAGGCGTGGGTGCGTAGCGTTAAAGAGCAAAGGAAGGAAGACGAGAAACAAAAATGATACTGACAAAGTGGTAACACTACCTCGCAGACTTTATCAGCGGATCCGGTTAAACGGCGAGTATATTGGAGCTTAGGACTAGTGCTTTCCGTCCGGTTACTTACAGTGCTTTCAAAGGAGGCGACGAGGAAACAGATGAGGCCGTCATTTGACGAAAAACGATGAGCGCACATCGACGCTGTCTAATACATATAACATTAAAAAAAAAGAAAGTGTCATATGTTTCTACAGGAGGCAGTATTGGTCAAAGGTAGAAGTAAAGTTCCTATAAGAACGTCATTCCCATCCCTCTGTTACGTAGGAGTAGCGTCTGTTACGAAAGCAGTGCTGCATGTGATTACCACGCATCCTTGACATATCCTTCGGCCCTCATTCCCAGTGAATCACACACACTTTCAAATACCTCTGGCTCCATTCGGTCTGAGTCACATGAATTGGTCACACGCTGCTGCAACGTTCACACATTGTCTGTATGCTGGGCATACACCAATGGCTTCAGATGATCTCAGAGCTAGAAATCCATCGGATTCTGGTCTCGTAACGGGGAGGCCATGCCAACGGACTTCCTCGACCAATCCATCGCCTATGAAATGTTGCGATGAGGTACTGTCGCACGATCCGTAGAAAATGGGGTGATGTTCCGTCGTCTATAAACCTATAGTCGTTCTCTTCCTGCAAGGGTGAACTTTCCCAATAGCTCCGGCACTTCATCACGCAGAAATCTGTGATATAGAGTACGTGTTAGCCTGTTCGGTAAAGTGTATGGCCCTATGAGTCTGTCACCGACAGTCTCTGCTCATACATTGATGCTGATGCGGTTGTAATGTCACATCGCCATGATTTCGACAGATTTTCATCTGCACACATGTGCATACTGTGATCATTTACTACACCAGCTCTTGTGACAGCCTACAGCGCAAAATACTACACATTTCTCGTCACAAGTAAAAAGACCCATGTGTCAACAAGTATTGGTTTCCAGGCATATCATTATAGAAACTTTTCTTCTGGTTTTCATCAATGCTATTTCCTGTAGGGGTTGGCCGGCCGGAGTGGCCGAGCGGTTCTAGGCGCTTCAGTCTGGAATCGCGCGACCGCTACGGTCGCAGGTTCGAATCCTGCCTCGGGCATGGATGTGTGTGATGTCCTTAGGTTAGTTAGGTTTAAGTAGTTCTAAGTTCCAGGGGACTGATGACCTCAGGTGTTAAGTCCCATAGTGCTCAGAGCCTTTTTGAACCTGTAGGGGTTGGTGACACTTTTTAACACACTCTACTTAACATCTCATACAGAGGAGCAGGTACGCTAATATTTATATAAATTCACGGATTCTACTTGCATACGTGCATTGTATGAAAATCGGTCCGTGCACGACAGTACACGATACCAGTATGTTCCAATAATCGAGTGTGAACATGTGATTTTTCTGGGAGGTCATATTTCGTATTTTATTGGTCACAGAGGTAAGGAATCAAGTTTTTGGGGTAGTCCTAGCAACATTTCAATATCTATCGGAAAAACGGGTATACTGTAGCTATTCTACAGTATAGGGTCAAAATTTAAATATTACACTCTTCCTCTAATCCAGGCGAATGGCCGAAGTCGGTTCGTCCTTTTACATTAGGTGTCGTCTAGGCTGGATCTTAGGCGGTTTACGAAAGCACCATAGGTGGTTGCTGAGAAAACCCTGCAATCATGATTTTGGGTACGAAATGTACCATTTTTTGGGATGACCGCTTCTTTAACTTATATTCGTGGCAGATCGTCTAAATTTTTAGCATATATTCTGAAGATAATGTTCTCGGGGAACTACGAAACTTTTTTCGATATCAGTGTCGGTTACCCAGATCCGGAGGTATCAAGATACCGTAGGTATGCACGTAAAATACGCACATAATATCCGATCTGAGACCTAAATTTCAGCTGACTTAGTGGACATATGGCCAGGGTTTTAGGGTCGTCATAAAGGTTCTGAGGTCACCAAACTATGTTTTCACTCAACATTTTTTCACCAATAAAACTTTATGACACTCTGTCTGTGTAATGGGCGCTTCGCGCCTATACAGATTTGACCAAAGTAGTAATGGAGTGACAGAAAATGGACTAAAAAGGATCTTCACATGCCTGACTGCCAAAATTGTGGAAAACTATAAAGGCTTCAAATTCAGTAAAATATTTTTAGTAGCATCGTTACTCTTTTGAGATACAAATCATAAACCGATCGTTTTCGATGAAATGCGATTGATGAGCAAAGCATCCAGCAAAAATTTAAAGCGAACGATTTTGAGTTAACTTCATATTTTGCGTACTTCTTTGTTATTTATACGTGTCAGTGTGCATAAATGCGCCGAATTGTATACTTAAACTCTCAAAACCTTACCGACCGGTAGAATTCGTTTTATACAGGGCGGTTAAAGGCGCTGCAGTCTGGAACCGCAAGACCGCTACGGTCGCAGGTTCGAATCCTGCCTCGGGCATGGATGTTTGTGATGTCCTTAGGTTAGTTAGGTTTAACTAGTTCTAAGTTCTAGGGGACTAATGACCTCAGCAGTTGAGTCCCATAGTGCTCAGAGCCATTTGAGCCATTTTATACAGGGCGATTCAGCTGCCCCTACCGGTGTCGTTTTATGCAACCTGCAATGTTATATCTGGCCTTCAAAAACTACGCATGGGATTTTCGTATTCTCTCACTCGCTACGCACAAACTATTAGTCCTACAGCAAAAATGAACAGATCCTTTTTCTACGAAATGTAATTAAATTTTGTACAGGGATACGTTTCTGTTGGAGGCCATAATTTTTGATTTACTCGAGGAAAACTTACAGAAATGACCTGCAAAGGCACCTCCACCCCCACAGTCATCTCCCAAGAGTCATAATTTCTAGTATATTGTTCGTGCCACTCTCTCCTACCATTTACAAATGTTTCCGACTACACCAACGATTCCCTATATTCGATCGTTTTTATTCTCTATGGATTGGGCTATTACACCACCAGAATAGTCGGTTGTTTTTCTAATATTATTAATTTAAATGTGCGCATGAGGACAATGAAAGAAAAACGATTTTTGGAAACGTTACGCTAAAACTAATTAAGTTGATAATTCGATGCAAACTCAACCTTTACAAGCACAGTAGTTTCGTAGTTACAAGCACAGTAGATTCTTAGTCACAAAATTGTTAGGTAAAATATACGCAGAGGTCAATTTTACATTTTGTAAGTGCTCGAATCAGCCGGTGGCATAATAAGGCCAGTCAGCAAAGACCAGAAATGGACGAATAATTCGTGCAATCGCAAATTCTGATACAGTGATAGAAGGAGGGAGTGCTATGAATAACATACCAGAAATCCTGACTGGTGGGGGCTGAGGTGGGTGCGTTTGAAGGTCACTTTTGTACGTTTTTCTCGAATAACTTTAAAACTAAGGCCTCTAGCGGAAACGTATCCCAGTACAAAATTTAACTACAATAAATTTTCTAGAAAAACGTCCTGTTAATTTTTTTTGTATAGGACTAATAGTTTACGCGTAGTGTGCGAGAGAATATGAAAATGTTGCGCATGATTTTTGAAGGACAGACATAATATTGTGGGTTGCAGAAAACGACATTTGTAGGGAGAGCTGAATCACCCTGCTATTGAAGGGGAAAGAAGGGAACGAGCAGAAAAATGCTCCTTTCAGAACACAAAACAGGCGAATACGTTCCTCTT
This sequence comes from Schistocerca nitens, assembly GCF_023898315.1. Lineage (NCBI taxonomy): Eukaryota > Metazoa > Arthropoda > Insecta > Orthoptera > Acrididae > Schistocerca > Schistocerca nitens. The sequence goes on along the minus strand of NC_064615.1, from coordinate 676,545,227 downwards.
TAAAAGACTTTGAGAGAAAAGTGGGCAACCACTTACTTCAATCCTCATTCCGCCTTTTGCACAAAAAATTTAGCATGCAAACATGTTTACCTTTTTTGTGCTGAAAGAGAGGAGCATAGGTACAGTGACAGAGGAAGAGAGAGCAGAGTGTCTGTGGGAAAGAAAGAAAGAAAGAGAGAGAGAGAGAGAGAGAGAGAGAGAGAAAATGGTGATGGTCGGAGAGAAAAAGTGCCAGTGAGAGAGAGATGGACTAGGACAACACCAGTGGGAGCCAAAGAGAGAGGAGATACTGATCGTCAGTGAGGTACAGTGGCAGTAAAAGAGAAGGGAGATGGATGGAGATAGTAGCAATAGGAGCAAAAGAGATACGAGGCAGTGTAAATGAAAAATACAGATGAGAGGAGACACTATAAAGGCTTGGGAGGTCTGGATCCTCCTAAACCAGCGAACTGCAGCATGCAGGTATAGGGGATGGCGTATTTTGGACCGAAAATTTAAACGCTTGTGTGCAGGGGAAAATGTAAATTGGACCTCCCCAGAATTTTTGTGCTGCTTGGGTACTGCAGCGACATTGGCAATGGGAAGGAAAGACAAAAGAAGACAGTGTAAGTAAGAGAGGAGACACTGGCAGTGGGATAGGCTGTACATCAGTGTCAGAAAAGGGAGACACTGAAAGTGATACATATATGGACAGTGGTAGTGAGGGGAAGATTCTGAGCGCGAAGGCCTAAGTACAAAGAAAAACTGGGTGAAGGGATTTCGAACGTTCGCATGCCAAAATTTTTGGTGATGAAGGCGGAATTATGATTGAGGCAGCAGTTTCCGCACTATTCTTCCCGACTGTTTTACCTTTATTGCGCTCCTGTTTTTGTGGTTATAGTCGGCTAATAAATATTGCTTAGACACATAAGAAGAGAGATCGGATGTATGGCAGTTTTTTGAAAAAGGGTGGGTCAAGAAACAAATACTCTGTACCCTGTGTGGCTGTCCTGTGCCACAAGAAGGAACGTGTAGTCTCCGCAATCATTTGTCATAAAGATTATTATGATGATGAAGTGTAAAAAAGAATAAGGAAGGACTGAAGTACAAGAAGGAAAGCATGTACACGAAAATTTCTAAAAATATTTGTGTCCAGTCGTATCAGTAATCCTGTTAGAAACAGAAGGGATACGCACTATTGAGTCAAAACAGTATGACCGCTGACCACTGCGGAAGTGAATGCCGACTGGTGGGGCTGCGAACACGAGACGCGGTGAGGAAAGTATATTAACAGAACAGACGCGAATGGGGGTATTATTCTAGCAACAATACGGTCTGCAGGTGAATAAATTCATACAGATAAACGAGTTTGATAAAGGGCAGATTGTAATGGCCCGACGGCAGCGAACGAGCACCTCTGAAATGGCAGAGCTACTCAGCTGTTCGCGAGCTGTTGTTGTGAGCGTATGTGCAAGTGGTTGTAGGACAGTGAAACAAAGAGTGGGTGACAAGCTGTTGAACGTCCACGCCTCACCACAGAACGCGATGCTCGGAGACTTGACCGCCCAAGGATGAGGCATGATCTGTGGCAGGTCTGACGACGGAGTACAGTGCAGGTGCAGGCACCAGTGCTTCACAGCACACATCGCTGAGCGCGCGTGGGCTTCCGCAACAGACGATCCGTACGAATTTCCAGCGACGTCGTAATGACGATCGCTCTGGACACGAGTTCTTTCAGACTGGAAACTGCATCAATGGAAACGTGTCGCCTGGTCGGATGAATCAGCGTTTATGGATAGTCGCGTTCGGATTCACCGTCATGTAGGCGAACCGATACTCGAAACATGCCCCGCGTCACGGACGCACGCCGGTGGGGCAGTGTGATACGATGAGGGACTTCCACTCTGGGTTCGGTGGGACATTTGATAGTAATGGAAGGCTCCATAACAGCCGTGCACTATGTGAACAGTATTGCGTACTACGTACATCCCTTCATGCTCGATGTCTTCCACAACGGCTATGGCACCTTCCAAGAGGATAACTATCCGTGTCACAAGGTGACAATCGCGTTACAATGGTGCGAGGAACATTATAGTGAACTCACGTTAAAGTACTGGCAACCAAATTGCCTCATACGAACCCGGTGGAACACATTTGGGATTCTATCTGATCACTGCTCTGCGCCCACTAAGCACTGGACGGTAATGTTCGGGAATTACTTCAGCTGTGCACAGGCACGCGGTGTCGCGTATCTCTGGAAACCAAAGGTGGACTAGCTTTTAAGCAGGCGGTCGTAATGTTTTGGTTTATCGGTGTCATTTTGTTAAATGGGGACAGACTGCAGAAAACGATGACTGAGAGGATAAGGAGTAAAAAAGGTCATAGGGATACATGGCTGGAAATGCAGTTCAAGAAAGGTGCACTCACTTGGAGGTGGATATAAAAGATCTCTGACACTATAGGTTTCAGTGATTGGAAGCACACACGACAGCACACCAGGCAATTGGGAATGTTCTGTCTGTACTACACACATCAAACAAAGTTTTGCATCACCTCGGTCCCGAGAGTTCCGGAACCTGTACAGAAAATTGGAATAGAGATCAACATAAAGATCATTTCCGTCCTTTTTATTGCTCATCATAACCACACATTGCATGTTGTACCTCCATACAGCGAAACCTTCGGACGTGGTGGTCCAGATTGCTGTACACACCGATTCCTCTAATAACCAGTAGCACGTCCTCTTGCATTGATTCATGCCTGTATTGGTCGTGGCATAGTATCCAATAGTTGAACAAGGCACTGTTGGTCCAGATTGTCCCACTCCTCAACGGCGATTCGGCGTAGACCCCTCAGAGTTGTTGCTGGGTCACATCAATCTACCCCAGCATGTTCGATAGGGTTCATATCTGCAGAACATGCTGGCCACTCTAGTGGAGCAATGTCATTATCCTGAAGGAAGTCATTCACAAGATGTGCACGATGGGATCGCGAATTGTCGTCCATGAAGACGAATGCCTCGCCAATATGCTGCCGATATGGTTGCACTATCGGTCTGAGGATGGCATTCACGTATCGTACAGCCGTTACGGCGCCCTCCATGGCGTATGTCGCCCCACATAATGCCACTCCAAAACAGCAGGGAACCTCCACATTGCTGCTGGACAGTGTGTCTAAGACATTCAGCCTGACCGGGTTGCCTCCAAACACGTCCTCGACGATTGTCTGGTTGAAGACATATGCGACACTGATCGGTGAAGAGAACGTGATGCCAATCCTGAGCGGTCCATTCGGCATGTTATTGGGCCAGTCTGTAGCGCGCTGCATGGTGTCGTGGTTGCAAAGATGGAACTCGCGATGGACGTCGGGAGTGAAGTTGCGCACAGTTTGACTCGTAACACGACGTCCTGTGACTGCTCAAAAAGATTTATTCAACACGGTAGCGTTGCTGTCAGGTTTCCTCCGAGTCATAATCCGTAGGTAGCTGTCATCCACTGCAGTAGCAGCCCTTGGGCAGTGAGAACTCTTCCTGGCACAGAGTAACAATGCGGACGCGATCGAACCGCGGTATTGACCGTCTAGGCGTGGCTGAACTACAGACAACACGAGCCGTGTACCTCCTTGCTGGTGGAATGACTGCAACTGATCGACTGTCGGATCCCCTCCGTCTAATAGGCACTGCTCATGCATGGTTGTTTACATGTTTGGGCGGGTTTAGTGACATATCTGAACAGTCAAAGGGACTGTATCTGTGATACAATATCCACAGCCAACGTCTATCTTCAGGATTTCTGGGAACCGGGGTGATGCAAAACGTTTTTTGATGTGTGTGTAATCCGATGGAAATTACTTGTTAGTTGACGTCTGTCACTTGCCGCTACAGTGTTGCCACATCGGCTGCCGACTACCGGTCGGTTACAGGTAACACGCAAACACGGTGGGTCACTTCATAAATTCTGTTAATGTGCAACGCGGAACAGTGTTGGAAGTGGTCGCTGCGAGGTATAATGGAAATGCGAGATGCTCTATTGAAAGCTGATTTTAAGTGACCAATTACTGAACAGCGGCAGACGACGCGTTTTGTAGCCCTGAATGTAAACTCAAGTCCTAATCTAACCAAGACTTCGTGATGTGCAATGTATCCCAGGATAAGGTGGTCAGCAATCTGCGGCAGAACTAAAATCACGATTCACGGCGATTAGAGCTAACCTCTACGAGCAAACTCAAGACAGAAAAAATTCGGTTTCGGTGCTAAAAGTAATCTGTGATTTCTCGCTATGTTTACCTGAAATTGTCTTCACAGTGGCTACATGAGCTGCCGCGTTGCCAAGCGATAAGCAGTCCTCGTTGGCACGTAGCTGCACATTGTATAGGCGACGCAAGCAGTTTCCAAACGATAGAAGAATGATACGAAGAAAAATAAGAGCAAATGAAAAAGTGAGTATGATGATGAAAATGACACTGCATAGAACTGGATATAAAAACATTTAAACCAATTACTGAATAAAAATCATAATAAAATCTTTTAATTAGATTTATATAAAAAACTGTTATATTTGGCGAGACTCGAACCAACGACTCCGTACACGTCAGGCTAACCACTGCGCTATGCCACAGCATTGAATTAAACAGTTACATTTATGACAGTGTTGACCCTATGCAACGATGAATTGCAGCCCTTAAAAATTCGGCTTCACACATTGTCATGCGAAGCTTGTCTAATGTAAGCCAATCTCAGTGATTATGGTAACTGCATATGTGACACTCAATCGCGTCTTGTGCGGAAGTATGCAGTAGTGTTTGGCTAGTACTGTGTTTGAAACGTGTGAATTTCATTAGCATTTTTACGTATTTCTGCGTTGCTTTTATAATGTGTGTCAAAATGTGAAAAAAAAAGTGCAAGACCCGTGGTTCTGGAGCCAAACACATTAAGAAAGAATGACGGACAAGAAATTGGAAGTGAACTGGCCAACTGTTGTGGCAGTTTGACAGTGACGAGCGGTTCGGGCGTGATGTTGAACGCTCTGACGGGAGCAAACCAACTCTGACACACGAAATGTCAACTATCAAGTAATTTTAATCAGTCTATAGTGATGCAGTTGTACGGTAGCTGTGGTATCATACAGACAGAGATCGCGGTGCCGCACCAAAGTTCGGCAATCGATACCACAGACATTAGCGAAGGCTCGCTGCAATACGCAACGACGTATGGCAGGCGTCCCTACCTGAAGACCACGCCTCACTCTCAGCAACAGCAAAGCCCTCACGCTGAGGTCAATATAGTGTCGAGCATGCAAGAGCTCAGTCCTAGTTTGTGACGGCAGCTACAGCAGTCAACATCTTGTGTAGGACCAACGAGCGGTTAAATTTTCTGATAGACTGTACTGTTGCAAATGTCGCACATTGTACCTGAGAGAACTGTTTATAAGTTTGAGCATCAAGTGATGCTTTTACAGGCAATGACAGTTGTACATATTCTGTGCTCTCCTATGGCAAAGAACTATCTCAAGTAAGTAAATATTTTTATTAATTCATGTCATAAAGTGAACTAACATTTCATACATTATGTTTAAAAATGACCCATCTCCCTGAGTAATCAAAGAACCCACAGTTGTGGCTGGACGATTGTAGTTCTGTCTGGTCAAAGCAGTGGCAGCGAACCATCAGCGCCGGTTCGGCCTCAGTGTGTGGGTGGGGATTATTGGCGACTGCCTCGAGGTAGCTGTCATCCTCCCACAACGCCTCACAGGCGACCCGGTCTTCCTACTGGGAGACTTGCCTCTGGTGGCCTCTAGGTGGTGGTGCTCCAGCTCAGTTCTCCATTTCCGTGAGGCGGCATCGACAACGATTTCGACTACAGATTGAGGCTGAACCGGTCCTTTTTTTTTTACCTCCACTGAAGTGGGTGCACGTCCCTTGGAACATTTCCTGTTATATGTGCACTTGACCGTTTTTGCTCTCTCCTCTCAGGGATTGTTTCCTGCTGTTTGCCCCCATTTAACAAAATCGTCCTTTATAATGTCTGTGAGTGTGTACATAATTCACCGACATAATTAATTAGAAAGATTGTGGGTTCAAACCCGCGTCCGGCCATCCTGATTTAGGTTTTGAGTGATTTCCTTAAATCGCTTCAGGCAAATGCCGGGATGGTTCCCTTCGAAGTGTACCGCCGATTTTTTTTCACCTAACCTTTTGTAATCCGAGCTTGTGCTCCGTCTCCAGTGACTTCGTTGACGACGGAATGTTAAACACTGCTCTCCTCCTCCTCCTCAAAAATGGTTCAAATGGCTCTAAGCACTATGGGAGTTAACATCTGAGGTCATCAGTCCCCTAGACTTAGAACTACTTAAACCCAACTAACCAAAGGACATTACACACATCCATTCCCGAGGCAGGATTCGATCCTGTAACTGTAACAGCAGCGCGGTTGCGGACTGAAGCGCCTAGAACCACTCGGCCACAGCGGCGGGCTCCTCCTCCTCCTCCAAAGTTTGTAAGAAATAATGCCATAGAAATGTATTTAACATTAGGTTTTCCCTACGTTCGTATAGTGGGTTGTACTGCACCCAGAATTTTGTGCTTCTTTTAGCAATAAAACGCTCGCCCGAGACAGGAGAGACGCGGTTAACTGTGTATTGCCCTTCTGTGAATTTGAATGAAAAGCTGTGGAATCAAAGACTGCATAGATCAGGTGTATTGACATGTAAAAGTGTTCATATAACCTATGCTACTCGTGATTTAAGAGGGGCGTTCAATGAGTAATACAACATATTTTTTTATGAAAGCAGGTTGGTTTTATTCAAGATTCCAATGCTCCATATTATTGTCCACTCTTTTGTGTACAAACTCCTATTTTTGAGCATAATGCCTGTTCAATGCGACGGCGTTACGCCACCTTACTGGGGGAGCTTGTATGCCCGTATGGTGCCACTCTTCTGGTGGACGTCGGACCCAAATTTCGCTGCATCAATAACCTCTCCGTCGTCCACATACTGCTTCCCGCGGAGTGCGGTCTTCGTTGGGAGAAACAGATAAAAGTCGGAAGGTGCGGGATCCGAGCTGTGGGATGGATGAGAAAGAATTGTGTAGTGAAGTTTTGTGAGCTCCTCTCAGGTGCGCAGACTTATGTGAGTCTTGTGTTGTCATGGAGAAGTTCGTTTGCGTCTTCGTGTCGACGAACACGCTGAAGTTGTGTCTTCAATTTCTTGAAGGTAGTACGCGACACTTCTGAGTTGATCGTTGCACCATAAGGGAGGACATTAAACAGAATAACGTTTCAGAGCTCTAGAAGACCGTCGCCATGACTCTCATCAGATGAGGGTGCGGCTTTGAACTTTTTCTGCGGAGGAGAGATGATGTGGTTCCAATCCAATGATTGCAGTTTTGTTTCCGGTTCGAAATGTTGGACCATTGTTTCATCACCTATGGTAGATGTTCGTCAAAGAATTGTCACAGTCAGCCTCGTAACACGCAAGCAATTCCGCACAGATAGTTCTTCGTTGCTCTTTATGGTATTCTGTTAGGCGACGAACCCAGTGATTGCACAGTTTCAGTATCCCAGCTAGTGGACGAGTGTGTCAGCACCACCAACAGAGGCGTCCAGTTGATTAACGAGGTTTTGGTTGTAATCCATTGATCACCTCACCTCGAATGAGCGTCTCGGCAAGTTCAAAACATTGCAGCAGTCACAGCTGTGTGCGGCCGGCCGGTGCATGGAGATCCGACAGATTTCCGCGACCTTCTTGCGATGATGACAGACGCCTCGCCCAACTACTCGTCGTGCCAGATCTCCGTAGACATTCTGCAAGCGTCTATGAATACCAGCGCCGCTCTGATTTTCCGCGAATTACAACTCTCTGCTTGGAACGCAGCTCAGTTGCAGAATCCATTTTGAAGGCAGAATCCTAGCACAGCCACCTATCGGAGCTTCATGAAACTATAGAGGCTGAAGCAGAAATTTTCCACGATGTCCCATAGCAAATTCCGCATTTTTTCAATCGAAACTGGCCGAGAAAAATGTCTTTCAGTACTTATTGAACGCCTCTCGCATACCGTACTACCGTACTACCGTAGCGTTATTAATGTGTGTTTTTTGAAGTCTACAGTGATTTTTATTAATGGAACATAGAGAATGCATAAATAATTGTTGAACCCAGCTAGAGCTACAATTCTGTAATCCACAATCCGCATAGTTTCAAATGAAAAAACGAATTGCATATCTTGACGTTAGAGGTCGATATCGTTATCATAACAGTGTGTTCCTCTTTTTATGGAGCCACAGTGTCTGTCTGCCAAAGCGAAAGTAGCTGGTCAATATGTTCAACATATCAAAAAGTATATAAAAGGAAACAGATGCCTCACCCTGTATGTGGGATTTGAAAAACCACACTGCCGGCTGTTTAGAACTCCCTCGCTCCCTGTTCGATCGGAGCAACTCGGGGCGCCGATGGAAGTGGCGGGAAACCTCCGCCGCCGGAAAAACTCCTCCCTGATCTGCTCTACAGCCTCCGGGGAGGAGAGGAAAAACCGGCCATGCCCTTTTCTCGGCAACTATCCTAGAATTAACTTAATAGAATTAGGGAGGACATGGGTAAAACCTAAATCGGGATGGTAGGACTGCGATGTGAAACCCATTCCAACAGAAAGCTATTCCAGAGGCTGAGACATTGAAATAGCTTACTCGGTAGACCGAAGCAGTAATTCTAGAGGTATTTGTAGCGATACAGGAGCTTGACAAAATATAGAAACACAAGAAACGCAACACATTGCCGTGCTTAAAACGGTGCAGGAAAACCGTTGGCTTTCAAAACGCTTTCCGGTCGTCTCGGAATGGAGAAATACAGATCCTGTCAGTTATTAAGGGAATCTTACACCGTTCTTCCCACAAAATTGAGGCAAGTTCAGGTAACGATGCTGGAGGCGGACAGCGACCGTGCAGTCTTCTGGCTCTGAGCACTATGGGACTTCACTTCTGAGGTCATCAGTCCCCTAGAACTTAGAACAACTTAAACCTAACTAACCTAAGGATATCACACACATCCATGCCCGAGGCAGGATTCGAACCTGCGACCTTAGCGGTCGCGCGGTTCCAGACAGTAGCGCCTAAAACCGCTCGGCCACCCCGGCCGGCGCAGTCTTCTGTCCAAAAGACTGAATAATATTTGTGTGTGGTGACTGCGGAGGCCAGGGGAGATGTGATTGTTCATCCTTGTTTTCACAAAACCAGTCCTGGACGGTGCGAGCTTTGTGAATAGGGGCCCTGTCGTCTTGGAACATAGCATCAGCATTGGGGAGCAAGCATTGTAACATGGGATGGACATGATCAGCCAAGTAAAGCGACTATTCAGAATAACAACGGAGCCCTTGGAATACTACGATATGGCTGCCCAAATCATCAACGAGCACCCGCCATATTTCGCTTTTGGGACTTAAACTCAGACCGAACTTGGAAACAGTGCGAAACAAGACTCATCCTTCCATTGCTCCATAGCCTTGGTTTTATGTCTTCTACACTACGTTTTCTAGTTTTGGAATTCAAACTCCCCTGCAATTCCCAGCTGAAGGAGCTTTCATCGTGTTATTTTGTTGCCCACAGGGTTCGCGAGTGCTACATTCAGTTCTGCAGTGACTTTTGCAGCTGTCGTCGTCTTAGGTTTCGTCACTATCGGCTGTAATGAGCGGCGTTCGCGATCACCTAAAGCCGTCGGCAAACGGACCGTGTTGTCGAACGTTAACGTTGAGCGTGCCAAGTTCAACGTGCTGCTGAACACTCAGGAACGATGCGACTTGTGCATACGTTACGTGGGCCCCAACGTGGTATAAGTGATCGCAACGCACTCCAGCGGCAGTTGAGGGAGGTTTCTAGTCCGTAAATCACACTGTTTACTCAACGGGCGCGCGTGAAATTCCCACGTTAGCTCTACTAAAACGCATATTTCCTCCATCGTCCACGAAAAAGAAAGTACCATGTCCAATCAATAAGGGCACAGGCTTATAAAAGTTCCATTACAAACAGTGCGGTAAAATTGTGGAATACTTCTCCCCATAAGATAAACATTATTTCATCATTCCCACATTTTAATGAAACCCCAGGTCAGTCTTACTTGATTACTGTTCCTACCCAGCAGCAGAATCTTTGCAACATGTGAATTACGAAGCGTAAAAGAAAAAGGAGCAAAATATCTTTATACAAGTAGCGCAAACTGTCCTGTAGATTAAGCCAATCGAACAAAGTCACCCCTCAAAAAAAGGTTTACATAACATCAAATTTTATAGTATATACTTATATTAAACTAATAATAAAGTATCAGAACCTAATAAAAACGGGAACGCTAAGGAAAAAAAAAACTGAAAGCATCAAAATGAGAACCACCGCCCTAATAAACAACTCAATACGGGACAGTGACACTACTCATTACGCTGAACCAACAATACAGCTCTTGCCTCTAATCATATTATGTTACCCCTTACTAAAAACCTTAATCGTAGATATGCTACTAATTTAAATTTAATTATAACAAATTGTACTAAGAAAAATGCCTATTTGGGTGGATCTTCAGTGTGTCGCTGCCTTCACAATAATTCTTTTGTCACGAATATTATGTTTCTCATTATTTTATAGGAACGAATAACACAGTTAACAACTGGTTTTGCAGTGATTCTCAATTTGCTGGTGCTCAGAAACGACATATATACATATAGGCGTGAAATGAATGCCAATATGGCGCCTCAAAACTCTGAACTGAAGGGAGTCGGCGTGCGTGTGACGTAGGTGGCGTTGTGTCAGTTCATCGGCCAACGCTCAGAATATCTGACATGCCAGATATTGCTCTGCACGTTCAGAAAGACTCCCGAAACGTGCTATTCCACGCCATGACGTCAGAAACTCGGCACGCTCAACGTTCGGTTGCTCGGTCCGTGTGCCGACGGCTTAATACATACTTTCGTGTCCCGTGACTTAGCGGATCATGTTTTCCCGCGCCCTCGTGTGTGCGGTTGCCTCTTGAAACACCAAACACTTCGGATACCTGGTTACAGAAAAACCAATACGAGCACCAACAATTTGTGCACGTTCGAATTCCCTCAGCTCGGACATGATCACTCACAGCTACACAGAACCCTATTCTGACTGTGACTGACCCTTACAACTTACTGAGGACACTGCGCAGGTGCCGTTAAAAGTCAAATCCAAAGTCCCCGTGACAGACAATGTACAACAGGTTGCGGATGTAGAAGTACATGTAGAGGCAAGAGAGAGTATGACGCGTCCAGAGGCATGCAGCCAGATATTTTTCCCTCTTCAGTCCATATTAGGATGTAGAGAGAAACGGAGCAGATGAAAATGTTGCGAAGCACTCTGCTCCGTACATTCTACAGAATACGCAGGGCGATCCTAATATTTTACCAGTAACTAAAACTGCTGAACTGCGCTTCCATCCAAGAAACAGTATGCAGTGGGGCAATCTACCAAGATACTGTTGCGTCTGAGATTGTTTTTAAAAATGAACTCTGTTTCTTGTTAACATCATTCTATATCTTTTGGAAAGAAGGGTACAATGATCTTCCTCTGGGTGATAATTGCAGCCCAAAGTTATTTTACGCATAATACTTTTTTCGCCTGTAATTATGCTGGAAAATTTTATTTGAAATGTTTCAGTTACTGCAGCTCACTTTCTCTAACTGTATCACGATGGAAGATTCAGAATTTCTGCTCGTACATCAGTTTTTTTAAAAAAGAGCGGATCAGGCTGTGCAAAACTCGCTTGCAGTGATACATGGGTGGGGCAATATTAGCTTATCCCGAAGAAGAAATGGTATCGATGTGATAGTTTCGGCATACAAATAAAAAACAGAGGGGAAAATGTTTTAGTAGTGGTTTGTCTACATTCACTGCGATTCTATACTGTCACTGACAAGCTAAATAAACATTGCATCAAAGATGAGATTCGACAGCTTTAGTAATAGACGTGATAATAATGTTTCAAATTCATGTGACTGTTGTGAATTGTGATACACCTAAACTATTCTGTTTCCAATAGGGAAACAATGAGCAAACTTCACATTAACTGTGTGTACATCTGCTACTGCGAGATGACCTCATTAGTTGTCTTCTTAAAGGGGGCTCCTTCACGGGACCAAGCCCGCGTGCTGCAGGCCATTCTTCTTCCGCACCTTCTTTAGGTGCCGCGCTTGCACGAACAGCGCATGTTAGCGTAAAGTAGGGACCACCCACTTCAATAGGGAACAAAAGACACTTCTCTCTCCTATCGAGAAAAGTAAAATTGTCGTTTCCCCCTTCCCACCCAATAAATAATCCTAAGTGCGAGATGGCGGATGCTGCTAGCACTTCTCCTGCTGTCACCCGCAGCAAGACTGCAACACAAGAGGCGCGAGGATCGACTGCATCCGCCGAAACTCGCGCCCCGCCCGCTACCGAAGGCAAGGAAGCGGCTGGCGACGCTCGACAGCTTGGCGCGAAAGCGCAAAAGCAGCTCGAGTCGCGCCGGCTAATCACCGAACTTTTAGGGGCGGACGTCTCTCCCACCAAAACAACTACACTCAACATCACTTTACACTCACCTGTCACTGGACAGTCATGTACCATTCTCCCACCGACGCCGCAGCCTCAAGAGATCGAGGCAGTGGCGGCGGATGTGGACACAAAACCACTACACAGAGCCCTGGCAGGTGGAGGGCCCAAAACGCAGACCCAGAAAAACACCAGCACAAACAAGCGAGCAACCAAACTCGCTAGGCAACCGAAAGGCGCTGTTGCCTACATCCACTAGTTCATCTCAGGCTAGCAACATTAACACAAAACAAAACGCAAACACAGTTGTGGCGAACAACAACAAAGCACACAAAGCCACAGCGGTGCCCACACAACACAAGACTGGTTTCCCCCCCAGTCGTTATACAAAACTATGGGAACTTTAGTGCCCTTAACACTGCATTCGCGGAAAGGCACATAAACCGCACATTGCATGCAAAGTACTCGGGGGATAGGGCCTTACTGTACGTTGCCACAGAAAACGAATATAAAGATATTCTGACCTTCCTCAAAGATCGGAAGATCGAACATTACACGTACAGAACGCTGGACGAGAGAACCCAGCAGTACGTGATCAAGGGAGTGGATCCCAGTACCCCCAACGAGACAGTACAGGCGGCACTTTGTTATCTGGGATTCGACTGTAAAAGTGCCTTCCGGATGACGGGATTCCGTACACACGCACCGTTACCACACTACATGGTCGAGTTAGCCGACACGGCAGATTCCCGCGCCATCCTGCAGATAAAGAGCTTTCTGCGGATGGACGTACGTGTAGAACTTTACGAACCACCCAACGTCCCCCAACAATGCAACAACTGCCTGCGATTCGGCCACTCGGTCCTCCGCTGCGGCCTGGCAACTCGCTGCCGCGGATGCGCTGGCAACCACAGATCCAACACTTGCACACAAACACCGTCAAACCAGCCACGCCGTGCCAACTGCGGTGGGCCCTATGCGGCAAACTTCAGACAGTGCAGCTCCTACAAGCAGGCGCTGAAGCGTAAACAAGACAAGAGCAGGGTACTGTACGACATACCACGCCCAAGGCCAGCGCCGAACCCAGTAAGGAACGGCGTAACGTTTGCCACGGTTGCACGCCCTGGCGGAACGGCACAGGCTGCGGAACCTCAGCGCCCTACACACACACGCGAAACAACCACTGCAACAGCCACACAACAGCCACAGACAACACCTGAAACCCAACAAGCATCGGTACCAACACCTATGCCCCCAAACAACACGACCCCACTCCCGGAAATCACGTGCTGCGAAGAAACGCACCATATACAGGAAAAAACATCCACACAAGAACCCCCCGAACCCCAAGCCCAGAGGAGGAATAGACGGACACGCAAACACAGGGCGGGGAACACGAAATCACCACAACAGGCCACGCAGCAACAACAGAACAGCAACACACGGGAAAACAGTCAACAAGACACCGAGACTGTAACTCACACTACCATCCCCCTCACCACAGATGTAACACAGGCGCCACAACCTCTGTCACGAAACACAAATGCCGCTCCTAACAACACACCAATACCCGCACAAGCGGCCGCTAACTCCACAACAGCACCTCAGGCTGCCACACCCAACACCAACACACCACCTGGGGGAATGCTGGAAACACTATTCCCCCGACACACGACCGTTCAAATCCTTACCAAGGTGCTGACGGCCGTCACTACACTCATCACCCAGCAAGGGAATCCTTTTCGCGCTACTGAGCGAGACTAAACTTAAACCGCACAAACAATTAAACTTTCCTGGCTACTGTGTCTATCGTACCGACCGACCGGGCGACGCCGTGGCAGGTGGAACTGCAATCGTCATACACAAAGACATTGAGCACACAACATAGAGCTCCCTGAACTGGAAAAAATCGAGGCTACGGCCGTCAGAGTCAAGTTCAACGGTGCCTACACCACACCGATACCGGTATACAACAGCCCTGTAGGCATTTCAACACGCGATATCAGCACATTACTCAACATTTCACCGCGAGTAATAGTCGCTGGAGATCTGAACGCAAAACACCCAGAATGGAATTCACGCATACGAAATCCCAACGGCAAAAAACTGTACGAACATTCACTAGGCAGAAACTACATTATACTAGCGCCGACTGAACCGACGCACATTCCCTATAAGAGGGGACACAGGCCAGACGTGATAGACATGGCCCTCATCAAGGGCATTACAGCGACACTCAACGTTGCCGTTGAAAACGATCTGCCCTCAAACCACCAACCTGTAATACTATACATTGAGGAAACACTGCAGCACATGGAACAACGCAAGATGTTGGACTACGGGCGTGCGAATTGGACATTGTTCAAGCAAACGCTCGATAGCCACATCCCACCTATACACGAAATTAATGAAACAGCACAAATTGACGAGGCAGTAGAAACCCTCACTAACGCCGTCCAGGACGCAATGGTAGGCACCATACCTGATCGCACCTCACAACAACGCAGTGCGGCCCTGCCCCAGGAAATCCTGGGCCTAATCTCAATGAGGAATCGCCTCAGGAGACAATGGCAGCGCACCAGGCGTCCGTACTTCAAACGGCACATTAACAGACTACAGGGCATCATACACGATAAAATACAAACACATAGAACACAACAGTGGAACCAAAAACTCGAAGGGCTGGACACCGCACGACCTGGCGTGTTGGCAACTAGCCCGACACTTCACCAGGGAGAAAATATGCACCCCAACGCTTCAAGGGCCTGACGGACCTGCATACTCAGCGGAAGAGAAAGCAGAACTAATGGTCCGCACACTCGCAGCGTCATTCACACCGAACCTGGTACCATCAGATCCAGTGTTCACACTTGCTACTGACCAAGAGGTTACACGCATTCCAGCCCAACCATCGCGCGACGACATTCGACATGCTAGCACAGCCGAAGTCTCCTGGGCTATAATGCATTCCGCTGCTAGGAAAGCCCCTGGTCATAATGGCATTCAAAACCGTGTCCTCCAGGAGTTCACGGATGAAGCAACTGAGTACCTAACACACATAACGAATGCCATACTAAAACACCAACACTTCCCCGCCTTTTGGAAGACGGCCAAGGTCCTGCTGTTCAGGAAGCCGGGGAAAGACCACAGCCTCCCACAAAATTACCGACCCATCAGCCTTCTGAGCTCGCTCAGTAAGATTGTTGAGAAGGTGATTCTCAAACGCATCACTAGGCACTGCATAACAAATGACATCCTGAGACCGGAGCAATTCGGCTTCAGGAATCACCACTCTACAACACAACAACTCCTTCAACATAAACAAATCTACAGGGGCAGTGTTCCTGGACATCGAAAAGGCTTTCGACCGTCTATGGCACAACGGCCTCATCCGAAAACTCAGCGACGCGGGATTCCCCGACGGGCTGCTGCGTCTAATACACTCATACCTCACAGACAGGAGTTTCAACACTGACGTGCAGGGAAAACAATCAACACGACACGGTATACACGCGGGAGTACCCCAGGGAAGCATCCTAGGGCCCCTACTGTTTTACCTCTACATAAACGATCTCCCAACCACACACAACACAATGATGGCAATCTACGCGAATGACACAGCCATCCTTGCGCAAGGTTGGAAACCATCAAACATTACGTCACGCCTACAGACTGCACTCAGAGTGGCCGAGCCTTGGTTGGAGAAATGACGTGTTAGAGTAAACGTCGACAAGTGCGAAGCCGTTCTGTTCACTAGAAGACCGAAGCAACTGCGCAAACACCGCTACTGCAGACCAATAACTACATGCACGTCCAATACGTTTCCGCGAGAAAGTCAAATACCTCGGTGTCTGGCTGGACCGGAAATTACTCTGGGGGGACCACATACAACACATGACCAACCGAGCTAGCGCGAGGCTCAAACAGCTCTATCCTATGCTCAACAGGCGTAGCACACTGAACAGAAGGGTGTCGAGGTCCATGTACATGACACTTATCCGACCCCTGATGACGTACGCAGCTCCTGTCTGGGGATACGCTGCGCCTACACGCCTGCGCCGTCTGCAGCTCATACAAAACAAAGTACTCAAAATCATAAGCAATGCTCCACGATACACACGCATCGCGGACCTTCACCGGGAATACCGACTTGAGACTCTCACGGTGGTAATCCACAAACTCACCACAAGACTATACAGAAACTCCAGACATTCGCAGAACCCGTTTATTCTGAATCTGGGGAACTACGACCACAACCATAGATGGAAACACAAAAGACCAAAAGACATACTTGTAAGGACATAACATCTATGGCCAAGCATACGCAAACATAACGGCACAGGCGAGCCCCTGTTAATCAGACGCATTTACTGGATATCCAGGTGAAATACACTGCCGAATAACTGGCACCACGCAGGGAAGCCGTACCGTACACTGCATGCAAACAAGCTCCACACATCCCCCACACAGTGAGATGATCTATGGCCGATCTCCCACTACTGTATAACGATCTTGATTGTTCCAGGAATGTAGCAGCTGCAGCAACTGGGACACATCGCCATCGCTTGTCACGGTAATGATGCATGATACCTATACTAACAAATGCAACCTTTCATGAGCTATCGCAGCTAGTAAGCCACTACTGCTCTTACTACCCATCCCACTGTCGCAGAGGTTTTTTTTCCCACGGCACGAGCCATGGCACTTTTTTCCCTCTGCTCTTCAAATCGCTACCCTCACTCGCGTTTCGTCCACTAACACCTGATGGACCGTGTAAATGCGTAGTCCTACCCAGACGCACGGACAACATCACAGCCCAGCATCCTGTGATCCACTTACTAGATAACTAACATGTTTTAAGGAGGTGACAGTAGAACTTTTGGTTTGGTCACCACGTTGGTGCGGGCGTGGAGGAGCCCCATCTCTCATTTTTACTCTGCCTAGCAATTAGTTCACCATTCGTACCACTGTTACGTTGGCGACTTCCGCTTGTTGTAAATAGTAGAGTATTTCAGTTGCTAATACCTTTAAAACTATTTACTAAAGTGGCGAACAAACTCAGTAGCCGGGGACGATGCTCAAAGAAAATACCAAAGTGAAGGCCGGTCAGATACATAGCGAAACTGATATTAGAATACTGGCAGATCTTCGAGAGAAGATAATTGCATCTTACGGTGTCCATTCTAATTAATGAAAGTAAGTTTCCCTTTGTAAAGTTAAATTAATGGGAAATGGGTCAGGGGGAGGGAGAGAGAGAGAGAGAGAGAGAGAGAGAGAGAGAGGGAGAGAGAGAGAGATTGGGAGGAGGAGGGGGGGAGGTGAGATTGGAAGAAGAGCTATGTACATAACGGGACTGTTTAGTAAGCACAACGTTGTGTCAGAAATGATGTACAAATTCCAGAAGAAGAGCTACTGGGATCTCACAATGCTTCACAGATAGGCTTAACTATAAAAATTCCAGAATTAGAGAAGTTCAAGCTAATATGTGAGCGCAACGACTGTTACTCATTGCTGCGCACGATCCAATAACAGGACATAAAAGAAGTAAAATCCAAAGTTACGGTGGCTACATCTACATATGAAAGATCAAGAGAAGTAAATGAACAGAATATAACAATTAAATCCCACAAATCTGTCCCATGCTGAGATTTTATTTAGCTTCGGCTTGACTGTCTGTATACTAATTCACGTCCATACTAAACGGTCCTTTTTAGTTTATCAGGCTGAGACGTTTCCTTAGCTGCGACTTAACGATGTTGTTGTTTTGTATTACGGAAAGTTTAATTCTTAGACTGAAACTAATATGGTCGCTACTGGCAACTAGACACACACAGATATATTTCTTTTCGAGCTGGAGATATTAACGAGGAAGAGAGTTGTGGGTGGCGTTACCACCGGACCAAGAGCACTATTCTGATAGTAATATGCTGGTGGAGCTGCCGGCACTGACGAAGGAAATATCGTACACAGAATGTCTTCGTTGCAGTCTTCCGTTAGTGACGCATTGGATGCAAACCACACCACATTGAGTAAGAACCAGTAAATCCGGATTCCTTAAAGAATCGAACTCCAATACATAGAACAGCTTTACAGGTGTGATTATTTTGCAAATGAGAGAATGTGTCAAATATTTGACGTTGAGCGAGAAAAAAGTTTAGAAAAGGTTTGAAATTACATTTAAAGTTTATTGGAAGTCGCTAAGTGATCTCATTATGAAACGCTAGATGAATATAATGTGGATAATTTGCGCTCTGTTTTAAGCAAGAGCAAGATTCTTCACGCATCTCGATGTTTATGACGTCATTTATCCTGGACTGTGCTTCATACAATGATACTATAATTTTTCCGGTGCGTCCATCGATATATGTAGACAGAAACGATTTACAAAGTGTGTCGCAAAGTGAGTTGCGAATTGAGTAAGCAGTGAAGAAGTAATAAATTAAAACTTTATGTCTGATGCTGAAGTATTACTGCATGAGTACTAAAAATGTACAAAGCGATAAGCTTTTTTTCCTTTCATCATTTTGTTGGGGGGGGGGGGGAGTCAGCACCGAAAAGTTTCGTAAAGTTTGAAATCATGTGTAGAGTTTACTGGAAGTCGCAAAGTGCTCTAATTCTCAAATGCTGGATGAATAACGTTCGGGTATTTGGCGGCTGCCTCAAGACTAACACACAATTTCGAACTATAATACTTATCTTATTGTGTTAGACTTATAAGATTACACTTCTTAATGAGTAGATTTGACAAATTTTAAAATTTTTAAATTCGCTCAATAATAATGTGAAGTATTGAAAATGAAAATTTCGTTGCCCCTCTAACGCGTTACATTGGCACCCTGCAACTGGTATTAGATTCCGTGATAGTAACGTATTAATATAGAAGTGTTTTTGCGCTATACTCTTCTTGTGTATATTCTAGTAAAGCGTTAAGTTGTAGAGAACGTGTCAGTACGAATCAGTGGTTGATCTCTTGTTGTAGATTGTATTTCACAGCTTCACTCACAATTGTTGTGCTATGAATAAGACCTATCAGTTATTTATACTACCATACTACTTAATTCTCAGCTACGTCCTATAGATATTTATTGCAGGAAGTGCAAAATGTGTGGCTGTAGTACATAATTATATCTGACTGAAACGTTTCGTGCAGTTTCCCTATTTTTCATTTTCTAAAAATAAATACTGAATTAAAAATGTACGCTTGATTCAAATGGTTCAAATGGCTCTGAGCACTATGGGACTTAACATCTGTGGTCATCAGTTCCCTAGAACTAAGAACTACTTAAACCTAACTAACCTACGGACATCACACACATCCATGCCCGAGGCAGGATTCGAACCTCCGACCGTAGTGGTCACGCGGTTCCAGACTGAAGAATGTACGCTTGTTTTGATTAGTTATTTACGTATTCTGTCCATCTTATACTGATCAGAAAAGTAGATTTACAGAAATACAGGACTTTTTGTGCTTTATGTTCCTAGATATCAAAGTGAGACACGGCCTGACTGATTTAGGTATATACGCTACTGGCCATAAATTGTTACACCACGAAGATGACGTGCTACGGACACGAAATTTAACCGACAGGAAGAAGATGCTGTGATATGCAAATGATTAGCTTTTCAGAGCATTCACACAAGGTTGGCGCCCGTGGCGACACCTACAACGTGCTGACATGAGGAAAGTTTCCAACCGATTTCTCATACACAAACAGCAGTTGACCGGCGTTGCCTGGTGAAACGTTGTTGTGATGCATCGTGTAAGGAGGAGAAATGCGTACCATCACGTTTCCGACTTTTATAAAAGTCAGATTGTAGCCTATCGCGATTGCGGTTTATCGTATCGCGACATTGCTGCTCGCGTTCGTCGAGATCCAATGACTGTTAGCAGAATATGGAATCGGTGGCAGGAGGGTAATATGGAACGCCGTGCTGGATCCCAACGGCCTCGTATCACTAGCCGTCGAGATGACAGGCATCTTATCCACATGGCTGTAACGGATCGTGCAGCCACGTCTCGATCCCTGAGTCTACAGATGTGGACGTTTGCAAGACAACAACCATCTGCACGAACAGTTCGACGACGTTTGCAGCAGCATGGAATATCAGCTCGGAGATCATGGCTGCGGTTACCCTTGACGCTGCATCACAGACAGGAGCGCTTGCGATGGTGTACTCGACGACGAGCCTGGGTGCACGAATGGCAAAACGTCATTATTTTGGATGAATCCAGTTTCTGTTTACAGCATCATGATGGTCGCATCCGTGTTTGGCGACATCGCGGTGAACGCACATTGGAAGCGTGTATTCGTCGTCGCCATACTGGCGTATCACCCGACGTGATGGTATGCCATTGGTTACACGTCTCGGTCACCTCTTGTTCGGATTGACGGCACTTTGAACAGTGGACGTTACATTTCAGATGTGTTACGACCCGTGTTTCTGCCCTTCATTCGATCCCTGCGAAACCCTACATTTCAGCAGGATAATGCAGGACCGCATGTTGCAGGTCCTGTACGGGCCTTTCTGGATACAGAAAATGTTCGATTGCTGCCATGGCCAGCACATTCTACAGGTCTCTCACCAATCGAAAACGTCTGGTCAATGGTGGCCGAGCAACTGGCTCGTCACAATACGCCAGTCACTACTCTTGATGAACTGTGGTATCGTGTTGAAGCTGCATGGGCAGCTGTACCTGTACACGCCATACAAGCTCAATGCCCAGGCGTATCAAGGCCGTTATTACGGTCAGGGGTGGTTGTTCTGGGTACTGATTTCTCAGGATCTATGCACCCAAATTGCGTGAAAATGTAATCACATGTCAGTTCTAGTATAATATATTTGTCCAATGAATACCCGTTTATCATCTGCATTTCTTCTTGGTGTAGCAATTTTAATGGCCAGTAGTGTAAAAGACGATGCGACGGTATTTTATAACTTAGTGAGGTGACACCGACTTGAGCATTAAGTGATCTTAGTAGCATTGCAGTCTTAAGCAATCATCAACACACACTGACGGGAGATCGATGTACACGTATGCGGATGGCGCTTGTGTCACTTGCACAGGGTATAAAAGGGCAGTGCATTGGCGGAGCTGTCATTGGTACTCTGGTGCTTCGTGTGAAAGGTTTCCCACGTGATTATGGCTAGACGACGAGAATTAACAGATTGTGAAGGCGGAATGGTAATTTCGCGACCCACAGTGTTAAGAATGTGTCGAGAATACCACATTTTAGGCACTACCTCTTAGCACCGACCGACGGCCTTCACATAATGACGGAGAGAGCGGCGTTTGCGTTGAGTTGCCAGTGCTAATAACCACAGAAATCAATGTATGACGTACAAGGAATGTATTCGTTAGGTCAGTGCGGCGAAATTTGGCGTTAATGGGTTATGGCGGCAGACGAGCGACGCGAGTGAGTTCGCTAACGGCACGACATCGCCTGCCGGCCTCTCCAGAGGTTATGGCCATATCGGTTGGACCCTAGACGACTGGAAATCCGTGGCCTGGTCAGATGAATCCCGAATTTAGTTGGTAAGAGCTGATGATATGGTTCGAGTGTGGCGTAGGCCCCACGAAGCCATGGACCCAAGTTGTCCACAACACACTCTGCGAGCTGGTAGTGGCTGCATAATGGTGTGAGCTGTGTTTACATGGAATGAACTGGGTGCTTTGGCCCAAATGAACCAATAATTGACTGAAAATGTTTATGTTCGGGTACTTGGAGACCATTAGCAGCCATTCGTGGACTTCATATTCTCAAACAACGATGCAATTTTTATGGTTGACAATGTGTCGTGTCACTGGCCTACAGTTGTTCCCGATTGGTTTGAAGAACTTTGTGGGCAATTAGAGTGAATAAATTGGCCACCAAGATCGCCCGCCATGAATCCCATCGAACATTTGTGGGACATAATCGAGGGGTGAGTTCGTGCACAACATCGTGCGTCGACAACACTCTCGTAATTATGGACGGCTGTAGGAGCAGCATGGCTCAGTATTTCGGCAGGGACTTCCAACGACTTGTTAAGTCCATTCCACGTCGAGCTACTCTGCGGCGCGCAGGTCACCCAATGTGGCGTCGAATGTAATAAGACCCGCACCAAGGCGGCCGGACCTACCCCGTAAGGGGCCTCCCAGCCAATGACGCCAAACGCTCATTTCATTTCATTTACTCTGTTACGCCGGGAAAAAGGATGTCCGACGCGATATTAGGACGAATCCCATGATTCTTGTCACCTCTTTGTAGGTGATTTCAAATTCCATTGTAGAAACAGTGAAACAGTGAAATAAATGGATAACACATTAGCTTCATAATCTGGTTTTCTGTTGTTATTGAAGAACTTACATTGCAATATCAACACGCCAGAAACGCGTAGTTGTGAAATTCGTCGATTTTTTTTTTTTGTGTACGTCAAATTAATGAAGCAACTTGCATGTGTTCACCGTAGAGTTTTTAATCATTATATTGGCATAATAAAAAATGCTACGAAGGCAGTAGACGGAATTCATTACAAACTTTTATAAGTGTGTGTGTGTGTGTGTGTGTGTGTGTGTGTGTGTGTCTTTTTTTTGCACAAAATGGAAGTACAATGATTTATCCCATTTTCAGACACCCAAACTGTTATGAACTCCTTCACATTAATATCATCATTTTATGGCGTACACCAATTTAAAAAAAGCCCTCGGATGTAATTACAACATGTCTCTTCTATCGATGTACGAGGGTTGCTCAGAAAGTAATGCACCGTATTTTTTTTTTCTCAGCCGAAAACAATGTTACGAGTGCTAAACGTTACGTGTGTATTATTTGAAGTCTCCTGAGTGAACGTGCCAAGTATAGTCACTTCCGACAGATAGCGTAGCTGCAGGACAGTCTGAAAATGGCGTTTGTAGGTGATGTACGTTACAAGCAACGTGCCGCCATTGAATTTCTCACTGCAGAAACAGAAACTGTGGGGAATATTCACAAACGCTTGTGCGCAGTCTACTGAGGATCTGCTGTCGACAGAAGTACAGATCGTCCCTGGGCACGGAGGGTGACGTCATCAGATGGCGGTTCGGCGGAGCTCCACGATTTGCAGCGGTCGGGGAGCCCGTCCACGGCTGTCACAACTGACATGTTGCAGCGAGCCGATGTCATTCGCGAGGACGGACGCATTGCGACTCGGCAATTGGTACTGCATCTGTGTGGATGCAATTATCCACACTCTTGGATATTGACAAATTTGTGAAAGATGGGTCCCGCGGTGTCTAACGGTGGGTCACAAATTGCATACAAAAAACATTTGTCTTCATTTGTTAGAACGTTTTCAAGCTGAGGGGAAGGCTTTCCTATTCCGAATTGTGACAGGTGATGAAACCTGGGTTCACCATTTTGAGCCTGAAACAAAACGACATTCGATGGAATGGCGCCACTACCCACAGGAGAAGAAATTCAAAATAACTGCTTCCGCCGGTAAGATCATGATCACAGTGTTCTGGGACTGTGAAGGTGTGATTCTCATTAATGTGATGCAATTGTGCGGTACCATTAATTCAGAAGCATATGGCAACACGTTAACAAAACTCATGACGCGCTTCTGGCCACTTCGGCGCCACAGCAACCCAGGAGATGTTTTGCTGCAACACGATAATGCTCGGCCCGAAACAAGTCTGAGGACTGCTGGACACATCGAAAAACACGGTTGGACAGTGCTACCCCATCCACCATACAGCCCTGACCTAGCAAGCACCCTCGGACTTCCAGTTGTCTGGGCCATTAAAGGACGCCGTTCGTGGGGGACATTATGAGGACCATGGGGAAGTGAAGCGCCGGCTCCGCCACCAGGGCAAGGACTGGTACCGACAGGGCGTACACGGCCTTGTTTCGCGCTGGAGGGAGGCCATAGAACAGGCTGGAGATTACGTGGATAAATAGGGTGTGTAGATAAAGCACCATTCTTTCGAGTGTGTAATTCTCATTGCGTTCAGTAAAGAATTGTTGAAGAAAAAAACGCGGTGCAGTACCTTCTGGGCAACACTCGTATCGAAATCGATAACAGGTTAAAGTAGACTACATTTGAATCACAAAATATTCTTCTTGCTGGATCTAAGAACTATCTAAAGCTCATGATATAAAAATAAAAATAATAGTTTACAAGGTAGATAATACATTTACAATTTACAGCAGAAGAGATACGATTAGTAATAAAGATACTAGAAAAGAATTAAATATCTTCAACATGAATGAAAAATGTCAAAAGTATCGTGAAAATTTGAGACAATGCCCATGAAAAGGACAGGTCGTAGCATTTCCTAGAATATCCTGAACTACAAACCGATTGGGAAAAAGAGATACTGGAAAACCTCGGAAAAAAAAGGTTATGATTTTTTTTTGTGACTTCAGAACTTGCAATATCCTAATCCTTGAAAGGAAGACGACTACTACTACTACTACGACGACGACGACGACGACGACGGAAGGCCATTTACAACAATATAAAAAAATAAAAACATACTGAGATTAGTCGCAGCGAAACGTTTACCAACGATCTTAGAAAATCAGGGCAGATGTATGAATGATTCGTGAAAGGCTTCTCTCCTGCTCTTATCTGTAGCGTCGTTGTGCGATATCGTGACGCGAGTCACCTGCTGTCCTGCAGCTCTGATCGCTTCCACGACTGTGCTGGTTAATTACTGGTCTGTTACACTGACATACCCCGGATCGCTGAAACTAGAAAGGCAGGCAGGAATACAGTTTCAGGAATATTTACCCCACCGTGTCGAAGGATAGGAACCTCGCACCTACCGAACATGAGTCCATTTATTATCCACCTCCCTACTGCGTGTGAAGTATGTTCTTTATGTCGTCATGGGTTGGGTCGGTGCCTTAATATTGTTACCGGAAATCATCGGGAAACTAAAATTTACTAAACATTTAATCTGATTTGTTTTTCGAAATCCGTTTCCGAGATTTGCGCTCCAAAACCTCCTGCAGCCATATACGTGTAGGAGTGCAGTTTTCATGATGTTTGGCTTTATCATAGGGAATTGCTTCAGTTGCAAAGGGTCTGTGACAGCCTGTAAATGTAGATAACTAACTCCTTAATGTAGCTCGGAAACGTCATTGGGCGTACTACAGGTCTATGAGGCACACTTCAGGTACCTTTGTGTCTGTCTACATTTTCAGCATTTAGATTAAGGCCTTGTGTTTAGCTTCGCAAGAGTAACCAATCCAGCTGAAAACATTACTTAATACTCACGAGTAAGTGTTGCATCAGCATGCTAACAATGGCAGAGGGAATCACATTATTTTCTGTAACACATGTTGTGCGTTCACATTTACCCATATGTGTAAAAAACTAATCCATGAATAGCTTCACTTTGGTCTCACTCAATAAAAACTATCTATTGAAATCCGTGCACTATCCTGGTAAAGACCGTTCTGCATGTTTGGCCCTTGACTTTGGAATTCTGAAAGATGTCGATTTAGTCCTCCTATAATGCTGTGTATTTATATTCATTCGCGAAGGTCTGACTTGTGCTGTCATGATCCCTGGCGATAATTTTCTGAGGAAATACTTGCCTATATGTGTCTGATGTATATTGATGAAGTCGTACTTTGGAATAAAGCAGAATAGGTATTAATTCAGTTGACCGACCTGCTTGACATTTTAGGAGTTTGAATTTCTGCGTCTTCCACTATACAGTCATACCACAGATAACTTAAATTTATCCGTATTGTAATGTGAATGGTTGAGATCTGCGGGAGTAGTATGAAATTTACTATACTTCACGCGTGCTGACGCTTAGTAAATACCGTACGTAAGTTAGCTTTTGTTGACATTCCTATTCTTTTTTCTCATATTGGTATCTGTTATTACAAGTTGACATGTGTAATAACGTGATACGAGGAAGAACTGATTCATCCCGCTACTTTATTTAAACTTTAGGATAAACAGCGTCTGCATATCACACACACACACACACACACACACACACACACACACACACAACGCTACACCTAACACGATCGCATGAGTCATCTGCAGTAAACAGATACGTGTAAGCCCAATAGGCATAATACACCGCACAGGTGAAATTAACGTTTTAGCGAAGGGGGATATCGTTTCTAATTTTTGTGATTTTTTGTGCCAACAGTCCGCATTGCATTGTGGCCGGCTTCTTATTTGCCGTTGCAGTTTTAAATGTTCGTAACTGGTGGTCGACGTCCATATAGGGAATGTGAGGGGCACCACAAATGGAATTCCTTAACCAAATCCCAATTGTAGGGTGAGTTGGAATTTCTGAAGTTGAAGTTAAAATATTGTTTGTTTATAATTACATTGTAAGCCCATAAGAAACCTTAAGTTTCAAAAAGAAACCGAAGTATAGATCCAGGTAAAAGGACCGAAGTTCCACAACGACAGCGTTTGCACTGAAATAGCATGTACTCCACCAGTATCATTGGAACACCACATTGAAAATCTCTCCGTTATTGGAGGATGAGAGGCGGCTGCTAGACCACAAAGCACGGCAAGAAAGAACAGTTTACTCTTCCACAACCACCACATTTTTCAGCTAGCGATGCCACTAAATGTCACGGTATGTTCATTAGTGCTTGTAAGAACCCTTTCTTTGTTCGTGGCAGACGAACTACCTGAGAGTGAGTCACGAATCCAGTGACGCCTCCATTGAGCGTCTCGAGAAATGTGTCACTGTGTGATGAAAGTCCGCACGGTTTTAAGCCGCTGCTGCAGCTGCGCAGAGGTACAGCTTACAGCTGCTTGTGGCGCGACGCGTGCAGAGAGGGCCGGGCGCCGTGTAGATACTCACCAGCTTGAGCAGCTTGATGAAGATGGAGGCGATGCTGAGTATCTTGGCGGACATGGTGGTGCCGCGCGCGTCACGTCTCAGCCGACAATGGCGGGTCCTGGCGTGGCTGCAGCTGTGGCCTGCCCCGTAGATAACTCGCGCCACCCGATAACGCCGACACACCTGTCGGGAGCGCCCTCTGTGACGCCGCGGACCACAGCGCCGCCATATCTGGGCTGCCACACTGCGACATGCCCACTGGACTGCCGGGGGCCGCGCTCGTTGGTAATGACACCGCTACGCGATAGCGCTCCATCCCAACAGTTCTCTGAACCTCGCAGTCTCCCACAACAATTGGAACAACACGTCACTTCTATAGTGGTGTCTTTGCAGTATTTTATCTCGATAATGAGGTCGTGACAGAGCCAAAACAGCACTTCTCCCTTTTGACAACGGACTTCTATTGCCTTTCTGCCGTTGTATTGTATCAAACGTGAAGCACCCAAAGGATACGGTCGCATGTCAGAACAAGTACACACCATCGACTGTTATGTAAATGATCAGAGTTGCAGTTCTCTCTGTCACGTAGAATGCCCAGCAGAGTACACTATTGTTGTTCTTGTTTAGAGTTGTTACCAGGTGTGGTAGGATATGTAAGAAGTCCTCAGCGATGTTGAGTGATTACTTCCAAGGACAGGGTGATGCTGTGTATTCGTGTGGGACCGTTATAAGGAACTGAAGGAGTTTGGGATGGGCCTCATTGTGGGTCTCCATGTGGCCAGCTGGTCAAATCGTGCAATGTCCAGATTTGTGGGGCATTCGAATGCGATAGTGGCTCAATGCTGGATTGGAACATTCGAATATGGCAGCAGCCTGATCTTGGATTGCATGGACGCTTGAGGGCAGACATACTCGTCGTCGAGGGTGCAGTCGACCACGCGTGGCCAGCCTTGGGCAGTAAGGTGCACCAAGCACATCGTAATCCTGTCACATCTGCGCCTGCCGTCCGAAAACAAGTAATGGATACCTCGCAACATTCTGTGTCATCCCTCACCTTTGATCGGAGGCTAGGAACAGGCGGACGACGGAATGGCAGTGCATCTACATCTATACTCCGCTAGCCACCAAGCGGTGTGTGGCGTTTTACGTTTAGTGTTCCTTGCGCGACTTCACTGCGTTTGATGTGGTGCGCCCGCAGTTTACCTTCTTACCGCTCAGACAGTGTAGCGTGCTAGTGGAAATGTGCACTCAGGCGAGAGAGATTTGCACGCGTGCGAGAGTACGCCACTGCGTAAAAAAATGTTTGGAAGTCTGGATCTCTCCTAAAAAAATCTTATTAAAGAAAACACACAAAGTTCCTGATGATGACAAAGTACATCACAAGACATAATTATGACCAAATGAAAATGAAATGGAAATGGTCGGGACATGTAGCCAGGCAAAAGTGTTGGACTGAGGAAGTACTTTGCTGGATTCCAAGGGATAAAAAAATTCAAGATTATAACCTAATAAAAGGTGCGTACCGGTAGTTAATATTAGAACACATGCAGGGCCAATATGGACGTGTACAGCTGAAAACCGTTTTAGAGGAAATATTTATAGCGTATTGGATTTCAAATGACAGGTGGTAGTACAGTGCTGTTTTCTTTATGTGTGACCAAAGCTCTTAGACAGAGGAACAATATTTACATCTGGAGACAGCCTAGAACGCTAAAGAGCTCCACACTGTTGTGCGAAACCTGTTAGTGTCGTATTGACGTACTCTTGCAGCGAATACGATGCATCTTTGGTGGTCGTGTGAACCCCTACATTATCAAAATAAAAATAGTATTTGAAATCTTGAAGATTTCCGGAACGGATCCTCTATTTGTCTGTGGAGCCTTGCTGACACATTGGCGAGTCTCTTGTTGTTTGCTCTGTTGGTGATTCCTTTAGAAGAAGGGCTCGGCCGACTTCTTTCCCCATCTTTCCCTAATCCGATGAGACCGATGACCTCGCTGTTTGGTCTCTTCCCCCCAAATGAACCCAACCCAACGCCTTTAGAAGACTTGCTGTAAATAGGTCAGTATCTCCCTCGATTCTCCCATTGAGAGGTGTTTTTCATCTTGAGGACGGACGTGAAATGTCCCCTAGTAACTTACTATAACCTGACTGAATCAATTTTTATTACTTTCGAAGCTGTGTCTGCCGTTTACGATAACCGTGCACCCTATTAGGTACCGATAAATATTATTGTTTCTTCTGGTTATGAGGTACTGTGTTGGTGGAAAAAAACCGCTCATTTCTTAAGCCATATAGGTAAGAGTTAGAGAGCATTTATGCCATTATACAATATTTCGATATGGTATTCTCAACCTGAAAATATATTCTTCTATGTGTAACCTGTCATCAAAAACGTGGGGAATGCATTGCAGCCGTGTGTTTCACTTGGTGCTATTGGCCCTTAGTCAGTTATTTCTCATTCTCGAAGCATTATGGGTGACCAGACGTGAAGTTTGTGTGTGCGCGTTGTCGAACGATGGTGTACCGCTATGCTGTTAAGGGTAATATGGAGTGGAATGGATTCAGTGGCGTTATAGTAAGTTACTAAGGGGAATTTCACGTCCGTCCTCAAGATGGAAAACACCTCGCAATGGGAGAATCGATGGAGGTACTAGCCTATTTACAGCAAGTCTTCTAAAGGAGTTGGGTTGGGTTCATTTGGGGGGAAGAGACCAAACAGCGAGGTCATTGGTCTCATCGGATTAGGGGAAGGAAGTCGGCCGTGCCCTTCTTCTAAAGGAATCACCAAAAGACCAAACAACAAGAGACTCGCCAATGTGTCAGCAAGGCTCCACAGACAAATAGAGGATCCGTTCCGAAAACCTTTAAGGTTTCAAATAACTATTTTTATTCAGAAAATGTAAGGGTCCACACGACCACCAAAGATGCATCATATTCGCCGCACGAACGTGAATTTTGACTTCATATTCTCTGCCTCGTGATGACTGGGTGTTGTGTGATGTCCTTAGGTTAGTTAGGTTTAAGTAGTTCTGAGTTCTAGGAGACTGATGACCATAGCTGTTAAGTCCCATAGTGCTCAGAGCCATTTGAACCATTTTTTTTGACTTCATACTTGAGACAATGGCTGGAGAATGTTACGAAATGCTGCTCAAGATGTATGGAAAAAACTTGTTTCTAAAAAGTGTGTATACATGCGCTTCCATGATGCTCGAGACAGCGTGAAAGATGTGCAACAGGTCCATCATGATGTACACCGGTGACATCATCAAGAAAATTTGTCAGATTTGTCTGGAGGTCGTTTATGGAAGATTCCAATGCTAGAGGAGCATGTGGGAGTGTCGTACGAGAGTGCTTATACAGCTGTAACCGAAAAATTGCAAGAGCAAACGATGTTCACGGGTAGTACATCACGACAAGACTGGAAACAGGAACAGGGTAGGATGGAGGCGTGCGGGGATCTTATCGACATGGTGGGTAGTAATGCCACCTTTCCTGAACCGATCGTTACGGGAGACTAGTCGTGGTACCTGACGTACGATACAGAATAGAAGAGGCAAAGCACTGGAATCCAGAACTGTTTAGGTGCAAGAAGCTGTACACCAGGACACCGCTAATTACCTTCTTTTATGGTAAGGGAATCATTCACAAGGAGTACCTGCCTTAAGACGTGACATTGACTGCAGGCGCATATGTGAATGTCTTAGATCGTTTCGTGGAGAGGATCCGACAAGTACCACCACATAGTACAGCGAATGGATCCTCGTGTCTGGTGTACGGAAATGCACGGCCCCAAACCACCACAACCGTGCAGCAGTTCCATCATACGTAACGAAGTTTGCAGTGATGAATTCTGTTAACCACGCATTGGGCGCTAATCGTTGTTGATTATGTTTATAATAAAATAATTGCAGCTGAGTTGGAATTTGCAACTATTAACAAGTAAAAGGGTAGGGGGCTCCAGCTGCAAAAATACAAATGGAATTCATTACAATAATTTTATTTCTGCATAATATGACTGTTTCGACCAGAACGAAGACTTGATTGCAGCTACCCTTTTGAAAATTTATTAGTAGAAAACTAATATCTTTCCGTCACACACTTCAATTTAAGAAAATTAAAACCTACTTAATATGCTCATTTTACTAACGAAAATCTGAGAGTAGCTTTCCTGCGTTTTAGTTCTTAAGACAGATGTAACACTGGCAGATGGACGATCACCGGAGTCCTATAGTGCGTGTCATTACCAGGCACTGCTGGACTGTGAGCTGGTATCATGAGATTCGTGCAAAGGAATATGTTGAGCGAACGTAGCGATAAAGCCGAAGGCATGTGTATGGAACTACAGGCCGATTTTGCTTAGTGGTGACAGACCGTAGGTAAGCGATCCCTGAGAGGAGAAGGAGCAAAAGACGTCATACGGCCTGAAATGCGTTACAAGGGAGTTACACTCACTTGAATGTGGAGATAGATCTTTGACAGTGTAGGTTTCAATGATGAAAGCACACATAAAAGCGCACAAAGCTAGTGAGCATGTTCTGTGGGTACTAGTTTTCTAGCTCCAAACTCAACAGTGCAGTGAGCTGTAGTACGACCGTATGGCAGCCGCGTTACCCTTCGTGCTTCTGGCAGAGGAGGCACGGCCACCCGCAGGAAGTGCAGATATGACTCGATTGTGAGGCGGCGTGGGAGGATGACTGGTCACACAAGGAGGTCGCCAATAATCCCCGTCCACAAATTGAGGCTAAACCGGCTCTGATGGTTTGTTGCCACCATATATCACGGAGATTTCCCGTTTCTCACTGCTGGGTATTGTGAAAGTTGACGATATTGCCGTCTGTAGAGGTAGTCTCACTTGCATGTAGGAGGGATGACCAAAATCCTAGCACCGTGGTGACCTCTGGACGAACCAGCGACAAAACGACCACCACGGAGAGAAATGCATAGGTAATAAGGGCGGCACGCATTATAAGGGGCAAGGATAGTGGCAGTCGTCGTGGAGAATGTTCCACACGGTCATCTGGCTTACTCCATGCTGGCGCGACGACTGCCTAGTGCTGCTACCGATGTCACTGTCAAAATCTTTGATCTCCACCTTCTAGTGTGTGTAACTCCATTAGAACAATTTTCCAGCCATACGTCCATATGTCGTTTTTTGCTCCTTTCCCTAGTGCTTTAACTATCTCTACGTTCAAGACGGCCACTATCCCATGTACAACCGTAGCCTCCTACAGGTAATAAATAGTGTAGGAAGCTATTTGATACTGACTACCCTCGACGGTGCTCATCCGTGCGCGTCAAAAGTGACTGACGTCGATGTTGCGATGTTTATTTGCTGCGAAAGAACTACCAGTGCGGGCCACGTCGTTCAAAATGGTTCAAATGGCTCTGAGCACTATGAGACTTAACTGCTGAGGTCATCAGTCCCCTAGAACTTAGAACTACACTCCTGGAAATGGAAAAAAGAACACATTGACACCGGTGTGTCAGACCCACCATACTTGCTCCGGACACTGCGAGAGGGCTGTACAAGCAATGATCACAACACGGCACAGCGGACACACCAGGAACCGCGGTGTTGGCCGTCGAATGGCGCTAGCTGCGCAGCATTTGTGCACCGCCGCCGTCAGTGTCAGCCAGTTTGCCGTAGCATACGGAGCTCCATCGCAGTCTTTAACACTGGTAGCATGCCGCGACAGCGTGGACGTGAACCGTATGTGCAGTTGACGGACTTTGAGCGAGGGCGTATAGTGGGCATGCGGGAGGCCGGGAGGACGTACCGCCGAATTGCTCAACACGTGGGGCGTGAGGTCTCCACAGTACATCGATGTTGTCGCCAGTGGTCGGCGGAAGGTGCACGTGCCCGTCGACCTGGGACCGGACCGCAGCGACGCACGGATGCACGCCAAGACCGTAGGATCCTACGCAGTGCCGTAGGGGACCGCACCGCCACTTCCCAGCATATTAGGGACACTGTTGCTCCTGGGGTATCGGCGAGGACCATTCGCAACGGTCTCCATGAAGCTGGGCTACGGTCCCGCACACCGTTAGGCCGTCTTCCGCTCACGCCCCAACATTAGAGATGGGGGATCCGCTCTTGAACTAATTCATAGAGTTCAATCTTTCAAAGGAGTGAACAATCAGTGATTCAGAAAAAAAGAACGGTAGCTCCAAACTTTTCCCACGGCAGAGAGAGAGAGAGAGAGAGAGAGAGAGAGAGACGGAGCATATCAGCAGCGCCTCTGCTGGTCAGAGCACAGTGCACGCCACACAACACAGCCAGCGCCAGCCTTTGCCCTGCTTCTACCTTGGCTGCCTGCATTGTGCAGTGCCCCATTGGATTTTGTGTTTCACATATGCCGTGCCGTCTCTGTGCGTCGTCTGCCGTGTGCAGTGTCTGGCGCAGCTTAACTTCGCATCGCACTCTGTCGGCGATCGTTTCAGTCGCACGTCCTGCCCTCTGGGCAGTTGATGCGAGCAACAGGACAGAGAGCCACCTAGCGGATAACATAGGAACTACTTGCAAAAACCTGCTCGCAAGGGAACCGACGATTTGGCTCGGAGCGGGTGAGCTCCCCCCACCCTCGGAACTCGCCCGCTCAACGCTCACCCCACCGTCTCGACTCTAGCCAGAGCGTCGAGCAAAGCGACTCTGGTGTCACTCTGGTCTCTGCGGTCTCAGCTCACGCAGTAATAAAGCTCGCGGCTCGACCTGCTCGACTCAGCGCCTCTGCATCGGAGTTTGTCCCCACTGGCTATTGTTCTTCGTAGTAATACCGCTATGTATATTACATTATTATGTTATGTATACATCAATTGTTTTTATTTTATTTTTATTTGTTTAAACTGATTAGATTAGGTTCCTGATGACTCCTCTTACTATAGGATTTTTATTATGGACACTCGAATTTACGCTTTAATTACGAGCGAACCGATAAACGTATCGCAAAATGTGATACACCAATATTTTCCTTGTTTTATTCTGCGTAAGGCTATATGCATCACTTTCGTTTTACAGTCAAATTTATATTTTTTTTTTCTTATTCTGGTACGGATTTTGCGATTTTAGGCGTCTTCGAAAGGAAAAATATATGGCTTGCGATGTATTTGTATGAGGTTAATGAAATTTTAATACGTTATAGCCAAATATATTGTTAATGTAAATCTCAAGTTACAACATTTTCCGATCACCCAAAAAACCACGCTAGTGCAAAATAAATCAATAATCAAAAACTTTGTCATATCGTGGAAATTTCAATAAACAATACAAAATTCTTACTCATTATCTGTGTTACTTCAAAATAGGATCAAATAAGATCAAAATACAGGTATAGTACTGGAATAAACCAAGTTTAAAGGGCAATGTGCCTTTCATTTATTTTCTTTTGTAAATGAGTGGTGAGTCATGAAAAAGAGCTAATTCATTTCAGGGAGTGAACAGTTCTGATCCAATCTCTGAAAAGAACAGTTTTGCCCATCTCTACCCAACATCGTGCAGCCCGCCTCCAGTGGTGTCGCGACAGGCGTGAATGGAGGGACGAATGGAGACGTGTCGTCTTCAGCGATGAGAGTCGCTTCTGCCTTGGTGCCAATGATGGTCGTATGCGTGTTTGGCGCCGTGCAGGTGAGCGCCACAATCAGGACTGCATACGATCGAGGCACACAGGGCCAACACCCGGCATCATGGTGTGGGGAGCGATCTCCTACACTGGCCGTACACCACTGGTGATCGTCGAGGGGACACTGAATAGTGCACGGTACATCCAAACCGTCATCGAACCCATCGTTCTACCATTCCTAGACCGGCAAGGGAACTTGCTGTTCCAACAGGACAATGCACGTCCGCATGTATCCCGTGCCACCCAACGTGCTCTAGAAGGTGTAAGTCAACTACCCTGGCCAGCAAGATCTCCGGATCTGTCCCCAATTGAGCATGTTTGGGACTGGATGAAGCGTCGTCTCACGCGGTCTGCACGTCCAGCACGAACGCTAGTCCAACTGAGGCGCCAGGTGGAAATTGCATGGCAAGCCGTTCCACAGGACTACGTCCAGCATCTCTACGATCGTCTCCATGGGAGAATAGCAACCTGCATTGCTGCGAAAGGTGGATATACACTGTACTAGTGCCGACATTGTGCATGCTCTGTTGCCTGTGTCTATGTGCCTGTGGTTCTGTCAGTGTGATCATGTGATGTATCTGACCCCAGGAATGTGTCAATAAAGTTTCCCCTTCCTGGGACAATGAATTCACGGTGTTCTTATTTCACTTTCCAGGAGTGTACTTAAACCTAACTAACCTAAGGACATCACACACATCCATGCCCGAGGCAGGATTCTAACCTGCGACCGTAGCGGTCTCGCGGTTCCAGACTATAGTGCCTAGAACCGCTCGGCCACCCGGCCGGCGCCACGTCGTTCATTTGATGCACTTGATGCAACAGTGCCTTATATATCTGCGGTTTTTACAAGTCCGACGCAGATGCTTGCACGGAGCAGCACAGATAATGTAGGGTTGATATATTATGGTGTCCAAAATCAAGTACGGACGGCAAAAGTTGAAAAGCAAAGGAAATTTAAAGAATTTCTTTTCACCTTTTTACGAGATTGCATTTCCTGTGTTGTTCAGAAGTACGACGCAGTGTTCCTATGCTCATGCACGCATGAGCATACTCGAAGGAACAGGCAATATGGCGACTACAGCTGTTATGAAATGCACGAAGTGTATATGTAGTTGTGAGTATGGTCAATAATCACCTGTATAATGGAATGACGGCATTGAAAATTAGTGCAGGACCAGGACTCGAGCCCGGGTTTCCAGCCTATCGCGAGCGGTCGCCTTGCTGTGCTGTACGAGCATGCTTCACGGCGAGACCCAAACTTCCATGTCGTCAGCTACGTGTCTACAGTCTGCACTCGCACATTCGTTAGGTTTATTCCCCTGTCGCATTCATCCGCCGCACCGGGCAAGCGGCTTTTACTTAAAATGTCTCTCCTGTACGGGAAGATACACTACTGGCCATTAAAATTGCCACACCAATAAGAAATATAGATGATAAATGGGTATTCATTGGACAAATATATTATACTAGAACTGACATGTGATTACATTTTCACGCAATTTGGGTGCATAGATCCTGAGAAATCAGTACCCAGAACAACCACCCCTGACCGTAATAACGGCCTTGATACGCCTGGGCATTGAGTCAAACAGAGCTTGCATGACGTGTACAGGTACAGCTGCCCATGCAGCTTCAACACGATACCACAGTTCATCAAGAGTAGTGACTAGCGTATTGTGACGAGCCAGTTGCTCGGCCACCATCGACCAGACGTTTTCAATTGGTGAGAGATCTGGAGAATGTGCTGGCCAGGGCAGCAATCGAACTTTTTCTGTATCCAGAAAGGCCCGTACAGGACCTGCAACATGCAGTCCTGCATTATCCTGCTCAAATGTAGGGTTTCGCAGGGATCGAATGAAGGGTAGAGCCACGGGTCGTAACACATCTGAAATGTAGCGTCCACTGTTCAAAGTGTCGTCAGTGCTAACAAGAGGTGACCGAGACGTGTAACCAATGGCACCCCATACCATCATGCCAGGTGATATGCCAGTATGGCGATGACGAATACACGCTTCCAATGTGCGTTCACCGCGATGTCGCCAAACACGGATGAGACCATCATGATACTGTAAACAGAACCTGGATTCATCAGAAAAAAATGATGTTTTGCCATTCGTGCACCCAGGCTCGTCGTCGAGTACACCATCGCAGGCGCTCCTGTCTGTGATGCAGCGTCAAGAGTAACCGCAGCCATGGTCTCCGAGCTGATAGTCCATGCAGCTGCAAACGTCTTCGAACTGTTCGTGCAGCTGGTTGTTGTCTTGCAAACGTCCCCATCTGTTGTCTCAGGGATCGAGACGTGGCTCCACGATCCGTTACAGCCATGTGGATAAGATGCCTGTCATCTCGACTGCTAGTGATACGAGGCCGTTGGGATCCAGCATGGCGTTACGTATTACTCTCCTGAACCCACCGATTCCATATTCTGCTAACAGTCTTTGGATCTCGACCAACGCGAGCAGCAATGTCGCGATACGATAAACCGCAATCGTGATAGGTTACAATCCGACCTTTATCAAAGTCGGAAACGTGATGGTACGCATTTGTCCTCGTTACACGAGGCATAACAACAACGTTTCACCAGGCAACGCCGGTCAACTGCTGTTTGTGTATGAGAAATCGGTCGGAAACTTTCCTCATGTCAGCACGTTGTAGGCGTCGCCACGGGCGCCAACCTTGTGTGAATGCTCTGAAAAGCTAATCATTTGCATATCACAGCATCTTCTTCCTGTCGGTTAAATTATGCGTCTGTAGCACGTCATCTTCGTGGTGTAGCAATTTTAATGGCCAGTAGTCTACAAAGGGACGTAAGAGTGAACGTTCTAGACGCATGGTTGAGGACATACGGAAGGTTAGTTCTGGCCATGACGCGTGATCGGATAGTCTAATGGCAAGCCTGCCACTCGCGATAAGCGGGAAATCCGAGTTCGAGTACCGGTCCGGAACAAATTTTCATTGTCCTCATTCCATTGTGCAGCCGATGGCTGTCGATATTCACAACTGCTGTTACATTTAATGTATATCAGCGTTTTGCTCATACGGTAGTAAGGTTCAATGTTTCCGGGCTATAGTAACACTATTTCCACACAATGTTCATGGCTTGGAAAATATCAAAGAAATGAAGGAAGCTGCTCTGCGATTTGGTGTGCTTTGTCCCGTGATCCACGAAAGTGACGTTGCAGCAGAAAACGGATTTGTGTGTGTGTGCTCTGTGCAATTCCACTTCGGTGAAAACACTCGGCTTATGTACAGAGTGCTGCAAAAAAGTATTCCATGTTTTGAGGGGTGGTAGCATGGATCAAAACAAGAAACAAATGTCCAATAAACATAGGCTACACAGTGCGGACCTTTAGAGCTATGAGCACTTGTTCATCTTCACTACTATGAAACTGCTGTCTTGTACTGAACAAAGGTTCATAGCTCGTAAAGCATTCATTTTAGATCCCATAGTTACTCCACATTTTCGCCTTGTTTGGGTCCGTACTACAATCTCTTTAAATAGGAAATACTTTTTTTAAAGTCCTGTATTCAGTCAAACAGATGTTTTCACTGTTATTTACAGCTATTGTTGAAACTTGTTTTCTTGTCTCAGCGTCATCACAATATGTCTAAGAGAGAGGTTTGAAGTCACACGCAGTCGTTTTCTTTTAATGCCTTAACTTTCAGGAACTGATTCGTCTAGGGGCCTTTCTTTCGGCCCGTGTTGACTTGGCTACGGAAAGACGACGGCGCAAATCGCCCCGAGGTATTTTTGACTTGTAGAGATGATTCGAATGTAGTGATAACAGCATCGTCCGAAGTTTGTCTCATCGCTCAAAATTGTTCAAATGGCTCTGAGCACTATGGGACTTAACATCTGTGGTCATCAGTCTCCTAGAACTTAGAACTACTTAAACCTAACTAACCTAAGGACATCACACACATCCATGCCCGAGGCAGGATTCGAACCTGCGACCGTAGCGGTCACGCGGTTCCAGACTGAAGCGCCTAGAACCGCACGGCCACACCGGCCGGCTGTCTGTCTCATCGCTCACTGCATGAGTTATATACCATCAGTACAGACGAGACAAAAAGTACCGTTTATGCACCTTTATCAATGATCTGTCATGGATTGAGAATATTCGACTGATTGCAAGTTCGATAATGTAAACTTTTAGAAACGACAAGCAGTTCTCATTTTCTATGGTAACTGTTTCAACCAGCTATATGCAAAGATTTGACTTGTATGCGTCTTCTACCTAATTAACTATAATGTAGCTACATCAAGGGGGCGAGAAACCACCTTCCCTCCTCTCCACCCCCCACCCCCACCCCACCTCTCACCCACCCGCCCACACACACACACACACACACACACACACACACACACACACACACGAAGATTTTGCCTCGACAATACTAAGCTGCCTCTTCCGCCTGACATCCTTACAATTTAGCTACTGTTTCTTGGGCTACAAGCTTGGTTAAAAATAATTGGGACGGGTGTTTTCTGAGGTAGCAAATGGAAATAGAATATAGAAATAGTACTCGTTTACTTAAATTATTACACAATTATTAAACTCCGCTGTGGTCCGCCGCTTTCAGGGCGATTCCACTCAATTGAGGAGCACGTCAGGAGTGAGCTGGCGAATAAATCTACGTAATGCTAATAGGCAGTACTTTCAGGTGATGTGTGGGTTCACTGGAAAGTCTTTTCTTTCCTGCTGCGGAGAGAAATAATGATTCAGTGAATGAAACCGAAGTTCCATTTGTCGTCGACCCAGTATGGAAATAAATTACATCAGAGCTTTGCATTTAGTTTCCGCCCTTTTGTGCACTCAGGCTCTTTCACTAAAAGTAATTGCCTAAAACTTCCCTTTGAGAGGTTCGTTGAGTGTTCCACCAGATCATACAAGCTGTATTTATGACCCCCTTGGAAAGTCGTAATATGAGAAACGGGCGCTAAAGACGCAGGCGTCAGCATTTGCGAAGGAAACTGCTGGTGAGGCCGGCGGAGCCAGCCAGTTATCACGCCGATGCTAAGGCTGCCCTAATTACGTCCGCGTTAACTCATCTTACCGCAGACACTTAGCGCAATGCCCTCGCCTGGAACTGCCAATGGCAAACCACGTATCAGATTTCATGGCGAGCAACGAATCAGTATCCCATTAGCTCCAAACTGATTCATTTGGCATCACTGGACACCCATTTCCAAGTTTTTGCCGGTCATCAGCATGGAAAAATGTTGGTTAAGTGTGTGCAACCCATACCAGATGCGGCTGAAATAGGACATTAAATGTATACAAACAAGAGCAGCACGAATAGTCACAGATTTTTGCCACGGGAGAGCATGGCGGAAATGTTGTCAAATCAGAATTTGTTGACGATTGAAGTAGACGCCAGTTATTCTGCGAAAGCGTGTTCACAAAGTCTCCAGAGCAGTGTTAAGTAAAGAATCTAGAAATTTGCTTGAACCCCACTATGCATCGCTCCCCCAGAAATAGCGAACACAACATTGAAAGCCGGCCGGAGTGGCCGAGCGGTTCTAGGCGCTACAGTCTGGAACCGCGCGACCGGTACGGTCGCAGGTTCGAATCCTGCCTCGGGCATGGATGTGTGTGATGTCCTTAGGTTAGTTAGGTTTAAGTAGTTCTAAGTTCTAGGGGACTGATGACCACAGCAGTTAAGTCCCATAGTGCTCAGAGCCATTTGAACCATTTTTGAACAACATTGAACTAGTTTACAGTGCGCACAATGGAACTGAAGGAGTCATTCTTCTCGCACCCTGTTGGCGAATAGAAATGTCCTACAGTGCTAATGGTAACTTGAAGTCGTTGTATTGAGGAACATGAAGTGCATGAATGAATGGCTGCAGATGGTCTCCAAGTAGCCGAACATAACCATTTCCTGTCAGTGATCGGTTCAGTTGGACCGGATGATCCAGTCCATTCCATGTAAACACAGCCCACACCCTTATCGAGACACCACCAGCTTGCGCAATACCTTGACAACAACTTAGATCCATGGCTTCGTAGGATCTGCGCCACAGCCGCGCTGTCTAGGGCGTCTCGTCGCGTCACGGTTCGCGCGGCAGCCCCCGTCGGAGGTTCGAGTCCTCCCTCGGGGATGTGTGTGTGTGTGTGTGTGTGTGTGTGTGTGTGTGTGTGTGTTGTCCTTAGCGTAAGCTAGTTTAAGATAAATTAAGTAGTGCGTAAGCCTAAGGACCGATGACCTCAGCAGTTTGGTCCCATAGTCCATACCACAAATTTCCAAATTTTTCTGCGCCACACTCGAACCCTACCATCAGATCTTACCAAGTGAAATCAGGACTCAGCAGACCGGGCCACAGTTTTGCAGTCGTCCAGGGTCCAACCGATGTGGTCACAAGGCCAGGAGAGGCGCTGCAGGCGATGTTGTGCTGTTAGCAAAGGTACTCGCGTCGGTCGTCTGCTGCCACAGCCCGTTAACGCCAAATTTCCCCTCACTATCCTAACTGATACGTTCATTTAACGTCCCACATTGATTTCTGCAGTTATTTCACTCATTGTTGCCTAAAATTTGCTATTCTTGGTGCACTCTTGACGCTATCGATCTCGGAATATTGGAATTCCTTAACGATTTCCAAAATGGAATGTCCCGTGCGTCTAGTTCCAACTACTGTTCTACGTTCAAAGTCTGATAGTTCCCGTCGTGCAACCATAATCACGTCGAAAACATTTTCACTTGAATGACCTGAGTACAAATGACAGCTCTGTCAATGCACTGCTCTGTTATACATTGTGTGCGCCATACTACCGCCGTCTGTATACAGGCCCGACTATGGGGGCGGGGGGGAGGGGGGGGGCGAAATCCTCGGTG
Source organism: Schistocerca nitens (assembly GCF_023898315.1). Taxonomy (NCBI): domain Eukaryota; kingdom Metazoa; phylum Arthropoda; class Insecta; order Orthoptera; family Acrididae; genus Schistocerca; species Schistocerca nitens. Next base: position 676,503,466 of record NC_064615.1, on the reverse strand, counting down.
CTCAAGCGTCATAGGGGCACGAGTTTCTCGTGCGTTCGGATCCCTCAGCTTGCTAAGTTGGCAAAAATCATACTGATTTTCCAAAATGATTGTATCAGATTATAAACAAAAGAACATTACACCCAGCACCGGCATAACCAGTCTTCGTTTCCTGCCGGCCGCTGTGACCGAGCGGTTCTAGGCGTTTCAGTCCGGAACCGCGCTGCTGCTACGGTCGCAGATTCGAATCCTGCCTCGGGCATTGATGTGTCTGATGTCTTTAGGTTAGTTAGGTTTAAGTAGTTTTAAGTTCTAGGGGACTGATGACCTCAGATGTTAAGTCCCATAGTGCTCAGAGCCAGAGTTGAATTTAAAATTTTTTGGTTTTCGTTTTGCTGTCTTCAACTGAACATGAGACTGGTCAATTAGTGAGTGGACTGAACCCTTAGACCCGTTTAGCAATTTTACATAGAACCAGAACGTGTGTTGTTTATAGACGAGGCTTGCTTTGCCCGTGAATTCATTTACAATTCACACAGCAGACACGTTTGGGCCTTACAGAATCCACTTGCAGCGTACGCTCAAGGTCATCAAGAGCGATTCGCCGTGAACATGTGAGCGGGAATTGTGATTGACACGCTCAGATGTACTTTGTGGTTTTGCTACGTGTATTGCCTGCATTCGTCGGGGATGCACCGCTTGTAGCCGGCCGCTGTGGCGGGGAGCTTCTAGGGGCTTCAGTCCGGACCGAGCTGCTGCTACGGTCGCAGGTTCGAATCCTGCCTCGGGCGATGTCCTTAGGTTAGTTAGGTTTAACTAGTTCTAAGTCTAGGGGACTGATGACCTCAGATGTTAAGTCCCATAGAGCTTGGAGCCATTTTAACCATTTTTGAATCTTCGTTTCCACTTCCGTTTTAAGAGTCATACAGGCCAGCTGCATACAGTTCTATTTCGTGTTCAATCTTAAATGCGTAATATTTTCTTTAGACATAGTGTGATGGATTAGAAAATGTCCTTCCTTTAAACGTTGTTGGAAATCCTCCCAAAACATATCCCCAACAAATGTACTCGACAACAACTATGAAACGTCGTTATAATGAGGTTTGTTTACCAACAAGATTAAAAAATAAGGGACTTCTGATTCGGATCTTACGCGAAAAACTAGTATACAGAAATTATTTTGCGTTCAAGAGTAAACACAACATAAAACGTTTCTATTGATGTACAGTTGTCCTGGAAGAATCATAAAAATGAAGAAAGCAAATGACTTGAAAGATGTACGTTGCTCAGAAGTAAAGAGTTAATCTTATTTTGTTCGTCCGTAGAATACCGACTTATATGGGTCTTTGTTTCCATTAGGCTGATTTCATGTGGCCCGCCACGAATTCCTCTTCTGTACCAACATTTTAATCTGCGCTGAATGTATGCTAACCTCTGTCTTCCTCTACGGTTTTTACCCTCTATAGCTCCACTCTAGTACCAAAGCAAATTATTCCCTGATTTCTTGACATAGGTCCTGTCACCCTGTCCCTCCTTTCAACGTTTTCCACAAACTCCTTTCCTCTCGTTTCTGCGCAGAACCTCCTCATTTTTTCACCTTATCAGTCTACCTAATTTTCAGCATTCTTCTGTAGCACCACATCACAAATGCTTCGATTCTCTTCTCTTCCAGTTTTTCCATGGTCTGTGACTCACTACCATACAATGCTGTGCTCAAAACATACATTCTCCGAAATTTCTTCCTCAAATTAAGTCCTATGTTTGATACTTGGCCAGGAATGCTATTTTTACCTTTTTATGGCCTCCTTGCTCCTTCCAGCATGGGCTATTTTGTTGTCTAGGAACAGAATTGCTTAACTCTATCTACTCCGTGATCCCCAGTTCTATTGTTGTTACACCCTGTTCTCATTTCATTTACTTCTCATTACTTTCGTCTTCCTTCGCTTTACTCTCAGTCCATATTATGTACTCATTAGGCTGTTCATTCCGTTCGACAGCCCCCTATAATTCTTTTTCATTTTCACTGAGGATAGCAATGTCATGAGCGAATCGTATCATTGATATCCTTTCACCCTGAATTTTAATTCCACTCTTGAACATTTCTTTTATTTCCATTTCTGATTCTTCGATGTACAGACTGAACAGCAGCAGCTCTTCGTTCTTGGTCTTCCATTCTTATTACTCCCTCTTGGTTCTTATTATCCGTCTTTCCCTGTAGCTTACCCATATTTTTCTCAGAATTTCGAACATCGTGCACCATTTGGCACTACCGAACGCTTTTACCAGGTTGACAAATCCTATGAACGTGTCTTTATTTTTCTTCAGTCTTGCTTCCATTATCAACCGCAACGTCAGAACGGCCTCTCTGATGCCTTTACTTTTCCTGAAACCAAACTGATCGTCATCTAATTGATCCTGACTTGCTTGTATGAGTTGTTAACCTGATTGTCCGATAATTCTCGCACTGGTCGGCTCTCGGTGTCTGCGGAATTGCGTGGATGGCGTTTTTCCGAAAGTCTGATGGTATTTCACCAGTCTCGTACATTGTACACAGCAACGTGAGTAGTCGTTTTGTTGCCACTTCCCCCAATTATTTTAGAAATTCTGATGGAATGTTATCTATCTCTTCTGCCGTATTTGATCTTAAGTCGTCCAAAGCTCTTTCAAATTCTGATTCTGATGCTGGATCCCCTATCTCATCCCTGCTGACTCCCGTTTCTTCCTTTATCACGACATCAGACGAGTCCTCCACCTCATAGAGGCCTTCAATGAACTCTTTCCATCTATCCGCTTTCTCCCTGCATTTAACAGTGGAATTCCCATTCCACTCTTAATATTACCACTCCTGCTTTTAATTTCACCAAAGGTTGCTGAGTCAGTCCTTCCGACAATAATTTATTTTTTCGATTTCTTCACATTTTTCATACAACGATTTCGCCTTGGCTTCCCTGCATTTCCTTTTTATTTCATTTCAAAGGGACTAGTATTTCTGTATGCCAGAATTTCTCTGGCCATTTTTGTACTTCTTTTTTCGTTGATCAGCTGAAGAATTTCTTCTGTTATTCATGGTTTCTTCCCAGTTACCTTCCTTGTACCTACGTTCTCTTTTCTAGGCCAGTGACTGCCCTTTTTAGAGGCGTCTATTCCTCTTTAACTGAACTGCCTGCTGAGCTGCTTATTATCGCAGTATCCATAGCCTCAGAGAACTTCAACTTATCTCTTCATTCCTTGGAATTTCCGTATCCCAATCATTTGCGCGTTGATTCTTCCCGACTAGTCTCGTAAACTTCATGCTATTCTTCATCATTACTAAGTTGTGATCTGAGTCTACATCTGCTCTTGGCTATGCCTTACAATCCAATATCTGATTTCGGATTCTCTGCGTGACAGTGATGAAATCTAACTGGACTCTTCCTGTATCACCCAGCCCTTTCCAAGTACACCTCTTCCTCTTGTGGTTCTCGAAGAAAATATTCGCTATTAGTAGCTGAAATTTGTTACAAAACTCAGTTAGTCTTTCTCGTCTTTCATTCCTAGTACCAAACCCATATTCTCCTTTAAACCTTTCTTGTAATCCTTCTCCCACAACCACGTTCCAATCCTCCATGACTATTAGATTTTCTCTCACTTTACGTGCTGAATTATCCGTTCAGTATTCCCATATCCTTTCAGTATCTCTTCATCTTATGCTTAGACGTCGGCATGTATACCTGAACTATTGTTTTAGTGTTGGTTTGCCGTCGATTCTGATGAGAACAACCCTATCACTGAACTGTTCATAGTAACTCACTCTCTGCCCTACCTTCCTATTCATAGCGAATCCTACTGACATTATACAATCTTCTGCTGCTGTTGATATTACCCTATAGTCATCTGACCAGAAATCCTTACCTTCTTTCCATTTCATATCACTGGCCCCCACTATATCTAGTTAGTCTGGAATCTTTTGCCAATGGAGAGACTACCAGGACGCTTTTTTCAGATACGGGCCACTTGTCCTGTGGATACACATTAAGTGTCTTTCTAGCAGAGGTTTCCATTGTCATCTGCATCCTCATTTCGTTGATCATTGCTGAATATTGCGCGTTTTAGGGGGGTGTCAGATTACCATCCCGAGGACAAGAGAGTGAACTTAACCTCTGTCCGCTCCTCCGCCCTCTTTGACAAGGTCGTTGACAGAATGAGGGTGACTTCTTATGCCGGACAGCTTCGGTCGCCATGACTTGTGATTTTTATTGAGAATTTAAGCAGTGTCGCGGTTCGAACCTGGGACCGAGGACGTTTCGATGACTAATCAAAGACGCTACCCATAGACTTGATGTGACATAATGTCTTGGTCAGCGAGGCTTGGTCTTAAGAGATTCAGCTCAGAAAACTGGAGATTTTTTAGGCCTGTTAAGATACCTTAAAGCTCATTTTTTGTTACTTCAGTACCACTTTGGGCATATTTGTTTAAGCTTAACGTGCCAGTTTTACAGAGACAATGCGTCATAAAGTTTTATTGGTAAGAAAATGCTGAAGAAAAAGTTTGGTGACCTCAGAACCCTTGCGGTGACACTAGAATTCTTGCCATGTGCCCACAACGTCGCCTCAGACCGGATATTAAATGCATATGTTTACTGGATAATTAAGGCAAATTTGAACCTCTGGATCTTGGTAACGGATACCGATATCGAAAAAAGTTTCCAAACATATCATCTTAAGGAAGTATGGTAAAATTTTCAACGATTTGTTATGAATAGAAATTATAGAAGTGGCCATTCCCACAACTGGTACTTTTCGTACCCAAACATCGCGGTTTTCTCAAAAATCATCCATTAACAAATGATGATTATATAAGCTACCTAAGGTCCACCTAATGCAAAAGAGCCAACCTATTTTCTTAATTTCTCTGGCTGGAGGAAGTGCGTAACGTTTAAATTTTGACCCTGTACTGGTTAGCCACAAAATGCCTATTCTTCCGATAGGCATACAAATGGTCGCTAGACCGAGGCCATCCATAACAGTTGACCCCTTATCACTGTGACCAATAGAACCCGAGGCTTTTTGGAACATATTAGTACCGATTGCCTTTGTGAACATATGCTTAGTGTTTAATAAGAAATTGTGTTTATTCTATTTCGCTCTAATGAGTATTTTTTGTGCATTTCCAACATCCGCTAGTTACATTGTTTTTAAATCCTATCAAACCTTGTTTAAAATAACAACAAAATTGGTTGGCTGTATTTGAAGAAGGGGCCCAATCACAAGTCTTGCCCCGGCCCCAGTCCTGGTGCTCAGCGACCCGTCTGTGCACGTGTAGGACGGGGGAAACTCCTTTGCTATTGCTACGCCGTAAGAATCGTTTCGTGCATTTTGATGAATTCGTAGCATCTATATGGAAGTGAGACAGCTTGTCCAGAAACAGACACTTGAGGAAGTGGACCAGTGGTGTGTGAGAACGTTGCATTGTTGCAGGCGCTGGGACTGCCGGTGACGGAGGAGCAGTTGGCCGAGCTGGAGGCGCACGTGTACCAGGTGGACCTGGCGGCAGCCGCTGCCGAGGAGAAGCTGACGCGCCATGACGTCATGGCGCACGTGCACGTGCTGGCCAAGCAGTGCCCCCTGGCGGCGCCCATTATACACCTGGGCGCCACCTCCTGCTACGTGGGTGATAACACGGTCGGTCTCGTTCTCAACGCTTTTGCCTGTTGCTGACGAGGTGTCTGTACGAGGGGTAGCCATAAAGTTTTAAAACTCACCCGTAAAAAAGTTACGTAATTAATTTTTTGTTTGATTGTATGTACATGTCTGCTGTCCTGGTACCACATCGAAATTCCCCCCCTGGAGCACAGTATCACCTCGCTAGAGTGGCCAAATCGGATTGACACAGCCCCTTGACAAAGTGTAGTATCATGCGGTAAATCGTTGTCGTTTGAAGTGGAATGTTGCTGTTGTCAGGCCTATTTAGATGTATTCTTCAGCTATCTGGACTAGCCTAACACAGCATCAACATATCCGCTACAACTGTAAACTGCACGGTACTCCTCCATATCAATGGCCTGCGCCATTTTCATTTGGCTACTGTACGAACGTGGCTGCTTATTGTGGGGAGGGGATCTCAGTGTGTACAGTCATGCATATGAGTCAAACGAAAAATTAATTGTGTTGATTTACTGTTCTACGTTGATAATAAATCTTTGTCTACCCCTCATGAAAGATGAATATTACTCCTAACTAACTATTTCTTCCAGAGATAACGTCGATTTCTTTCAAAGATAACGTCGATGAAAATAATACCATGTACGACCTCCTCTGTTAATACTACAGTGTTTGTTCGTCAGGGAATGTTTAGTATTAAGTTCTAGCTTATTGGAGTTAGAAATTCTTTTCTCTTGCTTGAAACACAGTGAATACTATTTCCGTGTTTTGGGGCAAACTGATGTGGCATACAGGTAATTTTCTACTTCATACGAGAAACGTTCAGTGGGTTTGGACAATCCTTTACTGAACCACAACACAGTTGTGGACAATACCACCGTTTTGCTGAAACAGAAAAGGGCCGTCTCCAAAATGTTGTATCAGTGTCTACAGTATAGTGTTGCCTAAAATGTTTTCATTAACAAAAGTGTTCATTATTCTGCTGACCAAAACAAATAATCCCACTCAAAACCAGGAGAAAAAAACCAGATCATTGCACAGTTTCCATTAAACTTCACTCTCGCCACAACACATTTGCATAAATACCTTTTGTCAATATAAACACATCAAACTGAGTGACACATCATTAATAAATACCTGGCATTCCACAAACAATCCTTTCATGACTCTACGAACAGTGTTGTTTGTTTTACTAATAGTGACATCACGTCCTTGTTCTTGATGTTGGCGTGAATACAGCTGTGAAAATTCTGTTCTATGTAAGTATTTGCATGAATATGCCTGAAAGAAAAAGAAATTTTTCTGTGGCCTGCTGAACTGAAAACAAAAATAAAAATTGTAAATATTCAGGATGGAGTTCCTTCAAATTATTTACTTTCTATCCTGATATATTATTAAAAGAGATTTTTTAAGTGCCTGGATCAACATTGTTCTTCTCCATACACTACATATTTTCTTTTGGTCCAGCAAGTTTCTGGTTTCTCCTGATTTCTGCAATTGCCACAGTCATTGTTTATTTAATGCCTGCCCCGCTATCTTCAGGTCTGATGCACAAGACGTTTCTCTATTCCTTGGCATGAACAATGAATATTTTAGGCACCTGAGGGCAATTCCTGAGAACCTGTCTGAAAATCAGGTAGGCAACAGTGCTGGATGTCAGTGACAGTAACAATAGTAATATGAAGTACTGTCACATTCAGAGGAGTGGTACACAAACTTGGAAATAGGGCGATCTGGAAGTCCTTTGTCTGATGTCTGTTCACTCTTGTTGGGCAAACGTGCTTTATATATCTGTGGAGGGCAGTGCCTTTTGGAACCTGAAGTTAATCTGCTTCAATTTGAAACTAAACAATGGAAAGTCCAGGTTGGAATATCAACAATTATGAAAAGGATAGATTGCTGCTCACTATAAGACAATACGTTGAGTTGCAGACGGCTCGATAAAAAGGCTGTTACAAACAAGTTAATTTTTTGCAAGAAAGATTGGGTATAAAAATTCTACAGATTTATCGTACTTCAGGACAGTGGCCCCATTTTGAGCTCTACCCGATTAAAAACACGATATAAAAAATTAAAATCTGTACACATAATTCTGATTGATGGCAGTCTAAAACGACCTTTTCCAGTCTCCTGATAACCAACTGTAACTTACATGCTGTGGTTGCAACTGGACAAATACAACAAACTTGCAGTATTACCTATGAATGATGAACTGGAGTGAGATGGTGCATTGGTAACGATAGTAGACTCCTGTCTTAAAATAGTTGGATTCAGGTTTCCACTAGATTACCTTGATTTACATGTTATGTTGTATATCTAGACCTTAAGGGTAGTGCTTGGATGGTGTGTTAACCTAATTCTTTAGCCAACACTTGTCTCCCTGAAGTAGTGCTCTGTTACAAATGTGCTCGTTGTTGAAAATTTGTTGATTTTTTCCTTTCCTAAACTTGGAAGAAAATTTTATTTCCTGATTTTGACTGCTGAGGAAAAGAGATGGAGAGATACAATTTTCAATCGCCAACTTGTGGAAACATCCTGAATTTATTCGCCAATTTCTCTCCATCTTGCTTCTGTAGAGGTAATAGTGATCTGATAGGCTCAAAGTGCTGTGTAATTTTTCCACTTGTACAAGACTGGAATGTATCGGCTCAATAATAGAAAGGGCACACTAAATGGAGTGCACACAGCACATCTTATCAGTAGATATTCATCTTTCTCCATGGGTGAACTTTGACATGGAAGATGGCGACAGAAGCGGTAAAACGAGATAAATGTGGTGGATTGACTGCATCAAAATAGAAATGAGAACAAAGCAAACTTCTTAGAATCACTAGACCGTGGAAGCACTCTGTATAATTTACAATTTCTATTTCACCATTGCTACTGTTGTCTACAAGAACTGTTCTACAAGATCCAATCATGAGTCCACTACTCTTCTCGCTATATGTAAATGATTCTTTATTTGGAAGAGAACCAAAATTTGTTTTACTGAGGATTATACTTTTGTCAAAATAAGTAAAGAAAGATCAACAGAGGTAACGAGAAATGGTGTTTTTGCAAAAGTCATTAGCAACTGTAGTATGGAAGCATGGGGTAGAAAATTCTACTTGTTTGTGGTACATATTGATTGGAAATAAAGTTGACGCTACATACTGTACAGCTTTGGTCTCTTTTATCTTAAGGTTAAACTGCTAACTTTTGTGGGAAAGGTTAGTTAAAATATTTCAAACATTGTCATTCGATGATTACCTACAGGAAAATATTGTGGTAAACATTATTCATTGCACTAAGTGAGGTAATCAGAATTACACTAAAGTGACAAGAGTCGTGGGATACTCCTAATATCATGCTGGACCTCCTTTTGCCCGCCATAGTGCAGCAAGTCGATGTACTGTGGATTCAACAAGTGGTTGGAAGTCCCCTGCAGAAATGTTGAGCAATGCTGTCTCTATAGCTGTCCATAATTGTGAAAGTGATGCTGGTTCAGGATTTTTTGCACAAAAAGACCTCTCAATTATGTCCCATAAATATTCAATTGGATTCATGTTGGGCAATCTGGGTGGACAAATCATTCACTGAAATTGTACAGAATGTTCTGACACAGTCCATTATCATCCATAAACATTCAATCATTGTTTGGGACCATGAAGTTCATGAATGCATGTAATCGAATATAACAATTTCCAGTCAATTATAGGTTCACTTGGACCACATGACCCAATCCATTCTATGTAAACACAGCCTGCACCATTATGGAGCCACTACCAGCTTGCACAGTGCCTTGTTGAAAACTTGGGTCCACAGCTTCATGAGTTTTGTGCCACACTCAAACCCTACCATCAATCTTCCCGACTGATATTGGGACTCATCTGACGAGGCCACAGTTCTACAGTCATCCATGGTCTAACTGATGCGATCATCTACACTACATCCATACTCTGCAAGCCACCTGGCAGTGTGTGGTGGAGGGTACTTTGAGTATCTCTATCGGTTCTCCCTTCTATTCCAGTCTCGTATTGTTCATGGAAAGAAAGATTGTCGGTATGCCTCTGTGTGGGCTCTAATCTCTCTGATTTTATCCTCATGGTCTCTTCTCGAGATATACGTAGAAGGGAGCAATATACTTCCTGACTCTTCGGTGAAGGTATGTTCTCGAAACTTCAACAAAAGCCCGTACCCAGCTACTGAGCGTCTCTCCTACAGAGTCTTCCACTGGAGTTTATCTATCATCTCCGTAACGCTTTCGCGATTACTAAATGATCCTGTAACGAAGTGCTCTGCTCTCCATTGGATCTTCTCTACCTCTTCTATCAACCCTATTTGGTACGGATCCCACACAGGTGAGCAATATTCAAGCAGTGGGCGAACAAGTGTACTGTAACATACTTCCTTTGTTTTCGGATTGCATTTCCTTAGGATCCTTCCAATGAATCTCAGTCTGGCATCTGCTTTACCGACGATCAACTTTATATGATCTTTCCATTTTAAATCACTCCTATTGCCTACTCCCAGATAATTTATGGAATTAACTGCTTCCAGTTGCTGACCTGCTACATTGTAGCTAAATGATAAAGGGTCTTTCTTTGTATGAATTCGCAGCTCATTACACTTGACTACATTGAGATTCAATTGCCATTCCCTGCACCATGCGTCAATTTGCTGCAGATCCTCCTGCATTTCAGTACAATTTTCCATTGTTACAATCTCTCGATATACTACAACATCATCCGAAAAAAGCCTCAGTGAACTTCCGATGTTATCCACAAGGTCATTTACGTATATTGTGAATAGCAACGGTTCTACGACACTCCCCTGCGGCACACCTGAAATCACTCTTACTTTGGAAGACTTCTCTCCATTGAGAATGACATGCTGCGTTCCGATATCTAGGAACTCTTCAATCCAATCACACAATTGGTCTGATAGTCCATATGCTCTTACTTTCCTCATTAAACGACTGTGGGGAACTGTATCGAACACCTTGCGGAAGTCAAGAAATACGGCATCTACCTGGGAACCCGTGTCTATGGCCCTCTGAGTCTCGTGCACGAATAGTGCGAGCTGGGTTTCACACGATCATCTTTTTCGAAACCCATGCTGATTCCTTCAGAGTAGATTTCTAGTCTCCAGAAAAATCATTATACTCCAACATAATACGTGTTCCAAAATTCTACAACTAATCGACGTTAGAGATACGCGTCTATAGTTCTGCACATCTGTTCGATGTCCCTTCTTGAGCCCAGGAGCGGCACTGCAGGTACTATTGTGCTATTACCAAAGGCACTCGCTTTGGTTGTATGCTGGCATAGCCCAATAATGCCAAATTTTGCCACTCTGCCCTAAAAGATACATTTGCTGCACGTTTGACTTTAATATCTGTGATTATTTAATGCAGTGTTGCCTGTCTGTTAGCATAGACAACTCCGTTGAAACGCCACTGTTCTCAATCATCAAGTGAAAGCTGTCAGCCACTGCACTGTCCATGGTGAGAGCTAATGCCTGAAAATTGATATTGGTGGCACACTCTTGACACTGTGGATTTTGGAATATTGAATTCCCCAATGATTTCCAAAATGGAATGTCCTGTGCCTCTAACTCCTACTACCATTCTGTGTTCAAAGTCTGTTAATTTCCTTCGTGTGGCCATAATCATGTCGAAAATCATTTCACAAGAGTCATCAGAGTGCGAATGACAGCTACAACCTTGCACTGCCCTTTTGTATCTTGCTTAGGTGACAATACTGCTACCTGTATATGTGCATATTGCTATGTAGCCTCACAGTTCCTTTATAGTCTTCTATTTTAATTTATTTATGCCCATATTTAGTAACTTGACTATTCAGCCACTACATTTGTACAAAATGGGGAACATTTTTTTTAAGAAATGCTGAAATTAATAACAATTGTAAATGCAAATTAACCATCATATGCCATCATTTACAAATTCCAGATTAACACTATTTTAAACAAGTATAAAAAAAATTTCCTTGCAACAAGAATAAGATGATAACCATCTCCAACATTTTCTGAACTCTGTCAATCACAATGGACTCAACTTTCATAATTGTAACAATATTCATAAAAATAATATGAGAAGGAAAAAAATGATGTGCACTGTCCTCTCATTGACTCAGAATATTCGGGATAAGTTACCATAATACTTTGATAATCTACCTACAAAAATAAAATTTATGACAGAATAAATATATTTAAATGTGGGAGAAAGTAGTTTCTTCTTGACCATTCCATCTGTACTGTATACCAACTCACCATTGCTCAGGCAATGTTGAAGTTACTGTTGTTGATAACATTTTGTACTCATCGTAAAATACTCTCTACCATGAAATCACAAAAAGTTAAGGGCTAATGATTTACATTAACTTTGCATATGTATTAATCACTACAGTAAAATTGTTATAGTAGTATGCTTAAAAAAATAATGTATGCTTGATTTTACTTCTGCAGGACTTGATTATAATTCGTGATGGTTTCAACATTCTCCTGCCTAAATTGGCTAACTGCATTGATAAACTTTCCAAGTTTGCGGCTGCATACAAGGATATGCCTACACTTGGATTTACACACATGCAGTGAGTATCAAGTGAAGATAACACTGTACAGTTCTGTAGTGTTACATAGCTCAATGGTGCCTTGGAATGAATGCTTGTTTATCAAGAAATATCCTTTTTACCCTGTAATCTCCATTATTATATGTATTTTTAAATCAGCCGTGGAACTGTCTTGTTTAATTGTTTTAAGAAAATAAATAACATTTTTCCAGATGAAATCATTTTGAGATTGTACAAGGGGTAGGTTCTAAAGGTTTATCTAACAAAACTAGAAAATAAATATTGGTTTGTAATGAAGATGCACATTTTTATATCAGTTAGTGTACATTCTGTGATTGCTACTTTGTGTAGTTGATAAAGATATATTTTCCTACAGATAAATTTTTTTAAACCTGTAGAGCTCTTTGGCTATGAATGGATGAATGACTGTATGAAAGAATATGCTAGTAAATTGGCTAATTTTACTCACATTTCCCTTCATTTTCAATGATAATGTGTCAACAAAAAACGTTTGCCTGTCTTTCATATATTTTTGGTGTGATTGCATAACTATTTCTTAATAGACTTTTTTTTTTTTTTTTTTTTTTTTTTTTTTTTTTTTTTTTTTTTTCAGTCTCTGACATATGCAATGTTCCAATATTTTTTTCTTTTATTATTTGTAACTTGGTGGCTTCAGTAATTACAACAGAATGTTTATTGCTGAATATTGTTGTTATGAGATACTGTAGTGAGTGTCAGTTTGCACATCTATTCATTGAATGACCACTAGTTAACAAGTGATTGAAAAACTCATAAATTCTTGAAATCTTCATCTCCTGAGTCCAGGAATGATTTTGTTTCATATGCATACACACCTTTGAGTACAAAACATACAAATATTTTGAGTATAGCAGAGTACCTGTTATTTTTGTGAAGCAAGGTTTTTCGCAGCCTTTTTTTGTGCTTCTAGTTCATAGTGTGTGACACTCTGCGCTGATGTCTTGAAATTTTATACAGAACATGGGAAACAAATCTTTACTGCACTGAAAATTTTTGTTTTTATCACAGGGCAAAAACTGAGCATCATTAGTTTTAACTTGTGCTTGCATTTAGTACTGGAGATAGAAACTAATTTAAAAGATGTAACATATTACAAAAATTGAACAGCATTTGGGTGGGAATAGAATTCATTAGAGTACTTATGACAAATGTTTTATATTAATTTTTATTGTAAATTTGTACTGTCTTGCTAGGTCTTCTTGACCTCCTGGATAAATTTATTACTTCGATGGTTAATAACACTGTTTCCTTCACCCGTTCATTTCTTTTGCCAAATGAAGAATTGTCAGTTCAGACCCAGATTTTGTTGTATTCTGTTCTTGTTTATTGCATGCACATAAACAATGGAAGGCTGCTGTTAAATTATTTTCTTTAATAATAATAATAATTTTGGTAGACCGGCGCAGTTAACAACTGTGGGGAAGCGAGCATGCCTCTGGCTGCAGGACCTGCTAATGGATGAACGAGCTCTTTCCCGAGCCAGAGATGACCTTCGCTTTCGTGGAGTCAAAGGCACAACTGGTACACAGGCTTCCTTCTTGCAGCTGTTCAATGGTACGTTATTCCATAGAAAATGATTTTTTTTTCTGATCTCTTTCTTCATTGTGAGAGTGCTCCTCTCCTACCCATCTGTCCTACCCTCTCCCCTTCTCTCAAATGTTCTTTTATGTTCCTTCATTTCTTCTAGGTTTGCTGTTTATAAGGGCTTTGTCAGTGCATTTTGACCTCGGTAATTGCATGTTTGCTTCTTCAACAACACAGGTTTTGTTGGACGCCAATTAAGTACAAATAAATGATAGAAAATAACAGAGCCTAACTCTTCTTGAACCAAACAGAAAACAAAGGCTCCTGACAATTTAAGTACTCTACACAATGCCACACACATAATACAATACAATTGATAATTTAAAAGAAACAACAGGCTGGTTTTTAACATTAAGTTTTATGTTGCAGTTGGTAAATTCTTTTACATCATACAATGAGTTGCCTACTAACCAGTCATACAGTGTTTGTTTGAATGCTTGATCTGGTAAATTGTTTACAGTTTGTGGAAGCTTATTAAATAATTTGTGCCCCATGAGTTCATAGCTGTTAAGTGATTTTGACTGAATGTTGTATGAGGTATAAATATATGTATTGCTTCTTGTGTTGTAGCAATATATATTTTCTCTGTATTGTGTTTCCGCTAACTTATTATTTGTATAAATTAAAACAGTCTGTGTGTGTGTCTGTGTGTGTGTGTGTGTGTGTGTGTGTGTGTGTGTGTGTGTGTGTGTACATTTTTTTTCGCAACACACACAAATTGCTTAAATTGATTTAAACAAAGCCTTTGTCCTTAAACATTCCAAGAACATATTTGACTTTAGATTCTATAGTAGTAATTGCTGACAGATTTTTCCTAGAGCCATATTGAGATCCACTAATTATTGCTAGAGTTTCAAAGTAATCATATCACTGTTGGTAAACAGTACATTCAAATACTTTAGAGAAAGATGGAACTATGGAACTTGGCCTGTAACTTGTGGGTGAGCCTGTATCTCCCTTTTCGTATACTGGAATAACCCTAGACTGTTTAAGTTCATCAGAAAAATATCCCTCAGATATACACTTGTGTATACAATATGTTAAGCAACACACAATACTTTCTTTAACATGTGACAAGATATGTTGTATACATCTGCGTTGTCTGCTGATTTCAACTGTTTCAATATTCTGAGAATGAAATGAGATGAGACCTTGGAGAAGTTAAATATACTTGTATTTGTTGTAGATGATTTACAAAAAGTTTTACTGGTGGAATTCTCAATACTGCTGCAATTGTGTGCTTTTTTGGCTTCCACAATGGCTTTTTTATACTCTTTCCTACATGCAAGAACTAACTGAAATTCCATTTATTGAGCTCATAAAGTACAGATATATCTGAACTACCTGTCTCAGCAGTGTGTGCTCCTGTTTATATACACATAGAATTTTCTAACATATTACAGTAGTACAGACATAAGGAAGTCCAAGAGCATTCTGGAGATCACAAATGTTAAATGATAAATAACTGCAGGAGGCAAGAACTGGACTGGTGACCCACATGTCACCAGGCAGTGGCCATTATTGTCAAATATTAACAGTAAAAGATGATGACCATTTTTGAGTTATATAAAAAATAAAAATAATGCACAATTGAATGATAACCAATTCTGTGATCATAATGTTTAGTATGAATATAAGGGAAACTGTGGGAAGAGATTTACAAATGTCTGTGGTAGTATGGGCTGGATACTGAAATAATTTGTTATATAGTGAATGATTACTCCCTCCCAGTGGTAACAAATAGTGCAGCTGCTAATAGACAAATACAAATGTGTTAAATTTACCCTGAGATAACAACATGTTAAGTGCAGTGCACATGTTGGAGGAATAGTGCCCAACAGCAGATTTTCATCATCATCATCGTCATTCATGACAGTGGCTTGATTGGCCTGTGTAAAAAAAATTGGACTGTGAAAAAATTGGGACTTTGTACGGGCGCTGATGATCGCGCAGTTGAGCAAAAAATGGTTCAAATGGCTCTGAGCACTATGCGGCTTAACTTCTGAGGTCATCAGTCTCCTAGAACTTAGAACTAATTAAACCTAACTAACCTAAGGACATCACACACATCCATGCCTGAGGCAGGATTCGAACCTGCGACCGTAGCGGTCGCTCGGTTCCAGACTGTAGCCCCTAGAACCGCACGGCCGCTCCGGCCGGCTGCAGTTGAGCACCCCGCCAACCAATCATCAACATCATCATCGTTAACAGAAGATTTTGATTTGTCTGCCTTTATTTTGGTTATGTTTATTCATTTATTCCTTGCTATTCTACATGTCCACTGATATACAGATGCTGCAAAACAGTTTTTTTAGTAGTTTTGATATCTTTAGTTGTTGATAAGTAGTGGTTTACTCATACAAATAACAACTAGTAATAATTTCACAAGGAATGTAAGGTAAAGGTGAAGACCTGAATCCTGGACCTAAGGAGCCAAACAGACCTGGCTGATCAACATTTCATTCTCTGCCATTGGCATCATGGGATGTAGTATGGGGTTCTTGTGGTCAGAACACTACCCTCCCAGTTGTTGTCGAGTTTCTTGACCTCAGAACTGCTACTAATTGGTCAAGTAGGTCCTTAGTTGGCCTCATGAGGCTGAGTACACCCCATACCAGTTCTACCACCAAGGAAAATTCCCTGGTATTACCAGGAATCATATGCGGGTCCACCACAAGACAGTCACACTGACCACTCAGCAACAGAGGCGGACTAGCAGCTATTTTTCCAAAGTAGCAACTTTGTTAGGAATCAAATTATGAGAAAGCTAAGCCGAGTGAGCACAAATACAAGGATGATTCAAACGAAAACCTTAAAAGTGCTATAATATTTCTAAGTGTAACAATGAACAACAAACTTGCATGTCATTTTGTGATATAGTCTCCCTAATGTTGAGTGCATTATTTCATTGTTTTAGGAGTGCGTAGATACCATGATGAAAGAATTATTTTGATCATTTGTGTAGCCAGTCATGCACTGTTGTTTTCACCTCTTTGTCATTTCTGAAATGCCTGCCTTCCATTGCTTTTTTCAGTGCACCAGACAGATGCAAGTCACTAGGATTGAGGTCTAGTGAATAAGGAGCTGTATGAGGTCGGGTGTTGTCATACTATAGCAATACTCCTGAAGTTAGAAGTCCTCATTGTTTACTCCTGATTGCAGAGCAGAATTGATTTTTCAGCATGTCTGAATAAAAACACTACTGCCACCTACCAACTCAAACACGCAACTTTTCAAAATTTTTTGGAACTTTCATTTGAATCACCCTCATAGTTTATAGTTGCATATGAATAGTTAATTATTAGTGTAATTTTAAATTACTCATCATGAAATCAATTACATGCAAATGGTTAAAGAGGGATTAATAAATAAATAAAAAGAAACAAACCTGTGCTTATGCTTACTAATGTGTACTTTGAGTTGGTCCACATTCCTGTAGGTTTCTTTTCCTGTAGAGTGTAAAAAACACGGAAATTGAATGATTGAATTAATAAATGAACTTTATTCATAACTGGTAATTTTGCATGACTACTAAACAATCTTACCCAACATTTCAGGTGACAGCAGAAAGGTCAAAGAACTTGACAAACTAGTAACTGAGATGGCAGGATTCTCCAGATCATTCATAATCTGTGGTCAGACATACACAAGGAAGGTGGACACTGAGTGTGTAGCAACGCTGAGCAGCCTTGGTGCCTCTGTACATAAGGTGACTCATTGTAATAATATCTGTTCTTCTATGTGCTTTAAGTTTCTTGTTTGTTTGTTTGCTTGCTTGTTCTTATTCAGTTTGTAGAATGTTCCAATAAACCACTCTGTAAGAATATTCGTCAGTGCTGTGAATTCAAACAGTTTAGTTTTGTTATTGTGAAGCAGTTAGTTGGCACTGTGAAATACTTACCTTCCACAAAAAGCGTGAAATAATTATACATTTAGTTGACTTTAGGATTCTGGAATGTACTCAAACAAATACCTCAAGTATTATTATTAAGCAATGATCTTCCTGAAGATGATAAGAGATGTATTTTGATTATTTTTTGAATAATATCACTTTTTAAAATATCTCTATGCCTACATGATATACAGTACCCAAAAACCCATTGTAAGTACTTGGCAGAAAAGCAGTTTTTTTTAAAGTAAAATTATCCATTATATGGTTGTCATGGACTTTTTGATAGAGCTCCACAAGAAGAAAAGTGTACTTAAATTTAATTGATACTTACATAATTTTGTTTTTTAGATTTGCACTGACATACGCTTGTTAGCAAATATGAAAGAACTGGAAGAGCCTTTTGAGCAGACACAAATTGGTTCAAGTGCTATGCCATACAAACGCAATCCGATGCGTAGTGAACGTAGTTGCTCCATAGCTCGCCATCTTATGTCACTGTGCAATAACACTCTCCAAACTGCTGCCACCCAGTGGATGGAGAGGACACTTGATGACTCAGCTAACAGGTAAAGTAAACTGAAAAGAATTCTTATGCAATCTACTAGTCAACCACTTTCTTAGTTTCATCTCTACATTTTTAAGCTGGGTTTTGCCTTGGTATATCTAACAAAAAAATACTTTTTCAGTGATATCATTGTGAATTTTTTTAATACATTCATTACCTTGAGGGCATCTTAGGTTAGCAAATGAAAGATTTTTAACTGTCAGGAATATGCATAATTCTGTAATTTGCGTGTGCGCGTGCGTGCCCCTGTGTGTGTGTGTGTGTGTGTGTGTGTGTGTGTGTGTGTGTGTTAGAGAGAGAGAGAGAGATGTGTACAAACAAAGAAACTGAATCGACGAGCCTTTTGCTGTTTTCAGCCAAGTTATGAAATCGGCTATTGAGTGAAAGTTGTAGCCTTAATTAAAACTTTTCCAGTTCCAGGATTGCATTTGTTATGGAAATAACAAGAGTTTGCAGAATGTGAAATGTTCACCTATATGCAGTAATCCTCTAAGAAACCTACGGTATTGAATAGTAGGATGATATTCTACTTTTTGTTGTGGTATTCAAATGATTAGTTAAATGATTGGAAACTTTTTTTTCTGTGTAGCGTATTTCACTTATACATCATACTGATTGTTTCATGGTGAAATGAACAATTTCTGTTTTTGCAAAGTTTAATTTCAGATTATTGTTTTTTACCCATGCCTTCACGTCCCCAAGTGTCTGCACAATACAGTGGATTGCAGATTAAGACAACATTGGTTTTGCAGAAGACTATTGCTGCTGAATCATCTGCATAGATGATTATATCTGACTCAACCTGGCATGGCATGTCATTGATGTAATACAGAAATAGCAGTGGTCGTAATGTTGAGCTTTGTGGGACACCTAATTGTGTGTATTTCCAGTCAGAAACGAATTTATTGCTACCTTTATTAACAAGTACTCTTTGTTTTCTGTTTGTCAAGATTTTCCCTGAAAACCATAGGTAGTCAGTTTTTGAAGAAGCCAGTCATGATTTACAGTGTTGAAGGGTTTGGTAGGATTGCAAAAGATGCCTGATGCATACATTTTATTATTGAGACAAGTGCTAACTTTTGTGACCAATTCAGTTATTGCATGGGGTGTGCTGGGAGCCTTTCCTGAAACCATACTGATTGTATAAAATAATATTGTGGGATGAATGATAATTTTCTATCTGGTCACATGCAGCTCTTTCAAATATGTTTTGAAAAAAAATTGGTAACAGTGAGATAGGCCTATCGTTTCCATTTTCATCTTGTTTGTCCCTTTTATGAATTGGCAGCACTTGAGCATATTTTAACTGATACTGATTGTACAAGGGGCGTTCAAAAAGAAATGAGCTGGAGGCATAAATACCTGTATGTTACACTTGTCGCATTGTGACACAAGGTGGTGAATGGCTGTCTCATAAAATTCCAGGGGCTGCGATGTTAAACAGTTCTGCGCATACAGCTGGACGTTGTTGTCCGAGGTGAATTGTTTGTTCCTCAGAGCCTTTTGAAGGGGACCAAAAATGGCCCCCTTCTGATTCAGTTCCTGCAGCATGGGACAACAGTGTATGCCCAGCATTACTCGCAAACCTTGACCACCCTTTGCCAAGCGATCAAATCAAAACGACCATGCAATCTCACCCATAGGGTCATTCTGCTCCACGACAGTGCAAAGCATAATTCCAGCCAACATAGTCGCTACGCTCTTGCAGAAATTCAAATGGGAGGTTCTGGGCCACCCACCCTCCATATAGTCTGGATCTCTCTTCCTGTGATTACGCTATTTTTGGTCCCCTTAAAAAGGCTCTGAGGGGCAAACGATTCACCTCGGACGACGACTTCCAGCTGTACGTGCGGAACTTGTTAACATCACAGCCCTGGGAATTTTAAGAGACAGCCATTCACTGCCTTGTGTCACAGTGGGACAACTGTCTCAACAGCCAGGGTCAGTCAGTATTTCTAACATACAGGTACTGGTTTCTGTAATTATGCCTCCAGCTTGTTTCTTTTTAATGCCCCTGATATTATTCTAATGGGAAGATCACCCCAACCCACTGAGTTTAAATGTTTTAGAGATATTATGATTTTAGACATCAGATCTTGAAACATGTGAGAACTTAAAATCTGAGCAATTTCTCTCTGCCATACTGGGAACTGTACTTGGTGGTGAGGAGTAACCAATTTTGTTACGACTAATGAAGAAATTATTGAAGGATTCACATATGCCACTGGAATCTATTTCTGTCCTACCATTTATCATTAGTTTAGAGGGACATTTTTTCTCATTTCACTGCCAGCCTCACTTCTTATAACAGACCAAACAGCTGTGGATATGTTTTTTGCATTTAAAATGAATGTATTGTTTTCAGTACGATTTGCTAGTTTAACTAATTTGTCAAATGTTTTTTGAATGTGCTAACATATTTAAGAAATTCAGGATTTCGATTGACTTTTGCCTTCATATCCAGTTTCCTCTTCTTGATGCTAGACACACTAATTTCTTTTGTTACCCATGATCTACTTTTGTGAGACTCAGTCCATACTGTTACAAAAGGGAAGCATTCATTGAATATGCTTGTGGATTTGGTTGAAACCTTCTTGTAGTTTTCATTTGTTGAAGTGTGTTTGCTGACTGGCCATACAGTGAGGCTTGGTTTTTAATAAATACCTCCACATTTTCTTGGCTGAAGTCCCTACATCTATTTGTTGTGCAGCCTTAATTTAATTTTTTAAATACAATCTTCTTTGATGCTGTAATTGTAACTGCTTATAATATTATCAATAAATGTTGAAGTAGTTGCAGTAACTCTTGTGCATTGGTCAAAAATTAGATATAGCCAATTTGTGGCTATCAGATTCTTTAAATGTGAAGCAAATTTTACATCAGTTCTTACGTCTATGTTGAAGTCAGCACATATAATTAGTTTCTTATGCAGTTTTTCAGTTTTTAATTTATGTAAAAGAGTTTCAAATTTCTCTAAGAATACAGAGCTTACATGGTACTCAGGGTTGCAATACATACTGACAATACCATTTTGTACTCTCCAAGTTCTGTGCAACAACTTTCAAAAGTAATTTCTTAATTTTTGGTTAAAATTATCTCTCATTTCATAGTATAATGAGGAATGGACTAATATGCATGAGCCTCCATACCGTTTAGTTCTACAAAAGCTGTTGGCCAGTGTGTAATTTGGAAGTTTGTTGAGTATATTAATATTTCCACTTTTAAGCCAATGTCCATTCAGACATATATTTTCTGACTGTTTCATACTTTCTAACAGAATTTGCCTATCGTAAAGCTTTCCAATCATTCCTCCAGACTGACTTCCAGTGTTCAAAGTAGATGGTTAACTTTAACTGAGTATGGATTTTACTGAGGGAGGAGGAGGTACTCATTGGTGATTGTTTTGCAATTGTGATAGATTCTTTGGCAAAATAACCATAAATGATACATAGGAGATGGTTTAAGGATTATCTGAGCTGATAGCTTTAAACATTCCAGCAGTTTGATTGATATATTTGGATAGTACATGTTTTCGATGGCCGATGTATCATTCGGGCATTTTATGGCTGCAGAAAGAGAGACTTTTTAACATTGAAAAGGTGCCAAATGTTATAAGAGGGGCATTTCATATGATTGCTGTGTCTGATATAGACAGTTGTTTTGAAGGAATCATCAGAAAGGTGAAATCTACACCCAGAAGGAAAACTCCTTGGTGAGTGGGTTTTGGGGCAGGTGCTGAAGTTCTGGCAAAAAGAGCAGAGGATATCCTTCCCATGGATTCAAATCACAGAGAGGTCATCAGTGAGATGTTCCATTTTATAAAATTGCTTCACTACCATTTGGACATACAATTAACCTTGTGCCCATTGTGTAGTGTGGGCAGTCAAATGTATGAATACTCAAGTAGGAAGAATATCTAAAAACTAAACTGCATTGGCATATTCAACTCTTCAGATAAATTATACTGTTCATTGTGAATCACTGATTAATTAGTTCTTGATTAGGTAGGTCACACAAGTATTCGAAATCTTCTGCACACTGTCTGTTTTATACAGCAAAGGAAAGTACCAGTCAAACAAATGTAGCTTTTAAGAAATGGAAATCCTTATCATATTGCCAACTTCTGACAGCATTTTATCTTGTTAAAGCATCTAAAGCTTTGTGTAACTGTGAAGAAATAATTTTATTTTTGCAGGTAGCTTCAGCTTTTAGATTTAGAATGAGCTTAGTGTGCTCACCCTTGATTAGAGGAGAAGGTGTTCCTTTTTTTCCTTTCAGGTGCCAATGGGCTGGGATAGCAGTCCCTATATAAAATAATAAAAATAATTTTCATTCTTACTTTTTGTAGTTGAGCAAATGAAATGAAAGTCTCTATTTGTTTCTTGATGTTGCTCGTAAGAGTTGAATAGCAGCTTTGTTTTTTGTGGTGATAAAAATTTGTTCACCATGAAAAGCTATTCAAAAATTTCAATGTGGGCACTCATTTGCTAATCAAATGTCTTTCAGGAGAATTACATTGGCTGAGGCTTTCCTGTCTGCTGATAGTGTGCTGGTGACACTGCAAAATGTTTTTGAAGGCCTGGTAGTGTATCCAAAAGTTATAGAAAGGCACATTCGGCAAGAACTTCCTTTCATGTGTGCAGAAAACATCATTATGGCTATGGTAAAAGCTGGCGGTGATAGGCAGGTGAGTACCAAAGTATATATTGATCAAGTAACATGTAAATGGGACAATGAATGTAGGATAATTGTAAAGCTAGTTGTATGAAGAATTATTGTTCAAATGATAAGATTATTGTGGAATATTTTATCATGATGTCTAGCCATTTGCTGGAAAACATTTCATACATACTGGAAGAATGTGAAGAATCATGGAACCCAAGTTTCTCAGTATAGCACATAGTCATACTACATTACTTTCTGTGCAATTTATCATACTTAATCTTGAGCTAGTGACCTGTTCCAGAGACACAGTTTTGTTAAATTAACAAGTTGTTCAGCCAAAATGACAACACTGATGCTGTAACATTCATAAAATTTTTGAAGTGCTATAAAAGTTGATTATTTTTGTCATAAAAAGCTGCTGTAGAAATAATTAATACTTAGAAATTTTAGTACATTTGCAGCCATAGGTGTATGAGCATGTGTGTGTTTGCAGCAATTGTCACATACTGTTAATGCAAAGGACACAAAATTAAGCATTTTGGTAATAGTAGTCAATATTTTGTAAAGAGACATTACAATATAAACTAATTAATTGCATTGCATTATTTTAATTCACTGTTTTTGTGCCCTATATACTTGTATAGCAAATGCAGATTAACCTAATCTCAGTCTCTGTTGTATTGCCATCTTAATCACCTATGGCAAACATCATCTTCCACTAAAGAATGTTTAGTAACCTGGTATTTTTCAGTGTGGACAAATGTGGAAACCACCACAGAGTAATGAGAAGCAGTTAACAGTGTGAAGACTCCCTGTGTTTTTACATACAAGATTCCTTGAAGCAATAAGCTGGCCTTTGACACTGTGGTAGTTGCATTTATTGTGTCACGATTATGGAAAAGTAGTTGATTCTAGGACTTGAAACTGACGTGACTGTAGCACAGGTAGAGTTAGAACATTTAGCATCAGGAATAGTTAGCAGGGAGTTAAGAATAGTGTAAATAACTGAACTGTGGTCAGATCTAACAAATCAGGCAAGAGGTTTAAGAGATGCTGCGAGTCTACTTGGATTAGTCTCCTACAGGATCAGTGCTATGAAGACTATTGACAGAACTGCGCAGACATCTTCCAAGGGTTCAGGAAAACTGACAAGGCAAGGAAAATTGTGCAATCTGATGCTATATGTAGCCAAAGGGTTACAAAGACCAAGAAAGCCCTCCTGCCATGTTATGAGAGAGTAATTCATCAACTATACAGAACTTCTTTGGTAGTGAATATCAAATAACTAGCATTTTTAAGCCAGGTGCAGCACTCACCAGTATCACGTCAGATGTAGACTTCTTTGGAAAATTCGTAGATTAAAAGATCATGTAATGATTGTAGGCACAGGTCATGAAGGGGGAACAGATAGTTTGGAGACCATAAGCCTACCTATGAAGTACATACATTCATACATTAATCCTTGTTCCATAGATCATGAATACGACATTTCGTAATGATGTGGAACGTGTCACTTTAACATACGTTTTCTTTACACAAAATAAGTAATTTTTTACAGTTACTACTTCATACCTAAGAATTCATCTATTGTATAGGAGTTGTCATTCAGAAATTCTTTTAATTTGCTTTTAAATGTTGGTTGGATATCTGTCAGACTTTTAATACTATTTGGCAAATGACCAAAGATTTTCGTGGCAGTATAATTCACACCTTTCTGTGCCAAAGTGAGATTTAATCCAGAATAGGGAATATCATCCTTTCTTCTAGTGTTGTAGCTATGTACTTCACCTTTATTTTTGAACTGGGATGGGTTATTAATGAATATACGTATTGTGAAAGTACTGTGAATATCCCAAGTTACTTGCATAAATGTCTGCAAGGTGATCTTGGGTGGGCTCCAGCTATTATTCTGATTACACGCTTTTGTGCAATGAATACTTTCTCTCTTAATGGCGAATTGCCCCAAAGTATGATGCCATATGAAAGCAGTGAATGAAAATTGGCATAGTAGGCTGATTTACTGATATGTTTGTCACCAAAATTTGCAATAACCGTAATAGCATAACCGTTTCAGCAGATCATCAATGTGTTTCTTCCAATTCAATTTCTCATCAATGCACACACCCAGAAATTTTGAGTATTCTGCCTTAGCAACAGACTTCTGTTCATAGCTTATATTTATTAATAGTGTTACGCCATTTACTGTACAGAATTGTATAAACTGTGTTTTCTCCAAATTTAGTGAGAGTCCATTTGCAGGGAACCAGTTAATAATTTTCTGAAAGACTCTATTTGCAATTTCCTCAGCTGATTCTTGGTTCTTGGGTGTGATTACTATACTTGTATCATCATCAAAAAGAACTAGCTTTGCATCTTCATGAATATAGAGTGGTACATTGTTACTATATATTAAGAACAATAAGGAACCCAAGAATGAACCCTGTGGGACACCATTCTTGATACCTCCCCAATTTGAGGACTCTGCTGGTTTTTGCAGACTATCTGTACTGTTAATTTCAACCTTCTGCATTCTTCCAGTTAAGTATGAATTAACCTATTTGTGTACTGTCCCACTCATACCACAATACTTACACTTATTGAGAAGAATTTCATGATTCACACAATCAAAAGCCTTTGAGAGATCACAAAATATGTTGATTGTAACATTAGACACATTGCTGGGAATGCGATGTAAAATTTTCACCATTCTGTGAGCAATATGAAAAGGTCTGGATAATGCTTTCTGCCAAATATGTAAATACAGAGCTTGAAGGGTTGATCAACATGGTGGGGCAATTACACATGGGCATGACTGATGGATCACCCATCACAAAGTCATACCACACACAGGATGCTTCCAGGAAAAGGTTACTCGCTCAACTAATATTCAGAGCACATCTAGGTAACCAGACCAGTAATTATATGTGAATATAGGCTTTCCTGGTGTACACTGCTGCGTTGAAAATCTGCAATGTTTCGGTGAGTGTCATTCTCATCATCTTTGCCAGAAGATGATGAGAATTTTTCATTTTGTTATTGTATTCATCAGCACACTTAAGCACATTATCAGGAAATTTTCATTCTCGTTATCTTTG